>NC_142574.1:23807500-24407500 GCF_041283825.1 Pyrus communis
GAGATTTTGATCGCGATCGAAAGTAGGCTTCAGGAGTATCACAAATGGCATTCTCCAGATGGATTAACTAAAGCTCAGACATGATAACAGTGGACTAAACCGTACTTAGGAGGGTTGAAGTGTAATTTTGATGGAGCATGGCATGAATGGTCGCATCGGGGAGGATATGGTGTGATTATATGTGATTGGGTGGGCATTTTTATCGCTGCAGTTTTCCGGGCCTTTTTGCCATGTTAATTCACCCCTACAAGCTGAGCTGCTTGTTGTTAGAAGAGCAGCAGAGCTACTAATGGAATTCCAAAGTGCTACTTCGAATTCGATTTTGGAGGGAGACTCAAGTGTTGTGCTTGCAGCCGTGAATCGTTTCAAGGATGATTGTTCATTATTGGGACCTATAATTAACGACATCAAAGGAGTTTTATGCAGCATGGAGGGAACATCATTGAACTTTGTGTATCGGGAAGCGAACAACGTAGCACGCAGGCTAGCTCATGCTGGTTTGGGTGTTTCTAGTGAAGATAGGTGGGTTAAATCTCCCCCAGTTTTTATTTTAAATGCTTTGTTAGAAGACAATCAAGTGTAACCGTTTACGTTACGGTGATGATAGCTATTTGTGCGGGACACTCTTTTTTCCTTAGACTAGGTTGAAATTACCGACAAGGTTTTTATTGAGACCCATTTTAGCATCCTATCATCTCTTTGGACGCATTTTTCGTATTAATGAATATCGTACTTTCTTCAAAAAAAAAAAAAAAAAAAAAATTAAAATAAAGAGTCATTGCTACATATATGCTAGGACCATTTTTTTT
Organism: Pyrus communis; assembly: GCF_041283825.1. Taxonomy (NCBI): domain Eukaryota; kingdom Viridiplantae; phylum Streptophyta; class Magnoliopsida; order Rosales; family Rosaceae; genus Pyrus; species Pyrus communis. The sequence goes on from NC_142574.1 coordinate 23,808,310, forward strand.
ACTTTTTGTAGAATCACGCTAAGAATTTACAAGGCAACATATTAGGTGCACCAAACAATTCCCCTCTTCAAGAAATTACTTTTACAAAATATGTGTGTGCTCTCCCAAAAACAGAACTTGAAATTAACTCTCAGAACCAGGTGGTCCTAACTGGGGATGAATTTCAAGTCCGCATTTCACAAGGTATGTTTGAGTTCGATTCTTGACGCTTGTGTATCACATGATGGTAGCCATGAAGAGGCTGAAATGCCTTCATAAGTCTTCCCAATCCCCCAAAAAGGGTGGACTTCATGACGAAGCCAGCATTTGGTCCCTTTATTTTTTTTATTTAACACTGAGAACCTAAAATAAAAAATCACAAGGTCTAGTGGTATTCCTCTTCACCTGTAACTGAGAGGTCTTAGGTTCTATTCTTCCCAAATGCGAACTTACACCATATTATTGCTAGTCCGTTATGAGGTTAAGCCCGTCCTTTTGTAAATAATATCGTATGTGAAAATAAAAAAAGAGAGGAAATTGTAGTAATGATCCCTTAACTAAAAATCCATTACCATTGGTCATTCAACTCATCAAAATATGTAGCTATGATATTTTTTGACAACTTCATCAGAATTTTGTCAAAATAAGTTAGGTTGGAAGGATCCTTTCTACAATTGGAGTCTCTCAACTCATCAAAACGTGTAGCTATGATCATTTTCGTCTACTTCGTTAGAATTTTGTTAAAATGAATTATATTGGAATAACCATTGCTACAATTGAGTTAAAGTTTGAGGGGTCATTACTCCAATTGAATTAAAGTTGAGGGACCAATGGTAATTGATTTTTAGTTGAGGGACCATAGCTGCATGTTTTGATGAGTTGATGGACTACTGGTATTGAATTTTTTGAGGGGCCATTACTCTAATTGAGTAAAAATTAAGGGATCATTGTTACAATTTACTTAAAAAATAATCTAAAATCACAAATTTTTTGCCCAAAATAAACTGAAAAAAATTTCATTTGGGGGAAAATAAAAAATTTGCTGAATTCAACGGTTGAGACAATTGTATAAGATAAAGAAGGGATCAATGGCGAGTTGAAGAGTTCGGACCGAAGTGCACAGCCACACCAGCAGACAAAGGCTACTGAAAACCCTACAAAACCCTCTCACTGGTGTGTATACTGAATGGCGGCTGCTACTTCTCTGAAATCTGCGGCTGGGTTTCTCCAACTGAAGAAACCACAAAATCCTTTGCTTTTTAGCTCTCCCAATCAAGTATCCACCATTTCGACCAAGAAGTTTGCTCCAATGGCGGCTCTTATTGCCACCCCAGTCGTCAGCCTCTCTCAGACTTTCATAAATTTGAAGGATCAGGGAAAGGTAAGCAATTTTTGGGCATCTGGGGTTAGGAGATTTCGATTGCATTGTTGAAAAGTTTCGTCGTTTGGTGTGCTTGTTATGCTTGGTTGTTCTTTCATTTGAATCCATGTTGAAAAAGAACATGCCGATTTTCGTGGCTTTCTATGCACAATGAAAGCTGGGTTTTGAAATTTTCATCATCTGGTGTGCCCTTTTCTGCAGTTTTGTTCTTTCATTTGAATCCCTGTTGATAAATTTGCAGAACCCACCAAATCTCATGGCTTTGTTTGCCCAATGAAATCTGGGTTTACAAAGTTTCATGATTCGGTGTGCTTGTTCTGCATGTTTTGTTCTTTCATTTGAATCCCCGTTGAAAAACTGGCAAAACCCACCAAATTCACGGTTTTCTATGCCCAATGAAGGCTGCCAAATTCTTTGTAACTCTTAGTCGGGTCTTAATCACCTGCCAAAGTGCACCTTTTTCTTACCTCTCTTGGTGCTCTTGGCATTGCCATGTTCTTAATTATTCAATTTCCCCTTCATATGATGGCCGCATTTCCAATTAGGGTCGGGGAAGAGATGCTGACTGATGAGACGTTGCTTGGTTCTTGTTCTTGAGAACGTTTTGGCCTTGACCAAAATATTCTGCATGTTACTAGTATTGACAAAGTTGTTATTGACATTCCTTTATATTAATCAGTCACAAGTTATGTTTGTGGTTATTTGTTCTGCATGCTTCAGACTGGATAGACATTGGAAAGTTGGTTTTCTCAACTAAATTTCATCTTAGGACTAGTACTGGGAGTTGTGGCTGATTTCAGATGAAATGAGTTACTCTGTCAAAATTTGTTGTACTAATGATTGCCTTCCTTTGAAGGTTGCATTTATCCCTTACATCACTGCTGGTGATCCTGACCTTTCAATCACGGCAGAAGCATTGAAGGTGCTTGATTCTTGTGGATCGGACATAATCGAATTAGGCGTGCCATATTCTGATCCATTAGCAGATGGTCCAGTTATACAGGTTTGATATGTTTTTCGCTTGTATTGTATACTTAGGCATGTTCTTTTTACAATTTATGTTCAATAGGTTCCTGTTTTGTATCCTCCACTTACTAGTGTGGTATTATTTCTTAGGCTGCAGCCACCAGTTCCTTGGCAAGAGGGACCAATCTCAATGCAATTATTTCAATGTTGAAGGAGGTATATTTATGTGCAATGTTAAAACAACTTGATATTTTGTTGATTTTGTATCTCAAAAAAGTACGTTAGATTTTTTACTGTAACTAAGACTACCAACGAAACATGGATTGCTGAAACCCATGAAATATGCTGATTATAAGCATCCAAGTAATTCTCATATTACCATACCATGTATCTCTATGTGGGATGTAGGAATAAGAATTCATATCAAAACAATAGCAGATTCTCCCATGACATTTCTTACTTAATGAATCTACGAATGATATACATACAGACATCTTGAAGTTGTTGCTAGAGGGGGTATAACAAATTTGTGTACGGTTCTTGTTTCACGTTGTCACCTGTCTCTTTCTCCATCAAACTAATCTTATTATATTAATATTGTTGAATGGACAGGTGATTCCCCAATTGTCTTGCCCAATTGCTCTGTTTACATACTATAACCCAATTTTGAAGCGTGGGATTCCTGAGTTCATGTCCACCATCAAAGACGTTGGTGTACATGGTAATGTATAAGCACTTGCTCTATAATGTATCTGAATATCATAATTAGTTCTGTTTATCCTTTGTCAACTTGATTTAGTCTTAAAATAGTCTATATATCTTATAGGAATATGACTAGAATCCTATTTCATTTTGGCTTGTAGGGCTTGTGGTTCCGGATGTTCCATTGGAGGAAACAGAAATTTTAAGAAAGGAAGCTGCGAAAAATAATATTGAATTGGTTTGTTTCTTAGTTTTTATCCCTGCACTATTTTTGGATTTTGTAAATAAGTTCAAATTATTTATTCATACGTTTGGATGTAATTGTAATACTTCCGATCTGCTTGTATGATTTACAGGTATTACTAACAACACCCACTACTCCAATTGATCGAATGAAGGCCATTGCCGAAGCTTCAGAAGGATTTCTGTACCTGGTAAGAATAGCATGTATTCTTGGTACTTTATATTCTATATAGGTTTAAGAATCTTTTGAGTTATGCCCAATTTTCCAGAATTATCATTCAGCTTAGAAAATGAAGCTATTGGATACATGCTATACTGGTGTCATGAGAGTGGATGCTAAATGTGGCTTTTGTTAAAGAACTTTATTTTTCGGAGAGATAATCTATTGAGTTTAATATTTTGGTTGTATTTTTCATCGTCTGCTCCAATGGCAGTTGGTTTAATATATACATCTTACACACACGCATGCAATAAACAAATGCATGCAATAAACAAATGTTGTAAAGGTGGCGTGCTTGCTGCCCATGCTGCAACACATCTGAGCTTGGTGAGCTGAAACCATGTGGTAGCTGACAAGGAATATTGTACTGCATGCGCAGTATTCCTTTTGTCTAGGTTAGTGGGCATGTTCTCTCAACTAGCTGACAAGAAATATTGTACTGCATGCGCAGTATTCCTTCTGTCCAGCTTAGTGGGCATGTTATCTCAACACTCCCCCTCAAGTTTGGAATGAATGTTGATTATTCCTAACTTGCAAAGCAAAGTCGTAAATTGGTATAAGCTCAGTGGCTTTGTGAAGATGTCGGCTGGTTGTTTCATGGTTGAGATGTGAGATGTCTCGATCATTCCACTTTGAACCCTTTCTCGTACAAGATGGCAGTCAATTTCTATGTGTTTGGTTCTTTCGTGAAAGACCGGATTCGAAGCGATGTGAAGTGCCGCTTGATTATCACAATATAACTTGACTGGACGTTTATGTTTGATACCCAAGTCTTGTAGAACAGATTTCAACCAAGTGACTTCACAACAAGTTGCTGCCATTGAACGATACTCCGCCTCTGCACTAGAACGTGACACAGTATTTTGTTTCTTGCTTTTCCAGGAGATCAAGGATTCTCCAAGAAATACACAGTATCCGGTGGTAGAACGTCGTGTGTCTCGACATCTGGCCCAATCCGCATCACAAAAAGCATTCAATTGAATTAGACTTCTTGCAGAAAGAAAAATACCTTGCCCTGGTGTGTGCTTAACGTATCGTAAGACTCGCTGGGCTGCCTCCAAGTGTGGAGTTCGAGGCTTCTCCATAAATTGACTAAGAATATGGACAGCATACACCAAATCAGGGCGCGTGATTGTCAGGTAGATTAGTCTCCCAACAAGTCGTCGATAAGAGGAAGGATCAGTAATCCATTGTCCTTCGTCCTTTCTGAGTGATAGATTTTGCTCCATAGGAGAGGTGGCTGGTTTTGCGCCAAGATGACTTGCATCCTCAAGTATTTCAAGGGCATATTTTCGTTGTGAGAGGGTGATCCCCTTGCTAGAGCGAGCAATTTCAATGCCCAAGAAATATCTTAATTGGCCAAGGTCTTTCAACTTGAATTGCTTCATAAGAAAAGACTTGGTATCTTCGATTGCTTGTATGTTATTTCCTGCCAAGATAATATCATCAACATAGACAAGGAGGGCAGTGAATTTACCATCATGGTTTCGGACGAACAATGAATAATCTGCCTTGGATTGTTGATAACCGGCCTTTCTAAGAGCACAAGAGAGTTTGATAAACCATTGACGAGAGGCTTGCTTAAGCCCATACAAAGATTTATGAAGTTTACCTCCCTCTTTCGTCCGAAACCAGGAGGCAAGGACATGTAGACATCTTCTTCAAGATCACCATGGAGGAAAGCGTTATTAACATCAAGCTGGTGGAGGTGCCATTGTTGGACCGAGGCAACAGCAAGGAGTAGACGAATTGTAGTCAATTTTGCAACCGGAGCAAAAGTTTCTTGATAGTCTAAGCCTTCAATTTGGCTATAACCTTTGGCAACCAAGCGTGCTTTATATCTTTCAATGGATCCATCGGATCGAAATTTGATTTTGTAAACCCATTTACATCCAACCGGCTTCTTGCCAGGGGGCAATGGTTGCAGAGACCATGTCCTATTCGCAGCAAGGGCTGCCAGTTCTTCTTCCATAGCGAAACGCCAGTGAGGGTTGCGTATAGCCTGGGAGAATGAGCTGGGTTCTATGGCAGCTGAAATGGAAGTGGTGAAAGCACGATGTCGAGCAGATAAACGATCGTATGTGAGGACATTAGACAAAGGGTAAGGAGTACCTGGTACTTTGGTCTGGTACTTTGGTCAACGCCGAGTGAGATGAAGGGACGGACCGAGAAGGGAGGTTGATGTCGATGTGATATTGTTGAAGATAACCAGGTGCATGAGTGGGTCGTTTAAGACGAGGTGGTGAGGTGGAAAGAAAAGGAGATGAAACCGAAACAGGACTCACCGGCGAAGAAGAGGATGGATCGACGGAATCCTGCTCCAGTAGAATGGATGGATGAATGATGGGATCATCATAGGCAGTATCTTGAGTATGTGGAAACACAATCTGCTTGCACTCCTTGATAAGAGTCAATCCAACTCCACATCTAATCATGTCGGTACCACCTCTACTATGAATAACTTGTCAGGTAGAGTCTTTTGTGCTTCTGCTCTCAATAAGGGAAGGGACTAGATTTTCGATACAGGCGCCACAGACCACATGGTCTGCTCACCAAGCTTAATGACCACAAGTGTTCCGGTATACAATCGACAAGTGCACTTACCCAATCATGCACTTGCTGATGTCACACATATTGGCATAGTTCATCTCTCGAATGATCTCACCCTTCACAACGTGCTTTGTGTTCCATCATTTAAACTGAATTTAATTTCTGTCAGCAAACTCACTAATACCTCATCTTGCTTTGTCATCTTCACTGATAAAATGTGTCTACTTCAGGGCCAACGATCGGGGAAGATGATTGGGACGGGAACTGAACGAGAAGGACTCTACTACCTTGATAATGTGATGAAAACCAGGTGCAATTCAGCGTCAATTGTTGCCTCTTCTTCTTCTCAGCTTTGGCATCAACGCCTTGGCCATCTTTCCAACAAGACCTTACGGCATCTCTCTACTTGCATTAAAAATTTGAATTTTTGTAGCATTGATGATTGTTTGATCTGTCCATTAGCCAAACAAACACGTGCTCCTTTTCCTTTGAGTTCTATCACCACAAAAGCTCCTTTTGAGTTAATTCATGTTGACATTTGGGGAGGTTACCATGTTCCCACTATCACAGGGGCACAATATTTCTTAACTATTGTGGATGATTTCTCAAGATGCACATGGGTTTATTTAATGAATCACAAATCAGATGCACGATCTTATCTCAGCACTTTCATCCACCTTGTCGAAACACAATTTTCCAGACGAGTCAAGGTTCTTCGTAGTGATAACGGTCCAGAATTTTCTATGACACATTTTTTTTCAGATAAGGGGATTCTCCATCAAACAAGTTGTGTCTCTACTCCCCAACAAAACGGGGTAGCAGAGTGCAAACACCGCCACTTACTCAATGTTGCTAGAGCCTTACTTTTTCAATCTCATCTTCCTAAGAAATTTTGGGGTGATGCAATCCTCACTGCCACTTATCTCATAAATCGGACTCCCACTCCTCTTCTTCAAAGCAAATCACCCTATGAAATACTTCACCACAAACAGCCAGCGTATGCACATTTGCGAGTGTTTGGTTGCTTATGTTTTTCTTCCACCCACCACCATCGTCCCACAAAATTTGATGCAAGAGCCACACGGTGTCTTTTTCTTGGGTATCCATATGGCACAAAGGGATATCGAGTTTACGACCTTCACACGGGTAAAATCTTTATCTCCCGTGATGTTATTTTCCATGAACATGTGTTCCCTTTTTCATCGAAGGAATACTGCGCATGCAGTACAATATTCCTTGTCAGCTAGTTGAGAGAACATGCCCACTAACCTGGACAGAAGGAATACTGCGCATGCAGTACAATATTCCTTGTCAGCTACCACATGGTTTCAGCTCACCAAGCTCAGATGTGTTGCAGCATGGGCAGCAAGCACGCCACCTTTACAACATTTGTTTATTGCATGCATTTGTTTATTGCATGCGTGTGTGTAAGATGTATATATTAAACCAACTGCCATTGGAGCAGACGGTGAAAAATACAACCAAAATATTAAACTCAATATGGTATCAGAGCCAGGTTAGTGGGCATGTTCTCTCAACATAATCTGCTATCAATAACAAGTTGGCAAGTTGTGTTCTCTTCAAAGACATTTTGTTTATGCAAATTCTTTGGTCTGTATCATGGGGTGAGTATGACATTGCTAATTGCAATTTATTGTTCGTTGTTTCGAGCTATAGGTGAGCTCGATCGGAGTTACTGGTGCCCGTGCATCTGTGAATGAACGAGTTCCTGCTCTTTTAAAGGAAATTAAAGAGGTTTGTCTTCTGAACCAGTTCTACGGTCTACCAATGTAGATTTTTATTTTTTTATTTTTTTGAATTAGGTTATATAATTAGGTGCTAGAATTGAACTGAATGTCTTTTAAAGTGTTTAGGCTTCAATACCAAATGGAGCTAGAAAACATTATTTAGTTGACATGATCCCACTTCAACTAACATGTTTGTCTTGCATAATCACGCTTACCTTTTATGCGACAGACAACAAAAAAGCCTGTTGCAGTTGGTTTCGGCATCTCAAAGCCCGAACACGCGAAACAGGTCAGTAGTTTAACCTAACTCATAATGCCTCACACCTACACCTACACCCTCAGTGGGCTACTTTACGCTCCCTGCTAACATCCTACCGTCCCCTTACCCTTTCTAGACTTCGGCCTGCTTCCAATCAAAAGAATATCAGAATGTCTATCGTTGCTAAACGTCTAACCTCAATCGAGATACTTTTTCGCGTGTGTTGTACAGGTAGCAGGGTGCGGAGCCGACGGCGTCATCGTCGGTAGTGCGATGGTGAAGCTGTTGGGCGAAGCGAAAACTCCCGAGGAAGGGTTGAAGGAACTAGCAACCTTCACCAAGTCTTTGAAATCTGCACTCCTCTGAAGACATTTTATGCGATTTTTCTTCTTATTGTTGCAAGTGCGTTACATTCGAAGCATGTAATCCCCGCATGATGTGAAAATCTTACCATTCTAGTTTCAAAAGTGCGTTGTAAAAAATACAAGATGGAAGCCCTTTTATCCTCTCAATTTAATTTCTCCAAAAAAAGGAGTTCTTAAAAAAAAAAAAAAAATCTTTTCAACTTTACATGGGACCCATCCATGTGGATCCCCACTTTCATGTTTCACATTTGTTCTTCATTTAAGTCTCTTGACTCGTGGGTTTCCTCCGATCAGCCTAAAATTGGCCCTTATCCTCTGCTGCACAGGCCACCACGTCAATTATTCAACACACGACACGTGACAAATACATACAAATTAAAGCCGGCCGTCAGAAAAAGTCCCCGTGCATAATTATTATGCTGTACCGTACATCACCAGAATATTCCTCCATTTTGTCCGAAGTCCGATATATAAACACACGAATGTTCGCTTTTCGTCGACGAAAACAACAAAAATCGGATATTTCGGACACGCACGCGCGCAGAGTATGCATTCTGTATTCACCGCGGACGACTCCTCCGATCCGTTTTGGGCGCTGTCGTCGCCGGCGGCGGAGATGAATCGGAGCGCGTCGGAGTGGGCCTTCGAGCAGTTCCTCGACGAGTTCTCCACGCCGGCCGCCACTCCTCGGCAATCGGTCGCCGAGCAATTTCCCGTCTCTTCCGCCGCTTCCTGTTCCGTCGCGTCTCAGTCGTCGACGTCGAAGCGCGACGATGTGGACGAAGAGGTAGTTGAGATCAAGAAGCCCGATCGTCATCGTCAACAGCCACCACCTCAGCAGCTCAATCATCCTCCGCCGCCGACGGTGTTGGATCCAGCTCCGAAGGCTCCGGTTAACTCGGACCAGTACCGCGAATTTCTTAAGAACCGGCTCGATCTGGCTTGCGCAGCAGTAGCTCTCTCTCGCGTATCTCTCTCTCACATCAATTTTTTTTTAATTTGATTTTTTTTTTTTTAATTTAAATTTTTTTTTTTTTTTCATTGATGAATGTGATTTCAGGCATCGTCTTTGACGCCTGTGGATTTGGGTAATCTAGCCGAGAATCAATCGCCCGTGTCGAAGCCTTCACAATTAGCCCCTACTCGATCGCTTGATAAAGGTTTGTCATTGGCTCATTGCTTGCTTAGGTGCTTAATATGCAATGATTTAGTTGTTTAATTTCGTAATTTGGGAATTTTTTCATAGCATTTCTCTGAGATATGTAAATGATTCTTATATTTGTGTCTAACATTCGAAAACCCATTTGATTTGAGCTATTGCTAGATTCTGGTAATGGTTTGCCAGTGACACAAAATGAAGCTGACGCTAGCCCGCTTGGCGTTTCGGCTTTACCTGCTGCTCAGAGGAGAACTCCGGTGCTGAGTAAGCAAACAACAAGTGGATCATCGAAAGAGGACTCGGATGATGATGATCTCGAAGGAGACATTGAGATTAATGAGAACATGGATCCTTCTGATGTGAAACGTGCTAGGAGGTAACCCATTTCTTTGCTTGTGTTCATTTTGCTTGCCTACTTTTTGAACTAATTAGGCAGTTTAATTTGATATCTTGGTGTAATGTTTTGGTTATTTCATCGGTCTCCAAGTAATAGTAGGTGTTTAGGCTTAATTGACACGAGTTATGATTTTTCTACAACAATTGCTATATGAAGGGCATCGACACATTGATTGCCTTCTTGATGGATGATTTGTTATTATGGGTTCTGTGTGCAAGGATGAGTAGTTGCTATTTGGCTTAATTAACCTGAATTATAGTATCTCCACAATAATCGATATGCGAAGGGCATCAACACATTGATTGCCTTCGTGATGGATGATGGTTAGTATGAGCCCCTGTATGCACGAAAGATGAGTAGAAAGTTTAAAACTTTAGTTTGTCCAAACAGAAGTTCGTTTTTTTTATTTTAGTAGAGAATTTAGAGCAAGTGCCTACCTGCTTTGGAATCAGTGATTCTTGAAGCAAAATGATCTGATTTGGAAGGAGGGAAATGTTTCCTGTCTACTGAACTTTCACCTGATGAATTTGTTTGACAACGGGTTACCATATTGCTAAATCCAAAAACTTTGCCCTTTATCCATTGACATGTTAATGGTGCTCAGGATGCTGTCCAATCGAGAGTCAGCTAGACGCTCAAGGAGGAGAAAACAAGCCCAAATGAGTGAACTTGAGACACAGGTGGTGCTCCTTGTTTCAAATTATGAATTAGCAATAACAACCATCATCTTTTCTTGATATATCCCATAATCGTTTTTTGTACGTAGACACCATTATGAAGTTATATGTTTGCTTTCATTCAGGTTGGTCAGCTAAGAGTTGAACACTCTGGGCTGTTAAAACGTCTCACTGATGTGAACCAAAAATATGATAATGCCGCTGTTGACAACAGAATATTAAGGGCTGATATTGAGACGTTAAGAGCAAAGGTTAACAGCTAAGACATTCTGCGTTTTCAGATTTTGTTTTCGTTTGCATGTTTTTTTCTTTAAATACCCTGTATACTGTTAATTCAGTTTTCTTATTGATTCAAGGTGATATGTATTTGAAAAAACAAAATCAGGTGAAAATGGCAGAAGAATCTGTGAAGAGAGTGACGGGGACCAACCCGCTACTTCTAGCCATGTCAAATGTAGCTAACGCGGGCATGCCATCAGTGAACAACCCAATGAATGCATCTACAAATGCTGCTGTGCCAATGCAACCGAACTCCAACCACCTCTTTCACCCGGGAGTTCCTAGTATGACCACTACTCTGCATCACCAGAGATTGGACACTGGCTTTCACGCGAACCCCCCAATCTCTCTGGTTAGGAACCGACAGAGTAATGTTGGCCAACCAGTTGTCGCTGGAAGCAACATGACTCAAAACTCTTCAATTCCGCACACAGGCAACATAGATCACATGTCGCAGCAGCAGCCGCAGCCACGGCCAGGAGTGGGTGAAGCATTGCCGGGATGGGACCCTCAGCACCCTCACGCCGTCCCAAAGAATAAGTAGAACTGAATGTGGGGGCCTTCCTAATTTGCAGGACAGAGGGATAAACGGCTGATTGAATATGTATTTATTAGTGGGATTTATACTTTGGCCCTTTGTTTTCGTACAGTTTAAATTTCGATTCCGTAAGTGTTCATGTTTTAAAATTTGCCGTAAATAATCTTTTTCTTGTCAAACTTTGTGTGCCACGGCCCACGACCATGTTTCAGTTAGACGAGAATTACCACCGCAAAAGACTTGTTGGTGAAGTAATTAAGAACATTTCGATTGCTCCTCCCACCAATACTTGAGTGTATCAACAAACGTTCAATCTACAACACATTGTCTTCTATTCCTATGAAAATTTTGCAACAATCGGGGCAGTAAAGTAAAAACCAACATGAAACATAACGGCATGGGCTTACATTTAAAAATAAAATAAAATTCACTACTGGATTTTGGCACCACCACCTTGGAGACCTACCTGAACTTTACTTTGAAAATGGGCTTCCAGCCTGAAAGGAGTAGATTGAAATCAGAAACAAGCATAGAAAAGAACGAAAATAGGGAGGGACATGGACGCACTGCCATACCTTGTTGCGCATTTGTAGTAAATGGTGTCCGGGGAGTTGTAGGTGCGTGCATTTGCAAACATCCTCTTGGCATCTGCAACAAACATCTCGAATGTTACATAATACTGCTCCGACTCTACCCTCTTTGACATCGTCCTCAGATCTGCATCATATTAAATATCCGTTAAAAGCTTCGAATATTTGATACGATATGCACAATTACAAACATCTATCTCAACTTTGTGCCGACTTTTGAAGTACATTTAAGAAGTCTTGGCAATTTCACTACTCAGGATGTCAACGACAATGTGCAGATTATGACCAAGCTATTATCGAAACTAGATTTTTCAGAAATCAAATCTTCAAAGTATGGTTTCCATGAAGGCACATGGAGCAAGTTCAGACACAATGCAACTACATAGTGCAGAAGACATTTAAACCATGTTCTTTGCGGGTCTCTGAAATTAATTAAAGAAATTGTCCTTCTTACCCATTGGATCTTTTATGATGTCATAATAATCAGGAACATCACGTGCGTCGACTGGTTCCTTGAAAGGCCAGGCATCAGCATGTTCATGCATACTCTGCGCATATGAAAATTTCTATGGTAAGAAGGCATTTGATACTGACAGCAGGACATAGGGTTAAAAATATTAAAGTCGACTATATAAATTAAAGTTAAAATAAATTAGAATATTCATATGCGTCTTCTATCCATACCGACAAAAATGGTCAATACACCTCAAATGGCAGCCTGCCATACATTGTATTTTGCGTATTGCATACAATGATACAAACTCATATTGCTTCCGCCCCCTGGAAAGGCACTTTGCTTTAAGAGACTTGGATGGTATTCTATTGCAAGTGCAGAACCGAAGCATATATTTTCTATGTAGTCCTTCATGCTTTGTGGAGTTTCCATATATTTAAATTGAATATAAGGAAACATCCGATTCATTTCTCAAATTAAAAGGCATGCAAGTGAAAAATGCATAGCAACATATGATAGGATCAAACTATTGTAAAAAGAAAAAGACAAGCTCACTATTCTCCATGATAAAAAACTAAAGGCAACTGGAAAAGAAGAGCGAAGAGATTAACCTTTAGAAGTGATCGCATGAATGCAGTCAAATTCTTCCTGGCACTGTCTGTGGAACTACTCAAAGTTCCAAAGCGTGAATGTCCCCATTGATCCGGGGTCCACCCAGCCTCCCCTATTACCAAAATGTTCCATAAAATTCAGATTACCCATTCAACTTCACCAACAGAACTTAAACACAAGGTGAGGTTAGCATGAAGTTACAGCTTTCTTTATGACTGATCACAAGTCGCAGCTTGAATGACTGATTAAGGAAATAAAAAAACTAGTTAAGCAAAGTTATAGAACTTACTCAAGCCACGGATTTCCTCGGCCTTGATAATTTTTTTAGGTATACCAGCTTCTTTCTGGATAAATAAATACGTGGTCAGAACTAAGTTGTAGACATTGAAATACTGATTGATCATAACAGTTAATGAACAACGAAAGGAACCACTGTGATACCATATTCTGACAGGCTATGTTGAATACTAAAAAATTTAAAGAAACCACTGGAAACAAATGGCATAATCTTCAAAATCTAGGATACTGTTATGTTACCTTTTGAAACTCCATGCCAGGATAAACAATGTGGCAGTTTGAAAGCTCTCTTATCTTTTCATCTATCGCCTACCATAAAACCAAAACAAGAAGACAGTTTAGATTGTAGTAAATACACGTTGGTTCAATACTCTATACATGATTTATTGATTTGGCATCTATCAAGACATATTTTTACATGGGAACCAATTTAAACTTTAATATGAAAATCTAAAATCTATTGAACCGACTCTTACCTGCCTCTGACGACGAATCATAGTGGATAAGTCGGTGTATGGAAGCTTTGGGTCAATTCTGCATTCCATTAGGATTCCTCCATCGTAATCTTTTATATAGCTGCAGATAACAATAAAACGTTGAGCAAATTTCAAAACTGAATTTCTTTTTTCGCATTAAGTAAGAACATAATCTGGCAGTGCATCATATACTGGTAAGGGCCACCATCTCACAAGTTCATTTGTTTGTTTTATCTTTCCCCTTGTTTTGGTAGTGATTTTAGTCTCAAGGGTAAGAACTTGAAGCATACAAAGGACCTAAGAAACCTAGATCTGAAAAACAAAATTGACAGTCTTTGAACAACAAGAGTTGTGTGCAAAACATACCCATGCCATCGGTCTTTCTCCAAGTGAATCTCTTTTGTGAAACCCTACAAGTAAATACGCCTTAGTGCAGTTCCTTTACCAGATCCACTCCATAACTCAGGAGCACAAAAAAGAAAAAACATTTGAAGAAGTGTTGAAAAGAATGTCAAAAACTGGCACTATTAGTTTATACAGAAAGAATCAGTAGAAAACCTAAAAGGTGATTACACAAGCAATGGAGAACAATACCTGTTTAATAAAGTAGCCAACAGCATTATTGTCAGCATAAGTCAGGAAATGGGTTAGGCCGTCCTCGTCCCGTGCATGCTGTTTTAAGTGATTCATCAGTCTAGTACCATAACCTTTAACTTGTTCATCAGCTGTGATTGCACAAAAGGCTATCTCTCCAAACCTTTGACTGAATTAGAGGAAAAGGGTGTTGGTAACAGGGTAAATAAAGTATGTCATAGATGAAGCCTCAACTATGTACTGAAGAATGTGAAAAAAAAAAATGCCAACACATGAATATACAGATGATAAAATACAAATTTAACCTGATATATGGTCGATATGTTATGCCACCGACAACATGATTACGCCTGATAACCATAACTGATTTATGACTTCTGCCATTTCAGAAACCATAAAAGAAATTAGATTCAATCAGATGCGTGACAAAGGGTTATGTTTCACATCCCATATGATATAAACCACGGTACCCGAATCACTTATTCCATGTGCTTGAAAGATGAGCTAATAGTATTACCTATCCATAACAAGTCGGACAATGTACTCCTTTGGCATGTTTGGTAGTTGCCTGGCAAATATGTTCTTCAATCCTACCAACCTGAGAAAAAACAAAAACAGCAGTCTAAATCAAGCTCCATACCCGCATTGTTAAACAATTTCATAACAAACTGTTTAAGCGGAATCGGTTTCATTTTTTCTTTTTCTTTTTGTATTTCATTCAGCATTGTGGCGTTCTAGAATTCATATAGCCGACCCCACTTAGTGGGATAAAGCTTTGTTGTTGTTTCGTTCAGCATTGTTAAAACATGAAAGATCAGAAATGAAAGTTCCATCAGAGACATATACCAAATCATATGCTGATCAATACCATCATTCGAAAGGCACACAAACTTGAGCCTCCCTGCTTCCTCCTAAAACATCAAATTCGAAAACACAATTTTGATTCCAAATTCAATTTTATTTCGTACGAATTCACATTCCTCAATTTCATAAAATAAAAAGTAATTATAAAAAAATTAATTCAGAGAAGCTTACCTCTCTCTTCAAACTCTCTTCTCTAGCACTGTAAGCTCCACTGGTCTGTATATTCTCAGTGAAGATCTTAGAAGCGTCCTCCTTCACCACGATCCCCGGAACCGGCCCTGCGGCCGCGGTGGTCCCCGAGGCACCGGCTCCGGCGGGGGCGCCGCCTTCTTTCGCGCCATCCGAAGGCTCATTCTTGACCGTCGCGTTCTCAATTTTGAGTTTAGAGTTGCGCGCCACAGCAGAACCCCCGCTGTTATCGAGGCGCGCAGCCGTGAAGTTTCGCATGGAGGAGTCGTTGTCGAAGTCCTCCTCATCGTCGTCGACCAGAGCGTCGGACTCATCGTCCGAGTCGGAATCGGCGCCGCCGCCGCGAGCAGAAATGCTCTCGAGGTCGTCGTTGGACGTCAACGCGCCGTCGCGAGTGTCGGCCGAGAAGGAAGAGGGAGGGAACGGCGGCGCGTGATCCTCGGACGCGAGCTTGCGCTTGTGGATCGATGAGGTGGCGGAGGCCGAGGCCGAGTGCGACGGGGACGGGGTCTGCGAGCTCCGCGAACGGTTCGACGCGGGGAGGTGCGAGGAGTGCGTGTCCATTTGGATCGAGTCGGTGAGTTGACTCGGAACGAGTTAAGGGTTTTGGGGGGAAGAACTGGTGGGTTTACAATAGTTTGGGTTCGCACCAAAAATGTGGATGAGAAAGGCAATCCCGTGGCAATCTCCTGCTACCCAGAGACTGACTGCAACGGCGTCGTTGCACCGGATAAAGATTGAGCCCAAGCTGGACAAAGTTCGGGCCAGTGAACCCGAACAAGTTTGAGTTGAGGCGTTACCCAATATTAAAATTGGCCCGAACTTTCTTTTAAAAAAAAAACCTTTTATTTTATCCTCTTCTACCAATTAACACTAGTATACTACGGGTTATTAATATTTATTTTCATTTGTAAATAAGATGTATCATATTGCTGATGCTCTCTATTAATACTATAAATGTGAGTGTCGTTATTCTTTCTTGATAATCTTTGTTCGATATACTAGATTCAAATGAAGGCTATTTTAATCAAATAAAAGTAATAGTAGATGAGATACATGTTGAGAGAGGGTTGTAAATGGTGATATCCTAAGAGAACTACTAAAGCCAACTTCTCAAAAACAATTTAGGTTTGCGATTAGATTGAACAAATAAAAAGATAATCTAAATCTAAATTAAAAAGAAAATGTGTAGGATAGGGGAAATGGGTGTGCAAAGATCAACCATTTTTGCAGGGGTTGAAAGCTCTTCTTATATTAAAAGTTGAATTTTCTTGGTTTGTAACTCCAAGCAAACACATTACCACTAATTTCAGGCACCCTTATACTACATTTAATTAAAGTCATCTCCAACCAACGGTTATAGACCACTTTTAACCCTAATTTGTGCAAAAGTTGTCTTCAGCCAAAGGCCAAAATAAATCCCCCAAAAAGAATCAAAGCTAAGATTAACCAAGGGCTATATAGAGCAAGCATTCAAACCTCTCGGTGGGCCCCAACATGTGAATGCCAAGTCAAGATGAAAAGATTTAGCCTTGCGTAAATGGAGATGAAGAATATTTAAGCCTATATAGTCTTAATTATTCTTTATTAAAATAAAAGGTTAAGTGCTAAAACATAGCTAAGGGCTAGGTTTAGCCTTATGTGACGTGACTGGAGATGACCTAACAATAAGATAGAAACCAACAGACTTTTAGTAGGAAAACAGTAATATGTGGTACTGGAAAATGTCTACCTAGTATAATCCGTTTATGTTTTATAGTATTGGTAGACGACATAATTGATAATTCCCTTTAAATGTAATACCATCCGTACATTTTCATGCATATGATACCACATAAACTAATTATACCACATGACAATACACTAGTACTAAACATCCAACGTGGAAAAGAAAAGTATTACCAGAAAAATTATAAGTTCAAATCCCCCATGTATAGAAGGGACCTTAAATATTAGCACTATTAAGTTTACAAAATAAAATGCCCAAATAAAACGAGCCCGAAAGCTCATGAGTCCTGACCAAGCCGAAATAAAGTACTGAAAATAAAATAGTTCTAAAAAAAAAACATGCAGCCCCTCACGACTTCATTTAAGCTTGAGTACCAAACAGAGCTTCCTATCAGACCACATCAGGCGACCAAGATATTCCCAACACCTGCGCATAAAAGAAGAACACAATTTTAATTACATGTGAAAACCAAGATTTCATTAATAAAAGAAAATTGAAATGACATATAGCTAGAAACTGTATATATAATTAGGAGAAATTAGGTTCTCATCCTTCCTTCTGCTATTCCATTGACTAAAATCCTATTCATTTTCAAATTTTTATCAAGATTTTTAGGTATTAATAACATCATTAATTATTTCAATAATAAAATATTTTTTAATTTCTAAATATATTCATTTAATGTTAAAAATGTTATAATTAGTATATTTATATTTGTGACTAAAATTTTTATCATATATTTTTAGTTTTAGTTTGTACCCATTTTTAATTTGTAATTCTTTTTTAATTTGTACCAATTTTCTTTTCAGTTTTAATTTGTACGCATATATTAATTTCTTTTTGTGCCTATATTTTTTTAAAGTTTATTTGTATTTGTACCCTTTTTTTTTTTTTTTACTTTTTATTTTGCTAAATATACCCATGCTAATTGTATGTACCCATTCATGTAAAACTTTTTAATCTTAAAATGTACTCATTCTTAAATATACCAAGTTGTTATATGTAAAATGTACAATTTTTTATATAAAATCTATTCAATTTTTTTCTAATCCATTTTTAAACTTATATGGGCGCTTTCTTTTTTCTTTGATTTTAAAATGTATCCATGTCAAGTTTAATCAAAGAAATTTACTAAGTCCCTGTTTGGCACACTATATAATGCATCGGATAGTACTAATAATACGGAGTACGGTGTTTGATGTCCGTTTGGATTAAATAGTCACCGGTTTAAATAATCTGGGCCCACCTTTTTTATATTGTCTCTACCCGCTTGCTTATATCGTCCAAATCCACGGTACAATTTAGTAGGGCTGAAATCTTTCGCTCTCTCCTTCTTCTCCAGATGCACTCTTGCTTTCTCGTCTGAATCCCAGGTTCATCTTCTCAAATTCTTCTTCTTTTGAATCCCAGTTCGTCTTTTTATTTTTCTTCTTCTTCCCAGGTTCTGCCCTTCCCTCTGTTCTTCACCGTTGGCCTAATCACCATTGACCCAAAATAGCAGCACTAATTCACTAATTGTGGGGTTGTATTTATTGCAATTTTATATGTTACAAAGCACCGCAGCAAAGAGGAGATAAAATAAAAAATAAAAAATTCACCAATCGTGTGCCGAACCGTTGGCCCTCCCCTTGTTCTTGTTTTTCCGATGAACGAGAATCGATGACAATGATTTTTCTAGTAGTTTGTGGATTTTGGTTTAGTTAATTTGTTTCTGGGCTACTTCTGCAACTAGGTCTTGCAAAGAAACATGGTGTATTTGCATAGAGGTTCTTGACTGAAATTGCAGTGAAGGAAAACTGAGTCTGTGGGTGTTAATTGTAGAGCTTTGGAGTCGGAAATCAGTTGAGGAAGAAGAAGGGGAACAGAAGGAGGGAGTTTGGGGGGTGCGGCAAAGAGATCTGGTGAACAAAAGAGATGATTTCAGTTTTTTTTTTAATTTTATTTTGAGTTTAATTTTATTTTAAGTTTGATTCTTCCTATCTGGTATAATACCAAACACAATATAACTAATATGGTTATTAGTTCGATACTGCACCAAACGCCCGACTAATTTAGTCAATACTATCCGGTGGTTATTAATCATATCCGACAGAAATAGTCAGTACAGTCCGAGCCGCCAAACGAGGCTTAATGTTATTAAGCCTAATATCTTTTTTTTTTTTTTTTTTTTTTTTTTTGTGATTTTGAGAATGTACCCATGTTTTGATATAATTAATTTTGATGAATGTACCCATGTGTATACACACACACACACACAATAGTATATTTATATTTTAATATTTTTAATCTCACAAATTATGGTTTATTTATTTACTTAAAATTTCATTTATATAAACAATTAAAATTTCTAATTTTTAATTTAAAAAATATAGTAACGTATATATAAATAAATTATCACACTAATTTCAGGAACATTAATAAAAAATTAAAAAACAATAAGATTTCAATTAAAGAATATTCATAATTAAGGACCGCATCAAAAGTCTCCCAAAACTTGATCTTTCTCAACCCATCTAACGCAGTAGGTTCATCCTCTCCCACCCCTGAAGAAATCATGCACCACTTTGATGATTTGATTTTAGAGTAATGTTATTCAAACCATGTTATTTGATGTAAACAGTCATATCATTTGAATTAATCAGATTTTTAAATTTAGTTCATTATTTAATAAACTAATAATTAAGAAAAACTAGTTAATTAAATTATGATTGTGGTATACGAGAAGTCTTTCTCTTTCTTTTTCTTAAGTTTTGCAAACTTTTAAAATAATATGACTATTTACATCATATGCCACCTAAGATAGTATAGAAATATGATATAAAAATATAGTATGTATAACATTACTCTTGATTTTAATCAATTTGTGCTCACAAATTTCTCATATCCAATTCTTCTAAGCCTATCCTTTTTCTATGCTGACTTTAATCAATTTGCGAACTCGGTGGAGGGGCTGGAGCCAAAGAAACCTTCTACAAAAATCTCTGAATCGATGCCGAATTTCCAAAGTTTATCGAGATCCAAGCCGTTGGTTTTAAGGAGGGTGATGGATTCTGGGACATGGGGGTCGGCTTCCTCGTCAAAACCCCGGAAGTCGAACTCCCAGGTGCCGCTGACGCCGCCGCCTTCGTCGAATAGGGTGATACCGCGGTGGAATCGGGGACTGAAATGGGGAGGAAGTCGATCTCGCTTGACTTCACCTACGAAATAGGGACGAAATGCCTGAGAAAAACTCGATGCTTTTCGAGGAAATGCCTGAGAAAAACTTCTGAGTTCTCTCTCTCTCCCTTGAGGGATGAGACTCTCTTGGGGTTTTTCACTAAGGATTGCTGGGTATTTTTTTCAAGTTTTTGTTTTTGCTGTTTTATCTTGGGCCTTTGGATTCTGTACCCAAAACCCGTATATTTTCAGATCCAATTAGTCTCTCTCAAGTTTTTGAAATTGAAATAAAATAGTAGGTGATGTATGAAAGTGAAATTTTGTAAAGATGTTATATGAGATTGTAATAGATCTCAAATTTAAGGTGGTAAAGTGTAATTTACCTTTTAATTTTTGTATCCGACAGTTTTAAATTATTTATGGAAGGAAGGTCATTTATTGAGTTACATTATCATAACTTTGTTGGTAAAGTGTAATTTATCCTTTAATTTTTATCAAATTACTGAAAGGCCACTCCAGTCCCAATCCTTGAGAATTCTGAAAGCTTCAAAGCCAAAAGAAAACTTTGAACTTTGGGATTCTGAAGTGTCCAACACTGACACAACTCTTGGGACGCTAGTGGCCTAAAAAACCAGGCTCAGAACAGACTCTCTCAACCAAAGCTGGCAGCCCATCTAAAGCATCCGGAAGAACAAATACATGGAGAAACTCGGCGACTGGTTTGACTCCATATTTTAAGGAAGCTTCAAGACTTTGAAGTCGTCAAGGGCACTCACAAATTGGTTCTCATAGCTTCCCATGAAGGGTGCTTTGACTGATGATTTCCTACTTCCAATTGTATGTTTCTGATGGATCAAACTGGCCATCCCGATACTAAAGTCCTTTGAAGTATCATGCATCTCCGAATATGAGTCTGGTTGAGGAATCAATTGAGTTTGGGGGAAAAACCTATTTGATAAGGCCCTTAGTCTCATTTTCTGCCCCCACGAATCGACTTGGATTCTCGCTTCTTCAGCCTTGGTCTTAAATCGACTTGGTTTTGAAGTTGCTGAGATCTTGAAAACCATAAAAGCAAAGATAGCCCTACAAGTCCACAAGGTAAGATAGATCAGGTATATAGAAAAATGTGGGGATACACACACACACACATATATATGTAGCTCAAATCTACGGGAGAAATCAACATGCCTGAGGAATTAAGCTGACGAGAGAGAAGCACTCAAAGACTGAGACTCTCGGACAGCTGCTGCTAGAAAATCTGTTTGGCAAATGAGGGTGACATATTACATGCATATATAGCGCTAGAGGCTTCCTCTTCCAAGGGTTTAATTGGAATTTAACTCTTTCTCACCAACTCATCCGAAGACACCTGCACTAAAACGCTCATGCGAGTTAGAATAAGCTCTTTCATATCAGATCCATTTTGGATGCTAAGTGTCATTAGTAGTAGTAACCTAGTAGTTCATAACCATGTCATAAAGTCTATGACATGCACACATCTTGGACATGCAGGTTTTATTTTTATGTTTATCTTTTTTATACAACAATGTCTATACTAAGTGAATCAGTTCGCGTAATATACATGTATATGCATATACTGCTATTTCTTCACATAATTACTGGTCAATTTTTCTTTGCTTGTTACACATGTATTGTTACGTACTAGAAAACAAAAATAATTTTTGAATTTGAATTTTTTTGGGTTTATAACTCTAACGGTAAATTATTTCCCGCGAAATACTGGCACGCCCAAGCGTGTAGCCATTCTTTCCTCCTAAACTGTAATGGAAATAATACTTACAAGTGTACAATAGAATTTTAAGAGGTTATCTTTCTTGTATTACTTCTTTGAAATATATACATATACAATCCTTGTTCTATAAGGAAACAAATAATAAGGGGTATCGACAATATCCTACCTAAGAAAGGATTCCTAGTATTTACCCTATTTACATTCCTTTTTCTCCCTAAACATTGACTCACGTTTTACACTCCCCCTCATGCTGGTGCATAGATCTCACACATGCCCAACTTGACAAGTGAGTCATCAAACTTTCGACTACACACCGCATGAGTAAGAACATCTACAAGTTGCTCCTCCGATTTCACAAACGGTATAGACACAATCTTCTTCTCGAGCTTCTCTTTAATGAAATGTCGATCAACCTCCACACGTTTTGTCCTATCATGCTGCACCGGATTATCAGCTATACCTCTTGCTGACTTGTTATCACAATATAGTTTCATGGTCTCATTTGGCTTAAACCCAAGATCCCAAAGAAGTTTTCGAAGCCAGAATTTCACAAATGTTGTGGGCCATGCACCTATACTCAGCCTCAGCTGAAGACCGTGATACCACATTCTGTTTTTAACTTCGCCATGTAACCAAATTTCCTCATACGAAAGTAAAATACCCAAAAGTAGATCTTCTATCACTGACATTTCTTGCCCAATCAGCATTTGTGAACCCCTCAATCGTCAAATGCCCGTGCGTTCTATATAGAACTCATTTTCCTGGCGCAGACTTCAAATATGCTCGGATATGCATAACAGCAGCCATATGATCCATACTCGGTGAATGCATAAACTGATTTACTACACTTACAACATAGGCGATATCTGGACGTGTATAAGCCAAATAAATTAGTCTTCCTACAAGTCTTTGATATCTCCCTTTATCAACTGACTTCTGATTTGGATCCAAACACAAATGATACTTTTCAACAATAAGAGTGTCTACCGGCTTACACCCCAGCATACCAGTTTCTTTTAATAAATCTAGAACATACTTACGTTGAGACAAGAAAATACCTTTTGAAGAGCGAGCAACTTCAACCCCAAGAAAATTCTTCAAGTCTCCTAGGTTTTTCATTTCGAACTCGGCTACCATATTATTTTGTAACTTCAAAATGTCATTATGATCATCTCCAGTGATAATCATGTCATCTACATAGATGATTAGGGCTGTCACTTTACCTTGTCTTCGTTTAACAAACAATGTGTGATCAGAATGACTCTGATGATACCCATTCTTTTTCATAACTTGGGTAAACTTGTCAAACCATGCACGAGGTGATTGCTTAAGTCCATAGAGTGACTTACACAACCGACATACTCCGGTATTCCCATAAGCACTATACCCAGGAGGAAAAACCATATAGACTTCTTCCTCCAAATTTCCATGGAGAAAAGCATTTTTCACATCAAACTGTTTTAATGGCCAATCCATATTTGCAGCTAAAGAAATTAGAACATGTACCGTATTCATCTTGGCAACTGGAGAGAAAGTGTCTTGATACCAGCCTTGCTTTGTACCTGTCTATCAATCCATTGACTTTGTATTTAATTGTAAACACCCACCGGCATCCAACTGTCTTTTTTCCTTTGGGTAAACACGTCAACTCCCATGTATTATTTTTTTGCAACACCAACATTTCCTCATCCATTGCTTTTGCCCACTTTGGATCCTTTAGAGCTTCCTCTACTTGAGTTGGTACTTGAACTGACTTCGTATTGTTCACCAAGGTTTGGCGTTCCGGTGCAAGACCACTACATGAGACATAGTTGGCTATTGGATAGGTGGCACACCTCGATTTTGTCTTGGTGGCAACCTATATGCATTTACATTATCACTTGGATTAATTACATAATCATCCACGGTACTTACCTCAGGTATATTTAGAGAAGATGCATTGGGCGACACTTTGGAGCTAGAGAGAAAGGGGGCACATTAGCAGATTATTTATGTGGTTGATGCAATTGTGTACTGAGCTCGGCTGTTCAGAAGCCAATTCGACAGTCTCATGGGTATTAGGTTCCTCGGCAGGAACCTCCTGATGCTCGACATGAACTTCAACATTAGTATTCTCGGCAGAAACCGGTTCAGTGGCAGGTTTAGTGCTAGTATTATTTGAAATGGTGTCTCCCCCTAGATCCAACCACTCCAGATCACCAATAAGGTTCTCCTACTGGTAATCTGAAGATAATTGCACGGAATGATAAAAAAACTCTAATTCATAAAAGGTCACATCCATGGTTACATACATACGCCGAGTCTCAAGGTGATAACATTTATCGCCTTTTTGGTGAGCTGAGAAACCCACAAACACACACCGGAGGGCACACAGGTCCAACCTTGTGCGATGAAGTTTCTGAATATGCACATAAGCCACACACCCAAATACTCGAACCCGAGATGGCATACGGTTAATCACATATACGGCATAAGTGACAGCTTCATGCCAAAAACCCTTAGGAATAGAGGCTCCAATTAGAAGAGCACGAGCTATTTCTAGGATGTGGCGGTTTTTTCGTTTAACAACCCCATTTTTGTTGCGCGGTATAAGGACAAGTCATTTCTTTGGAGGATGCCTCGATCACGAAGAAACTCTAACAACTCAAAATTAATGTACTCACCACCATTGTCAGAACAAAGTACTTTAATCACAGACGAATATTAAGTCTGAATCATCTAAGAGAAAGAGCGAAAAACCATACCAACATCACTTTTATTTTTCAACACATATAGCCAAGTCATACAAGTACAATCATCAACAAACGTAACAAACCATTTAATGCCAGAATGGGCAACAACTGGAGAAAGCCCCCAAACATCAAAATGCACAAGTTCAAACGACAAGAACCTTTGATTCAAACTAGGAGGAAACGAAGCATGATAGCTTTTAGCAAGAATACATACTTCATAATGTAAGTCTGATTCATTTATTCTACTAAATAGACTAGGCAACATATGTTGTAAATAGCCAAAAAATGCATGCCCTAACCGATGATGAAATAACCATACTTCTTGCAAATTACTATCATGTGAGGCTCGAACCGCATTAGCCCTGCCAGGAATGATGTCATCCACATAGTACAACCTCTTTCTCTTAATGCCACGCGCAATTATCTCCTTGGTCTGAATATCTTAAAGTAGACAAAAGGACGGATACATTAGAACAACACAATCCAATTGTTCAGTAACTTGTGGTATTGATAATACATGATGGGACAAAGACGGAACGAATAAGCAACGATGTAATGGGAGAGATGAGGAGAGTTGCACAGTGCCCACGCCACACACGGGTACGAGAGTCCCATTGGCAGTTGCTATGCTTTTCCTGTGAGACATTGTCATATATTTAAACATATTTTTATCATATGTCATATGATCGGTTACACCAGAATCAAGAATCCAACCTATATGTTGCTCACTTTTAGAGGCTAAGAGAACACGTCCCATAGTACTTGTATTGGAGGATGAATCACCAGGAGTAGTACGAGTCAACAAAGTTTGACTACGATCACCTGAGCTAGCCCCGACCTCCTGGGCTGTTGGTGTAGTTGCGGTAAGGGAAACATGACCTCCACTGGACCCGACTACTCCACGTTCCTTGGCACACAATTTTTTCTTAAATTCTGGAAACCAATCAGGTACCCTATGCTTGGTAAAACATGTATCTTCAGTATGGCGGGTTTGACCACAAAAAGTACACTTCAAATCATCTTTGTTTTCTCGGGTAAACGGACGAGAATTGAAATAATGATTGAAAGAATTGTTGGGATGGGAAGTTGCAGGTGGCCGAGAGACCATGGCCATGGACGGCAGCCCCATTTGGTTGTTACTCCCACCCATCATAGTGGCATGTCGGTGTGTTTCACGCCTAACAACAGAAAACACTTCTTCGACAGATGGTAACAGTTGAGTACGGAGAATATCACTACGTACGTTATCAAGGATGTCATCAAACTCGCCAAAAAGGCATACACACGATCAATTTGAATTTCTTCTTGAAGTGTCTTGAGATCGGCAACACATTCCATCTTAATTGGTCTCCGTTGATCTAACTCCTGCCAAACGGACTTGAGGTCAGCGTAATACACACCAACCGGCCAGCCATCTTGACGAAGCCTGAATGACTTAACCTTCAATTCATAAATTTGAGAGATATACGAACCATCATAATAGGTCCGAGCCACCTCCTCCCAAACTTCTTTAGCAGTACACAGGTGAATAAAAAAACCCCATGATAGCAGGTTCCATGGAATTGATCAACCACCCTTTTACTATTGCATTCCCTGTCTCACATGTCTCATACTCAGCACTATCCTCAACAAGTTCCTTGGTACTCCTTGTCACGAAGCCCTTTCTACCATGTCCAGCAATATGCATTTCCAATACCTTGGACCAAAGAGGAAAATTTGATCCATTCAACTTCACAGTGTTCGGTACAGCAGATGCATTGTTCTGAATGACTACGGGACTTAATAACGTATTGTTGGTTGGTTTGCGGGAACCACATTCCAACTTTAAAGTAAAGTCGTCTCCTTTATTCGCCATCTCAGCTTACAAACAGGAAAAAAACTCATGACACCCATGATGTTGATGAACACAACTTACGGCAACAGTAACAAGACAGAAAAATGCTGCAATTTCAACAGGTATGGTAGCAAAAAAAGGTGTTGCAATACTTTCAACAGTCACAGTTCGACTAGTTTCTGCCCAAGGTAGCGTAGGACCACGTCAGACAAGCACATCAGCAGAAGAACAAATAGGGTTTACAGTTTCTAGGGTTACGACAACAAGGCTCTGGTGCCAAATAAAATTTTACGGGGTTATCTTTCTTGTATTACTTCTTTGAAATATATACTTATACAATCCTTGTTCTATAAGGAAACAAATAATAAAGGGTTTAGACAATATCCTACCTAATAAAGGATTCCTAGTATTTACCCTATTTACATTCCTTTTTCTCCCTAAACATTGACTCACGTTTTATATGTACGAGGTTTCATTTGATGGCACACTTGTTGTTCATATTTAACTCCAATAGTAAACTACTTTTTTGTGTAATATTCCTGGCGTGCCCAAGCGCGTATTCATGCACTCTTTCTTCCTAGACCGTAGTGCAAATAAATACATCTGATTGTACGAGGTTTTATTTGACAACTGCGTACATACTTGTTCATTTTATCAAATTTTTTGTATAAATTAATTTATTACTAACAATTAATATATATTTATGCAATATGTGACAATTACTATTAGTACTGAAATTAGTGTTTAATTAGTTTGATAATACATTTTTCGTACATAATACTTCTAATAGCTCATGAAAAATAAAATGGAAATTATATTTTTCATTTTTGATTGGATAAGATGAAATAAGAAAGTTGAAAAAGAAAGAATTTTATAATAAGGCAAAAAGACGCTACTGCCCATTAAAGCATGGGTGAAACTTGACATCCAAAATATGTCACGAGATAGTGCTTCTTCATGAGTGCAATTCAAATTGCATGCCTTAAATTTGTTATCTCGACATGAACGACACTTGTCATATATAGTTGGTGTTATCTCTCATGTAGCTTGTATTCCTGAAGTGGAAATTTATTTTTGTATCCAATAGCTTTAAATTATTTATGGAAGGTCATTTATTCAGTTACAATATTGTAAATTTGTTGGAGCGAGAATTATTAATTAATTTTCTTTCCTAGCATCCAAAATATGTCACGAGATAGTGCACTTCTTTCTGAGTGCAATCCAAATTACATACCTTAATTGTCATCTCGGCATGAATGACACTTGTCATATATGGTTGGTGGTATCTCTTAGGTAGCTTGTGTGCCGACGAGGACGTCGGGCCCTTAAAGGGGATGGATTGTAATATCCCACATCGTCCAGGAGAGTGGATCATGTAAGTCTTATATGTATATTCACATCTCTACCTAGCACGAGACTTTTTGGGAGCTCATTGGTTTTGGGTTCCGTAGGAACTCCAAAGTTAAGTGAGTAGCGCGGGAGAGCAATTCCAGGATGGGTGACCCCTTGGAAAGTTGCTCGTGAGTTCCCAGAAACAAAACCGTGAGGGCGTGGTCGGGGCTCAAAGTGGACAATATTGTGCTACGGTGGAGTTGAACCCGGGATGTGGTGGGGGCTCGGGCTGGGATGTGATAATGATGCTCCTAATCAAACTGTATTAACATTGTCAACAAGCCTAACAATTTATTACACGACTTGTTATCTCAATCCGAAACTATACAAAATTAACATGTTTCAGGTCGACACGATAACGAATCAAGTCGTTATCGGGTAACCTGATAAGCACCTGTTAAGATAACGGGTCGGTCCAGGTATACACACGGGTAACCTGAAACACGATAAGAAAAATATTAATTTAATAATTTTATACCACTGAAAAATATATTATAATTAAGAGTACTAGGATTTAATCTCATTTTTGTGACCAATCAATCGCAATTTCACAAAACTTAATATATTTTTATGTGATATAGTTATTGTTTTATTTATTTTTTCCAATTATTTTTGGTAAACTTCTCATAATTTAAATTATTTATAATGTTTTGGTTTTTTTATACTTAGTTTATGGGGAAGAAAATTCTGATGTGGAAAGCCTTATTGAAAACGTCATCAATATAACACTCGAAGACAATAGATCAAGTCAAAGTTCTAATATACCATTTCTCCATGATGTACGATGAAAATTGAAGGATTTTGTAAAAAGAATAACATGCAAACTTTGAGTTTCTTTTTTGTATTTGGTTAAGGCAAGCTTTGAGTTTTATTAGCAAGGTTTTAATTTCTGAGAAAAGTTCCACAACCTTGAAAAGAAAAACTCCTCATTTTGCATATCCTTGCACATTTGATATTTTGTAGTAGTGTATTGATATTTTTTTATTAGACTCTTATTCTGGAGTATGTAGTACTAAATGACAAATGTGTTTTTATGTTTTGAAGAAATATTTATGTGGCAATGTGTGTCCAAATTTTAAAAAAATATATTTTTTTTTTCTTAACGGGTTAAATGGGTCGGGTCATTTACCTGTTAATTTTAACAGATAAACTGACCCGACCTGTTAAGAACTCGTTAAGATAATGAGTGTGACACGATATGACCCGTTAAGATAACAAGTGTTACATAAAAACGACATGAACACGACAAAAACGGTTAGTTTGCCAGGTCTGGAATGAGCCTTTATTCAAAAAATTGATTTACGGCAGTAATTCATGGTATACATGGTTAGCTTATTTGCTTGGCCTGGAATTTTTAATCTTTAGTGCTGGCGTATTTTTCTGAGTAGTCATTCGACTTTTCCTGAGTAGTCATTCGGCCGTTATAAACTCGAGCTTTTGAACATCTTATATGGGAACTATGGAAGAATATAGTTACAAGTTTCAAATGGCTTTGTTTAGCAGCTTGAATTCGTGCACCTTTTTTCTGTTAAATGCAGCAGAGCAAGCTAAGGTAGCCAAGGGGATTCATGTACTCAAAAAACCTGTCGTCCTTGTCGGAACCACCGTTGTTTTTCAGTTGGGGTGTGGAGGTGAAGATGGACTAGAAAATGAAAATGGCTTTCTATGAACTCTTACAACTGTTAATAAACTAAAAGGACGACTCTCAGGCCTACCCAAGCGGGCCAAGCCAATTGTAGTCAGCCTCAATGAATTCATGGTAATGCCTTTTGGTCTTTCGAATTCGTCTTCTGAACTCGTATACTGCATCACCATGTTCTATCGATCGATGCATTTTCCGGTGCAACGCATTTTGCGGTTCAACTCCAAGTATTTTTCCAAAGCGCGGGACAGATTCATGATTCAAAGGAGAGATTATTTTCTGAGCAGAATCCCTAGCCTAAGATTTAAGTGACAGATTACAACATGTGTAATCATCTCATAGGGTGATAGAATCAAAGGCTAAGATTTGATCTTGTTGTAAGTTGTTAGAGAAGTATCTCTCTTCTCTCTCCTCAAACAGTTATATTTGGTTAGAGGTGAAGGGAATGGTAATCAGAACCTTCATCACTCTCGCAGCACCATTGCTGCATATTCTCTGCAATTTTCTCTCTTCCCAAACAATCCAAAACTCCATAAAACTCAATACTAAAAGCTAACACCGTTCCACTTTTTCCTCTCTGATAAAAAATAGGAAGGGATGATCAACCACAAAGTCCTTTTGTGCTTCGTCGCAACATACCTCACGACCAATAGTAACTACTGCAATTTCTGTGCCTTTTTCGTTAACTTCGATGACACATTTATGAAATCTGGCGGAAACACAGGGATCCCTCTCACTCAAAGGGGTTTCCACCATCTCTGTCAAATTACCGAAAGGCAACTCCAGTTCCAAAATCCTTGAGAATTGTGGAAACCTCAAACTTCAAAGCCAAAAGAAAACTTGAAGCCGACACAACTCTTGGGACGTAGCGATCTAATAAACCTGGCTTAGAAAAAACTCTCTCGACCATAGGTGGAAACCCATCTAAAGCATCTGGAAGCAACAAATACATGGAGAAACTCTCCGACTGGTTTGACACCATTTTGTAAGGAAGCGTCAAGACTTTGAAGTCGTCAAAGGCACTCACAAATTGATAGTCATAGCTTCCCATGAAGGGTGCCTAGGCTTGACTGATGATCTGCTACTTCCAAGGAAAAAGTAATAATTATATGTTTCTGATGGATGAAACTAGCCATCCCGATCCCACTAGTCGCATTTGTCTGTTTCAGGAGACGCAAAAATCCTCTGCTTTTTTGGGAGATGTAACGTAATGGTCCTATTATTGATAGGTGGGTGATGAAAGAGTGTGTGGAGGAGACATGGTCCAAATTGATAAGTCTCAGTGCACAAGGTCCACGAACGAGTGTACACAAGGCATTATGTTTTAGGAAGAGTGGTGAAGTAGTGCTTGCAATATGTGAAGATTAGAATTAGCTTCAGCGGACCTCGTGAGCAAACAAATTAAAAGTCTTGATATTCTGGAGTACCAGTATTATTCTGCTGATCATTATCAAGAGAGCCTTGTTTTACTTGACAATTCCGATGTAGTATCTAACCGAGGGAAGAACATCATTTGATATTGAAGCAGCCATGTACTGTTCGATTGTCTTTCGCTTTTAATGTATGAAGTCACTCCATCCATCTAATATCTGCTTCTTAGTTTATATCATTGTAATCTTTCTTGTGGTGTGAGTTTTCTGTCCTGCCATTGGATGAATATCTAGTTCGGATCTCTAACCTAAACAATCTTATGAAGCTTTTCCTAAAATTTTGGATTGCCAATGAGAAGAGATTCAAACAAGTAAAACCTAAAGAATACTTGCATCATCTGGCAAAGGCTGTGTGAAGGTGAACTCTATTTTTCTCTATGTACTTTGGTCTTTGGAGCCAAAGTTTTCATCAGGCCTCCAAGTTTTTTAGAATCTAGAAGTTGAGGTATACGAGTGAAATTTCTATGAGTGGTGCAGATTAATGAGTTAGAATTATGGTAGATTCATGGTTGGATTACTTTTTATTGTAATTTTAAAAAATTGTAGTATTTTGAAATTTGAAAAACCTAATTCATAATTTTGGTATTTTTCGTATTATTCAAATTGTAAATTCGGAATGATTTTTTGTTTTTTAGATTTTCTTTGATGTGCACCAGGTCGTGTGCGCATGAGTTGCACACTCCAAAACCAATCTACGACAACACTGCAACAATATAACGATACTCCAGCAATCCAATGACAATCAAATGACATTGTAAAGATAACATCAAAGGTTGCGCCTGACCTAGTTTTATTATTATTGTTATAGTGTCATGATATGTTGTGAGAATATTGTTGTTGTTGTTGTTGTGTTGTTATGACACCATTACATTGATGCAAGCTTGTGCACAAAAGAGAAACTAGTATGAATTTTTGCGAACTTTTGTAATTTCCAAGTTGTTTATGCCTTTTCCCCTTCAGGCCCACTACTATTTGCCCATCACAACCTTAGAACAAAATGAAGGCCACTACAAACCCAACTTGTAGAAACTGAAGATGTGTTATACGGTTAAGATTTTTTTTATTGAAAGATAATCATTTTGCGATAAAGTTATGCCATTTGACCTAAATAATGTGGATAATACATACTAAATACTCGTAAACAAAATCTTGAACAACTCTATCATGTAACAAAAGTTAGTTTGTGACGTTGTCAGTCACATATATTGCGTGTAGACAATCTATAAGAAATCCTCGATATATACAACGTATGTGATTTATATATAGCGAGTGATATTTGAATCCCCAGTTCCATCATTACAAGTGTTTGTATCCCTAAACCATCACAAAATTGTTCATGTGGCACTAGGACATGGAAACTTGAAGGTCAAGAAATTTCAAGACTACTTTAGAGTCCATTTTCCCATCTTCAATATTAATAATGATGATCAATGCTAAACCATGCCATCTTGGAAGTTAATGATCTTAATTAATTATAATTAGGCAATCTCGAATTTCTTTATCAACATTTCATTCTTGTTTTTGTTTTCATTAACGCTAACCCATGCCATCATCTAAATAGTTGCTAAACCCATGCCATCTTGGAAAATCAATGGTCTCAATTATTGCTCCGAAAAGATATGGCATTAATATACAAATTAATCCTATAAATTCAAGAGAATGGAGGTCCGTAGCTTGTAGATTGTAAGCTATACAGTACACAACAGTTTCATCTTCGATCAAAGCGCGATCAGTGCGATTCATCAGACAAGTACGTACCAAGGGCTTCGGTAGAGACTTGTTTCATTTCCGAACTTGCTTGCGAAGAGGTCAATGGCCGCCGCGAAGCGCATTTTGAAGGAGCTCAAAGATTTACAGAAGGATCCTCCTAATCATATCAGTGCAGGTCCTCAATCCTCCGGAAACCTATTCATATGGCAAGCTACAATTATGGGACCCCCTGCTAGCCCATATGAAGGAGGTGTATTCTACCTTGAGATTAACTTCCCCGCTGATTATCCCTTTAAACCGCCAAGGGTACAGTTTAAGACTAAGGTCTACCACCCAAATATCAGTAGCGATGGAACCATCTGTCTCGATACCCTAAAAAAAAATTGGAGCGCTGCTCTTAGTATTTCTAAAGTGTTGATCTCAATATGCTCATTGCTAACTGATCCAAATCCCGACGACCCTCTCGAAAAGGAGATTGCTCGGCTCTATAAAAATAATCGAGGCAAGTACGAAGAAAATGCACGTATCTGGACTCAGAAGCATGCAATGGGATGATTTTCATGATCAAATATTGCCCAGATTAGAATAAGTAAGAGATATATCAAAATAACGTCATGAATGCATGCATGTATGCTTGATGAAGAATTCTATATAGAATATGTGATACAGAATAGAAAGACTCATGAGCAGCTGATCATATGTAATACGTACTCATATGTTTCTTTTAATTTATATTTTAGTGAACAATGTTTCATGCAATTAATAATTTTCTTACGAATCAGAGCTAAGAACAACAACGTAATCGATCAAACATGTTAGAGAGAGAGCACGCAATATGATCAGTTGAGATGGTAAAAATAGCATTGTTCTAAAAATCCTCACCTGGCGCCGTTTAGGTCTCGGCTAGGCACTAGGCGCTAGGTCACCACCCCGATTAGTTCCTAGGCATTTGAAAATTAACAAAGTGCGTCTAAAACCACTTAGGTGTCCGCTTAGCTTGTATAGGCACCCGCCTAGGTTGCGACTCTCACTTAGATAGAAAATCGATCATTTTGCATTTTAATTTTTCAATAAAATGTAAGAAACTTGTTGAATATTTGGATGAACACTCATTATATGTTTGTTCCCCATGTTATCAATATGTTCTAATACCTTATAATTTATATGTCATTATATGTTGCAATTTATGTATTTCAATACAATTATATGTGTTTTTTTAAGTATAAATCGGCACTTATTTATACAATATATAATAAATTTACTTAAATCTGCCTAGTCCGTCTTGGCCCCCATCTAGCCGCCTAGGCGCTAGGCCCTAACCCGCCGTCTGACTAGCGCCTAACTTTTTTTAGAACCTTGAAAAATAGTCATGTGCACAACAAAAATATTAGGGGTGAGTTCTTTTTTAAAGATTTTTACTTGGTAATTTTGCTCTGATTTTTCTACCAGGCTAAGCTTTTTGAGTGTATAGTTTGAAGAAAGTTGGGGTTCTTACCATAAAATCAATTGGTAATATAGGGAGTAACCCAACTTCTTATAAACCCTTGCAAAGTAGCTAGGTTTCTCCTTTCACCAATGTGAGACTCTTTTACCTTCACATCCTCACATAGTTTAGGCTATCGATTCCTATAGCTCTTTATTGTGCTTGGTGATCTCAGTGGATCATTTGGGAACTAATTCCTAATATTTCATCAAGTATGCTTCATTTTAGCTTATCTATCATTTCTATTCTAACTTCTCCCCATTTTATTTGCTCCTCAATTTTATATCTCCTATTCTAATTACAAATTAACAAAAGAGCCAAAAGTGTGCAACTTTGCTCACAGTGATAATGAGTAGCCTGCTTTAGAGAATTAGAACATAAGTGCGTAACAACATAAGACATTAAACAATGCATGTACCAAATAATATATTTATGATGATTTATTGATTTATTTTATACATTTAACTGACTAAAAATTTCCAATTTGAATAATTTTTGTAAGGATGACATTCAAATGAATATTAAGAAATTGAATCATTCCAATTAAAGTACTTACAATAAAAAAAAATACGTTATTTACAAGTGGGGACCAAAGAGGAAATGCAAGTATTATTCATCATAAAGTTATATAATAACAGATTAGCACATTACTTTAACCCAAAACGAACTTCTACAGTGAAAAAAAAAAAGATAAAAAAAAGACTACTACAATAAAAGAAATTCTCGACATTTTCTTGAAAACACGTTTCTTCCCTTGTGGCTTATGCTGATCTTCACCTGTTAAATCGTTCGCCATCGTTTTCATCTTCTTCACCCACCTTATCGAACCAGAAAATTTTCGAAACGGGAACCGGCACAACGAAACAAGTAAACCAAAAGAAACACCGCGCTGCAACACAAAACCCAAAACCCAAAAAAAAAAAAAAAAAAAAAAAAAAAAAAGAAAAAGAAAAAGAAGGAAAAAAAAACATTATTTAAAAAGTAAAAAAAAAAAAAAAATTTTAAAACATAAAAACATGCATTGTCAACGTTCAAAAAAATGATTTTTATTTTGGAAGGTGAGAAAACAAGTACCCAGTTTGAACTTTGAAGATCTCCACCAGATTTGGCCAGAGGACTGACACCAAGAAAAGTCATGGCCTTGGTCCTTAACGACAGCAAGCGCTGCTGCCTACGTGGTGCAGATGTAGCAGCAAGCTTAGTGGCATGTGTTCCCAGCACCCGCTGTCTTTGGGTTAGGTGGGTGTGTAGAGGAAGAAATGCTGAGTGAAATTGGATGCACCTCATCGTGAATCCCAACTACTCAGCAGAAAAGATGGTTTTATTATCTTTGCAACTTTGTTATAGTTCTTGGTCATGGCTTATGATATAATTTAGCCCAACCTGCTGGCCGAATTGTACCCAGCCAAAAAATAATTATTATTATTATTGTTACACCAGAAAAAAGAGAATTGTGATTGAAATCTAAAATTCTTATTGTACACTTTAAACTTTCTATATCTAGAGAAAAAATAAACTTTGAGAAGTGCACAATGAAATATGGAGTACCAATAATAGTTCTGAAAATAAGTAGTTTGCTTTAAAGACAAAAATTTCTTTTCGTTTCGTTTTTTTTTTTTTTTTTTTTTTTTTTTTTTTGTTAACAATAAATTTTGTTAGATTAGACGTTAGATTAGCCACTGACAGGGTTCGAACCCACGCTATCATGCAATGGTTCAACTCCTTTACATCACTATGATAAAGGGTCACTTGCTTGTTTTATTTTCGGTTAAACTTTGTTTCTTCTTTGTTTAGTGTGTATCGAATTTTGGTAGGCTTCATGGCAGTTTATCAATTTGATAAAAATTCAATAAACTGCCTCCTACTTTGTTATTCAATTGCTT
Organism: Pyrus communis; assembly: GCF_041283825.1. Taxonomy (NCBI): domain Eukaryota; kingdom Viridiplantae; phylum Streptophyta; class Magnoliopsida; order Rosales; family Rosaceae; genus Pyrus; species Pyrus communis. Next base: position 23,844,593 of record NC_142574.1, read on the forward strand.
TGAATGTTCTTGAAATTTTGCTTGCTTGAAGCGTATTATAAAACTTACTCTCACCTCCTCCTACTCCATGGTGTTTTTGGTGCTCACTATTTATCTAGCTTTCACATAGATTATTTGACTGAAACGAAACAAGAGGTTACTCTTTACGTTGACCTTGCGTTTGATGAGTACTGCAAGCTAGAACTTCCCATTCCTCACAAGGAAAAACTGTGAAACTCAAGTTTTCGTGTGGTTGGCTTTTCCAATGGGTTTGTGTGCGTTCTGGATGACTTGACCTTTTATCCGTACAACTTCATAATATGGAACCCAATCATAAGAAAGTGACCCTTCCTGAACCTAATTTTACCTTCAAGAAGTGTGGTGGATATGATGCTTTTATTGGTTTCGGGTATAATGCTACTATCAACGACTATAAAGTTTGTCAGATTTGTCAATCTTTTGGATCAACAGTGGCGTCCAAATGTACCTGAGGTTTATTCACTAGCCACAGGCTCATGGAGAAGTCTTTGTTTGGTTGCTCCTAGATTATAGCGAAGAGACCCACAGGCTTTCGTCAATGGGGCACTTCATTGTGCTTATTTCGGAAGGAAAATATTCCAGAGAGTTTGAAATATGATAGTACCGTTACACAGGGTTCATAGCATAACCTGATGAAATGGGCATTGGACCATGGAGGTAACAAGGTGATGCTTCAAAAACCGCCAATTTCGCACAATGAAATCAGAACATAGTGACAGTGATAGCTCTGATATGAGAAGATACGTTTTCTTTCTTTCTTTGGAAAAAGTTAAATATAGCATGTACCTTAATGTTATTTGTCTTGGAAATCTTGAGTAATTGGATATACCTGCAGCAAACATGATTACTGGACTCTGTAAAGCAGAGCTTGCTGAAGCGTAATTGTTGATCATTCATTTTGCTATGTGCAGGTAGAAAATGAGGACATATTAAGTTTCAATACTCTTACAATGCGGTTTTCTGTAGTTGCGAAGTGGTAATCTTGCTGCATGTAATGTCATAATCTAATAATCTATATCTGTGCAGAAATGTCCGACGATCATTTTCATTCTCTGGTTATCCGGTACCTCTTTGTTTGCTAAAGACATCCTTGGATATTGCAGTGCACCCATGTACTTTTCGGTTGTCTATCGCTTTTAATGTATGCAGTCACTCCATCCATCTAATATCTGTTTCTTAGTTTATATAATTGTAATTTGTTGATGCATAAAATCGGTGAAGGAACAACGTAAAGTGTCAAGTTTGTGACCTTTGCTCTATTGCTCCGGTCACCTAGTGAGGATAATATGTAAAGAGATAGAGTTAGGGAAGCAAACACAAGATGTATGTGGGTCACCCTAAGTTTGGCTACGTCCACGGAGTAGAGAAGTTCTCATTAATAGTGAAGGGTTTACACAAATATATAGGTTCAAGCATAATCATCATTAGTGGGTTCTCATGACTAGTTTAAGTACAATAATGACATTAAGGATTAATTGTAGGAGAATGGTCTTCTTTTATAGTTGAGGAGAGTCTCCAGTTTTTATCCACAGTGGATGTGGGACTCTATGAGTCTTATTCTGACATTGACATGTATCGTGCTGTGATTGGCCTCCTAGGAGAAGGGAAACTCTTGTGCTTCGGCAGGGATGCATCTGCATGAACCCCTCAGTAGGCCATTGAAGATATGAAGTTGACAGGTGGTTGATAGTTTCGGGATTGGTCAAGTATGGTACAAACATAATCTTTCTTGTGATATGAGTGTTTTGTCCTGCCATTGGATGAATATCTGGTTTTGATATTTCCCTGAGCAACCTGATGAAGATTCTCCTCAAACTTTGGATTGCCAATGAGCAAAGGATTCAAACAAGTAAAAACTAAAGAATACTTGCATCATCTGGCAACGGCAATATTATGAAGTGGAACTCTTATTTTTCTCTATGTACTTTGGTCTTTGGAGCCAAAGTTTTCATCAGGCCTCCAAGTTTGTAGAATCTAGAAGCTAAGGTATATGAGCGAAGTAACTGCGAGTGGTGCACAGTAATGAGTTAGAATTATCTTTGGTTGGATTACTTTTTGTTATAATTTAAAAAATTGGTAGCATTTCGGAACTTTAAAAACTTGATTCAAAATTTGGTATTTTACGTATTATTCAAACTGAAATTCCAAAATGATCAATTTTTCAGATCTTCTCTCATGCGCACCGGGTAGTGTGCACATGAGTTGCACACTCCAACAACAATTTATGATCGAACAACAATCAAACAACATTGTAACCACACCGTCAAGGGTTGCGCATGATCCGATTTTATTATTGTTGTTACAATTTCATGATATGTCATCATCATACTATTTTTGTTCCAGTGTTGTTATGACTCCATTACATTGACGTGGGTCTATGCGCAATAAAAAAAATATTATAATTTTTGTGAACTTTCGTAATTTTCAAATTAGTTGTTTATGTTTTTTCTCTTTCAGGCCCACTAGTACTATTTGCCCATGACAACCATAGAACAAAATGAAGCCCAATACAAACCCAACTTGTAGAAACCCAAGATGTGTTATACAGTGAGGATTTTTTTATTGAAACATGATCATATTGTGACAAAGTTATGGCATTTGACCTAAATAATGTGGATAATACTTGCTAAATACTTGTAAACAAAATCTTGAACAACTCTGTCACGTGACAAAAGTTAGTTTGTGACGCTTGTCAGTCACGCATATTGCGTGTGGACAATCTATAAGAAATCATCAATACAAACAACATATGTGATTTATATATAGCGAGTGATAATTGAATCCCCAATTCCATGATTATAAGTGTTTGTCCCTAAACCATCACAAAATTGTTCATGTGGCACTAGGACATGGAAACTTGAAGGTCAAGAAATGTCAAGACTAGTTTAGAGTCCATTTCCCCATCTTCATTCATAATGATGATCAATGCTAAACCATGCCATCTTGGAAGTTAATGGTCTTAATTAATTATAATTAGGCAATCTCGAATTTCATATCCACATTTCATTCTTGTTTTTGTTTTCATTAACGCTAACCCATGCCGTCATCTTAATAGTTGCTAAACCCAAGCTATCTTGGAAAATCAATGGCCTCAATTATTGCTCCAAAAAGATATGTACAAATTAATCCTATAAATTCAGAGAATGGAGTAGATTGTAAGCAATACAGTACACAACAGTTTCATCTTCGATCAAAGCGCGATCAGTGCGATTCATCAGACAAGTACGTGTTAGAATAAGCATTTAGTCTCAAACTAAGATTACGATAAACAATAAGATAATTTAAATGAATGAATCAGTGTATATATATATACATACCTGCAGAAGCCATGAGGTAATGCGAACACACTTGAAAGAAGTTAACAGAAAGTCTTCTACTCACACAGCCCTTATGTCCAATACTAGTGATAGTCTAGTGATCGAGTGAACGTATTTTCTGGTGAGTAGGGACGTTTATATTTATAGGCTATATTCCTAACGTGATCCCAGCTATCATGGGATCAGTTAATACCTATTATCTTTTACATCAAAATGTTAGGTTTAACGGTCCCACAATCCCTCAATTTAAGGAGATTAGTCTCCCACAATCCCTTAATTCCAGGAGATTAGTCTCCCACAATCCCTCAAATCCAGGAGACATGTTGTTGACATGGTCATGACTTCTAATTGATTCAATCCACGTTTTTAGGTATCCTTATCATGATACGGAAGTTCAAAACCTAACAGTACGTGCCAAGGGCTTCGGTAGAGACTTGTTTCATTTCCGAACTTGCTTGCGAAGAGGTCAATGGCTGCCGCGAAGCGCATTTTGAAGGAGCTCAAAGATTTACAGAAGGATCCTCCTAATCATATCAGTGCAGGTCCTCAATCCTCCGGAAACCTATTCAAATGGCAAGCTACAATTATGGGACCCCCTGCTAGCCCATATGAAGGAGGTGTATTCTACCTTGAGATTAACTTCCCCGCTGATTATCCATTTAAACCGCCAAGGGTTCAGTTTAAGACTAAGGTCTACCACCCAAATATCAGTAGCGATGGAACCATCTGTCTCGATACCCTAAAAAAAAATTGGAGCGCTGCTCTTAGTATTTCTAAAGTGTTGATCTCAATATGCTCATTGCTAACTGATCCAAATCCCGACGACCCTCTCGAAAAGGAGATTGCTCGGCTCTATAAAAATAATGGAGGCAAGTACGAAGAAAATGCACGTATCTGGACCAGAAGCATGCAATGGGATGATTTTCATGATCAAATATTGCCCAGAGTAGAATAAGTAAGAGATGTATCAAAATAACGTCATGAATGCATGCATGTATATATGCTTGATGAAGAATAATATAAACAATATGTGATAAAGAATAACAAGACCCATGAGCAGCTGATCATATGTAATACGTACTCATGCTTCTTTTAATCTATATTTTAGTGACAATATTTCATACAATTAATAGTTTTCGTACGAATCAAAGTTAAGGACAACAAAAGTATAGATCAGACATGTTACACCTCAACTAGAGAGAGAGCATGCAATATGATCGGTTGGGATGATAAAAATAGTCATGCTCACAATAAAAATATCTGGAATGAGTTTTTTTTTTTTGAAGATTTTTACTTGGTAATTTTACTCTTGCTTTTTCTACCTGATTGTGTTTATTGAGTGTATAGTTTAAGCTATCAATTCCTATTGCTCTTTATTGTGTTTGGTGATCACAATGGATCGTTTGGGAACTAAATCCTAGCATTTCATCAAATATGCTTCATTTCAGTTCATTTGAAATCTGTATCCGATTCTGACTTCTCCTCATTTTAATTGCTTCTCAATTCAGTTCGTCTAATTTCGATTACAAATTAGTAAACGAGTCATAAGTACGTAACTTTGTTCAAAGTAATTATATTTTTTGTTCAAAATAATGGGTTTGTGTTAGAGTTTAATGTTAAACTTATGAAGAAGATATGTACCACTCCAACAAAAACAGGAAAATCTTTACCATCAAATTATCAATCGTGCTCCAACGGCTGGATTCTAGTTCCAGATAAGTCGACAAAGATCTCACAAACGTGTACACTCATGAACCCCTAAAATAAGTTGTAAATGACCCCAAAAGCTTCCTAGAATCACAAGAGTGCCACAACAACGCGTGTAATAGTTCTAAAATTTGTGGACCTTAGGCATTGAGATACTCTTCAGCTCCATAGCAACCTCACAAAGCTTACCCTATCTTTTTGTGGGATATAAATACCAAAAATACATGCAACTTTCACTACTACTCATTCATGGCTGCTTTCAACATGTTTAAGCTCTCATTTTTCTTGAGCCTTCTCTCCCATCTGAACCAGGGGTTGTGGCCACAAAATCAAAACAGTTTGGTAATATTTCCACCATCATGTAACAGCATAGAGTGCCCTAGCTTCGACACAGTCGAGGTTGGAAATGGCTACGAAGTCCGTCGATACAATTCGACAGAGTGGATATCGACTTCTCCTATTCAAGATATCTCTCTTGTTGAAGCCACCAGAACTGGCTTCTTACAGTAAGTTTCTTTTTTTCCTTCAATTTTTCTGTATTCTTCGTATTTTACCTTTTTATTTCCTTGTTCATATGTTCTTGCTGAGCTAGATTTATTATGGGAATTACTTATTGGAAATATAATGTGTACGTGGGTGGATGTGATGAAAAATAGTCGTCTGTGCTGGTTTGGTTATATATTGCCCTCTTTCTCTATAAGCATATATGTTTCATTGTCTCATATGTTGTTGATAAACAATAAAATATACATATAACCTCCTTCTTAAGAGAGATTCCTTTGAAAATCATCCTTGCAAAAAATTATTGAAATCCAAAATCGTCTGACCATATGATTAACAGCATGAGTATTTAGTTCTTTTAGAGAAATATTGTGTTCGTCCATTACTTACGTGATTATTACATTAAATGATTTAGGATTACGATGATCTTTTTAGTAAATATGAACCTCGAACGAGGTCCTAAAGTTCTAGTGGTTCAAATAATCGGATTGTATTGTGAATAGTAGAAAGCGATCCTGCTTATACACATATAGTCGGTACATACAAAAACTCTTCAATGGTGAATTGGAATATAGTACACGCTACGATTACATACAAATTTAAAGGTACAAATGCTTAAAGAATAATAAACCTTGCATCCTATAGGTCTTGTATTCGGATTCTCCTTCCTATAGGTCTTGTATTCGGATTCTCCTTTTCCCAATATCTCTGTAACAATATCGCTTTCACTTGTGACAAAAGAATCTCACAAGGAAATGATATAGCGACTCTTGTAGTAAACGAAATTGATTTGAAAGCCGAATCTTATTGAAATGAGGAGTTTTAATACTGAAAAAAATAAAATGTTTTCTTTAATTTAATCTATATATGAAAAGTCTCATATATGTTAATTACACAGGTTGTTTGACTACATTCAAGGGAAGAACAAGTATGAAGAGAAAATAGAGATGACTGCCCCAGTCCTTAGCGAAGTCTCACCAAGTGATGGACCCTTCTGTGAGTCCTCATTTGTTGTGAGCTTCTATGTGCCAAAGAAGAACCAAGAAAACCCACCACCAGCAGAAGGTCTTCATCTTCAAACATGGAAACCTAAATATGTGGCAGTGAGACAATTCAGTGGATTCGTATCTGACTACAACATCGGAGAAGAAGCTGCTGCCTTGCAGGCCAGTCTTGCAGGCACTATTTGGTCTGCTGCCATTGACAAAAGCCATGCAGCCGATCACACTTCAGCTTATACTGTTGCGCAGTACAATTCGCCGTTCGAATTTGATCATAGGGTGAATGAGATATGGATGATATTTGATTTAGAAGAGTGATCGATATATAGAGAGAACAAAACTACCATGCTAGAAGCCCCAAATCACATATGTAGTAAGTGTACAAGTCACAGTGGTTGACATATACTATTTTGGATTAAGCTTCCATCTTTTTATCACAGACGTTGCTAGTTTTGTTAAATATATCAGAATGCCAAAATGCTCTATTACATATATGAAAATCATCAGTTGTAAACAAACTAAATCAGTCTAGTGACTTCAAAGACTTCATTAACTCGGATTGGAATATTTAAACAAACTATCGACACGGTTTGTGAAAATCACAAAGACCAATTTCCTGAAATACCAGAAAACAAAAAAGTGATTGCAGCATTTCATTGTCTGACCAGCTCCATTCAATGATGACACAACACTATAATGTGTTCGTTCTCTTAGTCTACAAATTCAAGAAAAATGTTTTAAGCTTCCTTGTTTTCAAAGAGGTTGGATTTGTTTTAGGGTTTAAGAGATAAGTTGCGGACGCTTCAGTTGATTCTTGCCCAACTCCAAGTTGTTGTTCTTGATCCAGAGCAAAAGCAAGCTAATAATAAAGTCAAAGCGTGGCTACAAACCGTAGTAGGCGGTTTAGTTTTTTAAGTTGATGACGTGTTAGATAAATTTTGTATTGAAGCTCAGTGCAGAGAAATGTTCATGATTGGAAAGAATCTAGTGTCAAAGAAAATACACATCTTCTTTTCTAGCTCGAACCAACTTCCTTTTCAGATAACGATTGACCATAAGATCAAAGATGTTGGAGAGAAACTTAATGTTATCGCATTAAGCAGAAGTTTTCAATCAAAAGAGCTGTTAATTGAAGATTTCTGATTTCAAACTAGAGAGAAGGCCACTCATTCCTTTGTGCATGCAAAGAATATAATTGGGGAGAGATGAAAAGAGAAGGGCAATCATTCAACTTTTGTTGGATCATATACTTGAAGGTGCATCCGTTTTTTTTTTTTTTTTTTTTTTAATGAAAATGTATCCGTCGTTTTTATAGTCGGGATGGAGATAGTTGTCCAAATCATTCAACAACGTCGTGGTGGAAAAAGAGTTGGGCATGTGCAGTTTTACCAGTTTCTTATCCCGACTATAGAAACAATTACATTATCTGTGAAGAATGTGCATGCTTTCTTTGTCACTGAATTCTTTCTAGCCATGAACATTTCTCTCCACTAAGCTTCGGTAAGAAATTCATCCAACACGTCATCAACTTCAAAAACTAAATTGACTGCGCTTTGGAGCCACACTTTGACTTCATTATTAGCTTCCTTTGCTCTGGATGAAGAAGAACAGCTTGGAGTTGAGCAACAACCAGCTAAAGCTTCTGCAACTTCTCTCTCACACCCTAAAACATATCCAATCGCTTTGAAAACAAGGGACCTTAAAACATTTTTTCTTGAATTTGTAGACTAGATAACGAACACATATTATAGAAGACTAGCCTTCATGCACTCTCACACGTGTGTAGAAGACATTTTTTTTTAATCACGGCGTATTACACGCGACTTATATGTTTTAAATGTATTTATATGCGTAAACTGACAAAAGGAAAGTCAAATATCTGAAGTAAATGAATAATCTTAGATCATGCTAGAAAAAACCCCTCACAAACCAATCAAAGCAGCTGAATTCACATAATAAAATCGGTCTTTCAATTTCCATCTATAATCTATTGAATTTACATAAGAATAGAGAAAATAATATTTAATAAATTGATTGAATCATATTATTGTTAGCCCATTATGAGGCTAAGTGTCACATCTTTAGTGTAAATAAAATCGTTTGTTCAAAAAAAAAAAAAAAACAATCATTTGACAACTAATTTAATCACATTATTATGTGCGTGCGAAAGACCTTTTTTATAACCGGCATTACATGCCTCTTAAGATGTTTTGAACATGTTTAAAAATAGAGAAAATAACATTTAATGAATAACTGATTGAATCACATTATTATTAGCCTATTGTGAGGTACTAATTAAAAATAGAAAAAATTGTACAACAAGAATTAATTATTAAAAAACACTATTAAAATAACGAAAATACCCTTGCATTATTTGATGCATTATTTTGAGTTTCTTTTGAAATTTTTTGTTTTGAGGGCATTTTTGTTCAAAATTTTTTGGTGAAACTTGTGACCCCATAAGGGATTGTTGGCTTTATATATAAAGATAACACAATGGAGATAATCCTCTAATTCTCCAAGGATTAAATATTTCAAACAGTAACTATGGACTCACCAACCAAACCAACCAAAGAGGAGTTTACAAGGGGTCGGTCTTTTTGGTTTAAGTTTTAACCCAGCATTTATGATGTTTTGATTTAAACCCTAATTTTGCATTTATTTTTAATTGGTATGGTTATTTTAGTTTGCCATAATTTGATAAGGGGTGTGTAGACATAATTTGATAAGGTATCCACACACCCTATTTTACTTCTCACACACCTTTTCATAATTTATGTCCGTTGATCTTCTTCAATTCATCCGATCCGACGGTCGAAAATTAAAAAGATGTGTAAGAAGTAAAATAGAATGTGTGAATATCAAGATGCCTACGCATCCACGGTGCCTACGCATTCGGCATCAAAAACCACGGTACCTATAAAATCGGCATCAAACCCAACACGAAACTTTCATGAACAATGATACAAAACATTGAATAATCGATCTGTAGATGAGGTATTCTATCTCAGTACAAAACCTCCATTTAAATATTGAAAGCAATGAGAGGTGAAACAATAATGTTCCACTTTGGCTACTTGATTTCCAGCATGCTAAACTGGGAAGTCCATACCTGCAAATTAATTTTAACTTCTTTTTCTGGTGCAAAATGTTTTTTACTACTTGCTTGTGTCAAACTTTGTTACAGTTTACCATCTAGCAAGGGATTCCAAAGGCAGGCAGCCATGGATTTAACTTTTCCAAGATAAACAAGCCTACAGTGAAATCAGTAAAAGTAAAGGTAACCAACGACTTAAATCAATTCAACTTTTCCAACTCATAAGAACATTTCCTTGAAAGAACTTCAGCTGGCAGATTGAAACACAAGGAAAAGATATTCCAAGGACAGATTGAGCAGAGACATCCAGTAGACAGATTGATGCATAGGAAAATCCCGGGACTCTACAATTTCTGGTGATAACTAGATTGCTAAGTAGATTGTTACATTTACTTGTTTCGATATAAAACATGCCCCAACCAACAACACATTGAAACCAAAAATTTTGGGGCACAGCTCCTACCAGACTAAATCAACTATCCAATCAGAATCTCATGGATTAGAGTTTATAAATGATCTGAAGTTCGGTCAAGACTATGTATTGGGTTAGTCCCATATCTTACAAACGAGCAGCATTTACTATCCAGAGGGTGTTCGGTTTGTGAATCACTGACCTCCTGTCTTGAATAGTTTCGTTTCTGTACTCTGTCAACGGGATGGGTTGACAAGCACGAATCCAAAATAACGCCCCTTTCCTTGGAAACAAATCTAGTGTGTGGCCTACTATTAGAAAATTTTCTACAGGATGCAGAACTGTGAGAATACGCTGGAGCATATAACGTGTTGAAAATTGAAGAGATTGGATCGATATTGCAAGCATCGGCACAATCCACAGTACTGAAAGAGTCTCTAGTACTCTCAGTCGTGAACGAGGCCTCGTCAGAACTTGTAAAAAGGGACCAATCACTTGACGTAGCATCAGAGAACTCCACACCGACGGGCTCACCATATGTTTCCATCATAGGGAAAACATTCCCATTAGAACTCCGAGGGATATCATTAGTGGTGCTGTTGCCAAAGGCATCTGCAATATCTGGCCTGATATCACCTGGTAAATGCTCTGGCCTAGCAAATTGGCTGCTGTGTTTGCTTTGATCTAGCCTTGACTTCTGAGCTTTCAACATGCATTGATTTTCTAAGCCCGGAACTTGCTCCCTGACAGCTTTTCCAGAAAATCCTCTTTGAGGGCGGGGACAAGACCTGGGAAAGAAAGAAGAATACGTAGAATACCACCAATCGAACCCCTCCCAGTTCACAATTACCATAGTTTGTACTATCTAATAAATGCAATATATTCCAACATACAATCATATGAATGCTACAACCCCCAATTAAAAGAAGCTGTAAGGAAAAGAGATCGGGGCGAGTTATTTTCAATGCCATTTATACATACCTCATGTAAAATAAGATATACGCTCCTTCCATCATAACCTGGCTCATTGAGACGGGGTGAACCTGTTTATGAAGCATGACCAACCTTAGGACCCAATTCATAGACAGAAAATAAAACAAGAAATATAAACTTCAATCATTCATTTGTCTGTCAAACATACGCACCAAGGGGAACCATGTCAACACTCGAAAGGCATAAATGCAAGGAGCATATAATAGGAATTCTAACCAATAGATAAATTTCCATTTTATCTTACGGAATAAACTACAGGTCCACTGCTTGTGAATTGTTATAGTGATAGAGGGTATAATATACGGATGTTCCTTAAGCAGCTACGCTTTATTTATAGTGACCAAAGAACGTAAAGTATAACAACAGGGCTTCAAAGACTATAATTTATACATGACAGGTAATGATGTCTTATCAATATCATGACACTGATAATGGAGGCTCTTCCACCCACTTCAATATTTTCAGCAAATTGGGATTCTTCCAATATTTTCAAGCACTCGGTATATTCAGGATAAACTTCCATTTTATTTATGTGTTTTAGGGAAACAAATTTGAACCATTTTCACAAAAGCCCCAAATCCTTGCACTAAAATGTTTGATGAGAAAAGGCGTTTACCTCAGTGTCATCTATCCTGAACCAATCGCCTCGCATGTCTTTCACATATGCCACATAATGTCCAGAGAAAGATGCATTCTGCGTATCCAAATGCACCACAACACCATATAGCAAGTAAAGCGGAGGAATGTCACCCGTTCCAGTCATAAATGGAATCATATCCAACATGTCTGGAAAAGTGATGCACTTGTTTATTTTTCCATAATTTCCCTCCTGGTGAAGAACCAGCGATTGTTCAGTATTCCAGCAACAGTAGTGCCAAACATAAAAAACCAGAAAGCCCTACAGCTATCTAGCAGGAAGGTGTCAAATCTGAAATTTCTTTTTAATGGGTGTAAGTTGGAAGCACGACATGACTAGGGATTTGAATTGTGATTTGCAATGGGTTTCGGTAAGTGACATTTCATAAAATGACATTCATTAGATTAACTTGATTACCACTCCTGCTTAATACCAAGTTGTAAATCATTAGTTGTATAGACTTTAAAGACAACAACAACAAAACACAAAAAACCAGAAAATTCCTCACTCTCAACGTTAAATCTGATCAATACCTGAAATCTCTTCAAGACAATTGTGAGGATATTTGGCGCCTCATGTATGCTCAATTGCTTCCTGGCTTGAACATAAGCAGCACACCTTTTCCATAAAAATGTGAGTTTGTAAGTCACTAAAGTTGTACCGTAAAATTAAAAACTAAAAACTTAAAACTTAATCTGGGTTCTAACAAATACTAAATTTAGGTCATTTAACCTTCCACATCTGTACATGTTTTCTCCATCCAAATCTTCAGAGGTTGTAAACTGAGTCAGAGCATCTTCAAGTGACTCAACCCAACCCAATATCTCTAAGGTAAGATCCATGATGTTTTCATATCGTTCTGACTCATGATGACACCTCAAACACTCGACCTGGTGGCATAAACATTGATAATCCATGATTAGTGTGGGGGAAGAAGAGCATAAATTAAAAAACAAGGGGAAAAAAAGAGTAGTTTGATGAAAAGATGACTCATAACAACTTGAAAAATGTGCAAGTACTCAATAAGCACCTTTGATCTGAGATGCCCGCCAAATGTATGTTGTATAAAAGTTGTTTCTTGCAATCTAGGATCAACCTTGTTTTCACAACCCAGCCCCTCCAAGCATATAGATTGCATTGACGTAACTAGAAGCCTGGATAAATACAGCACACATGATATACTAAAATTCCTTCCACAAAATTTGGAACTTCAATATTTTGAATTTAATTTCTAAAACTGAAACATACGGAGAGTTGGTACAGATGCAAATGTTAGCACATCAGTGTTAAGAACAAAAACACATAACTAGTAAATTTTGACAGACCTTAAGAATTCATGTGCATCTTCTTGACTTCCATCACCAATTTGGCAATTAATACTCCTCATATGAAAAAGAATTCGACTAGGAGAAAGTGGGCCCCCACTTTCTCGTAGCATCATCACATGTTGCTCCAGCTCACACATGAGACACCAATCTTTACCACAACCTAATACATATCGTAAACAAAAGCGATTCATGTGTGCTTACAAACAAAACACAGCCATGTAAATTTATTGGAAAATTAAAGGGATATGAGGAAAGGTAAGTACAGGCTCTTGAATGTGATCTGCGAAGCAAATAGATAATGAGAGGCTTTGTGCAGGTTAAGCACTGCAAGACGGCATTTGCATAGCAGCTGCAAGAAAAAGAAATTATAATTAATCCCAATAACACAATGATACAACATGGCAACTATGAAAAATGAATGTTCCAATTGCAGGAATTTACTCATACGAATCCCATGATCAACAACCAGTCTGCATCTCCACAAAGTACTTTAGTCACATTTTAGTCAAACTTTTATCTTGTATTAGTTGTATGTTCTTTTACGTATTTAGAAAACGTAAAGGTTATAAGAAATCAAAATCAGGAAATTACAGGCCGGCTATGTAATCGATCACCAAAAATTAAGATACATGCCAGGTGTTTAATTTGACGAATTACTATAAGCAGTACAATGAGATCAATCCTTGTTTTACTTCTGATCTAGTAATGCCAATCAACAAATTTTCACCTCTTTACTTTACTGATAAGTATGAATGGAGTTTTCATTTCTATTCCACGACCTAATAATGCAAATATAAGCTATCCTAATTTACCTGTTCCCACAATTCAAAAGGCCTCGAGGTGATAAGTCAAAGACTTCACACTGAAGGTACTTCACAAACTCATCATAAGGGAACAGGACCTGAGAAAGAGCACACATCAATGACAACGTCCATTCAACTCAGAACCAGAAGAAGAATATAACTCGTGGAAAAGGGCAGTAAATAACTCAGGAGACCTTCCATTCAAAAAATTATATGGGGATCAATTGAAACAGAGATAGTGACCTTAGTTTTCTGTTGGTAACCATTCAATTCGGGGACTTCCTGTCTGGTAAAGTTCTTTGGCTTCTTTAGACCCATCATCTTCATGATCCTTACATTTGCAATTCCATTGCTCCCTTGTGCAGTGGTATCTCTCATTCTAGTGATTTCTGCAGCACAAACAGAGTTATAGCAACTATAATGTGCAAGGCATGTTTACAGAGTAGTGGTCTACTAGACTGACTTGAAACTTCAGCAATTTGTCCCTGCCCCTCTATCTCTGAGTAACACTGCTCTCCGGAGACTTCCATTGTTGATTTTGGTAATTTAGACACCTTGGTCCCAAGAGAATACGGAGCTCTTTTAGCCTTTACGTCAGTCTTCATTTTCGTCATTTCAGCACATTTGAACTCTGCTGTTTCATAATTGGATAATCTTTCCCCTTTAAGGTAATTTCCTCCATTCGGAATGAAGTCCAACCCATTTTCATGCACATCTATTCCACTCTTTGAAGAATATGACGAGGATGTTAATCCAGAGTTGCTTCCTGATTCATATATGTAGCCACTTAGACTTTGAGACTTATCAATCTCATGCACTGTATTTCTTGAAGTAGCTTGTCCTTTCATATAACTGTCAGAAACATTGACATTTTGCATCATAGCATTTTCTTCCTCTCCTAAGTGAGAGTCACAATTTCTTAACTGCAGCCAACAATATAGCACAATTATTCGACATCAAATCACAGATGTATAGAAAGATTAATGATAGAGAATAACGTGATACAAACCTTATGCTCCATAACAACCTCTTTTGATGAATTAACATTAGAAGAGCCCAAATGGGTCGTCCAACCAAAAGATGTTTCTTCACAAGAATCTAATGCAACTCCAACTTTTTTTCTTAATTCTCTGTGGGATTTTCTGGAAACCCGCTTGTCCACACTTCTTCTCTCTGGCATGGAAACTTGAGAGGTATCAACTGAAGAAGCACAATCAAGCATAACAGGGGCACCAGTGCTTGTTGAAGGATAAATTATATTATCTGGTGGTGCTTGCTCAGCCAAATTCTGCTCCATCTTAGACCCAAAGTACTGTGAATTGATGCTGTCATTAGGTAAGAACCTCTCATGAAAAGATTCTCCAAATGAGACAGCCTTAGGAGATGAGCTTGAACTAGTAGGTTCCAACTGCAGGCATTCTTGCCTGTGAACTTCCCTCCAGTGAATTATTTGACACTTACCAGAACTGCATATAATCCATGTAAACATTTGGAGACCGAGATCATGTTGCACCTTTAGCTCAATATGAGAAATATTTATTTGATAAAATGTTCGTGATGAAAAGTATGAATCACATGCATTTGAATGTTTCTCTTTTGTGGTTCTCTTTTTTACACTGATAGTACCATATTTGGTAAAAGACGATGAAATCCCCAAATGAGCTACTCGATTTTAGTTAGCTGAATGTATAACTTCCACAACCATTTAACTATCTAAGTTGTTCTTTCCCCAAAACGTAAATCATGGTTTAAGGTAAAATATAAATAGATATTGAGTTCTCTGCTTGAATATGGAGAATCAAGTTTTCCTTTTTTTTTTAATTACAAAACCACAGTTTGAGCACACAACAAAAGCACCGACTGTAGGTTATATAACCACTGCAAGAAATTAAACAAAATATACAGCTGTGGTAGATCTTGAACAAACCACCAATTCTATAGTGCATAAGTCACATTGGTTGCAATACTGCAATTTTTAATTAAGTTTCAATCTCCTTTATCGGACAAGCAATTTTTTTTATTATTGTAAAATAAAGGAAGAGAAAATCAGTTACGTTGGTTTGGACATGTGAAACGAAGGCCTACTAACGCTCCGGTTAGAATATGCGATGAGGGACAGAGGTTCAGGGCTAAAGGGGTAGAGAAAGACCTAGAAGGACTTTGGAAGAGACTCTAAGACTTGGATCTAACAGAAGACGTGAATAAGAACCGAGCGCAATGGCGTTCTAAGATTCATATAGCCGACCCCACTTAGTGGGAAAAGGCTTTGTTGTTGTTGTTGTTGTTGTTATTGTAAAATAAAGGGAGAATATACTGACAGAAAATATGTGTTCTTGCTATCAAATTAGAGCATACCAATATCTGATGGATTTGCATCTAGAGCAGCGGGTTGTAGCTGTACTATAGCATCTGGCACATATTTGAAGTCCATTCTTCGAAGGATTTGAAGAAGACACAGGAGGAATAACAGCAGCAATGGCCATTGTTTCTGCTCTAAGAGCTTCTTCTGCAGCCAGTTGAGCAAGCAAACTTACCGTCTCTCTCTTCTTAGATGTCTCACTCCATTTTCCAAGTAAAACGTAAGCAACTAAAGGGAGTACAATGAAAACCAGAAACAGAGCAGGTATATCAGCTTCCCTTGGCTCAAGCATGTCCTCACCAGCATACTCATGTCCAATACCCCGTCAAGGTCACTAACCGGCAGATGATCTCTCAAAGTTACAAAATTTAAAGTAAGTTGACATCTAGGTCGGCAGCATAAAGTGCAAGGTAATCACAATCCACCAGGGCCACCACTCAGACCTGTCAAATTTTCAGATTAATATTTTCACAAAACATGGTTTTGATTCAAAACACAAATTCCCATACTACATTTTTCATTTCAGTACAGAACATTACAAATATTTACATACAGGGAGCATGAACAACTTCTGTGCCCTGAATTCAAAACAGATTTGTTCAAATATTTACATGCAGGGAGCATGAACAAAGTCTGAGCCTTGAATTCAAAACAGATCTGTCGGTTCAGCTAAAAGGAAAATATGACCTATGTTTGCCACAACAGTGTTGAAATAGCAGCTGTCTTTTAAAATTCTTCTTATTCCGGTGAAGTAGCTTATGCCAAACATTGCATCAGTCCGATAAAACAGGATATACGAAAAATTGCTTATCGAAACAATAAAAGAAGCAATGTGAATAGCTACAAAATCTCACACTTTTGAGCACACCCAAATCGAAATCTAAAAGAACCCCGTTTAAGGAATCCATCATTTTTCTCCCAATCTTTGCAAATATCATGGCATTCTGCTAACCAAATCCCTAAAAGCAGACCAGCAGTTTCCCATAAAGGCCAGAAACTCAAAACTATTAAAAAAATCTTTCTGCAAGAACACTACTTTGGCAAACTTTGTCTTCTACAATTGAGCAAACCAGCTAATTATTCCTCCCATTTCAAATTTAATGGGAAAACAAAATACAACCCACTACAGAACAAGCAATGCAAATCTGAGATTCAAGCGCAAAACACTGAAAAACCATTCCAAAAGTACAGAAAGAGAGAGAGAGAATGGAGCGGCTAGAAGAATCATACCTGATGCACAAGCAAGAAATCTGAGCAAAACCCAACTCACAGTCTGAGCTCTGCTTCCTCCAGTCCTCCTCCGCTCTCCTCTTCTGGAAAAAGAAATAAAAAATGATTCTTTGATTCCTCAGACGGTAAGCTCAAAAAAAACAATAAAATGACTCTTTCACTCTCTCTCTCTATCTTTCACTCTCTCAGTCTTTCGCTCTTTCACTCTCTCTCTCTCCCTCCCTATTTAACTTCACGCTTCCGAACCCCCCTTCAGACCTCACTTTTTAGCCATCGGGAATTCGGACAAGAATTGTCTGCTATTTCATTTTCGATGTCCTCTTGTGTCTTTTGTTATTTTATGTGATCACGATTAAGTTACATCAATATTTTATATTATTTTTTATAAATATAATAAAACAAAAATAAATAGTAATATAAAATGTTGATGTGAGTTAACTATAACCACACAAACAAAAAGATACACAAAAACACCAGAAGTGGAAGAACAGACAACTCTTGTGCCGGGAATTCTCATCTGCATCCTAAAAACCCAATTCAATGTGTGCTCATTGAGAATCTGAACACGTGGCGCGAACCCTTTGGAGCCCAAGTCTGCAGATGCGCGTCCCACCAGGCCCATGTTGCAGAAACGTGATACAGTTGATGTGATTGATTGGTTTGGGGCCGTAGGATCTGGGCCCGGGGGTGGACTGGGGTCAAAATAATTAAATGATATAATTTAGGGGTGGGACCCGCCGGATGATATTCCCAATAATTTTGGCAGGGGGCCACGTTTAATGGTCGATTCCCATGGGATTGAATTGAAATTTGGAATAGAGGATAATTGTTTGCGGAGGCAGACATGGTGAATTCAAAAAATTGAGGGGAGGAGGAGAATAATACTGCGTGTTTAGCAATAAAGAATTAATGAGGCGTCTTATGATGATGTTGAGTAATGTTAGAAATATTAAATTTTGTAAATCAAATAATGTGAATATTGGTGATTAAATTATTATTTAAATGTTGATTAACGTGTTAATTCTTATTGATAACACATTAGTTGGATTATAAATTTAGCTTAAAATTTTAATCTCTCTAACTTTATCTCGTGATATTTTATACTATATTTGATATCTTTTTTGAAAATGTTTGAACATCAAAATGTCAAATTTTTTAATATAAATTTAAAATTGACATTTTTATAAAATTTTGACATCTTTTAAAATTTTATTCTTCGTTTAATATGTTAAATTAAACTATTATAATAATAAATATTTTAAAACAAAAAATAATAATTAAATCTATTTAATAATAATTAAAAAAAAATTTAAAGCTGCCGTCAATTTTAGCAACAAGGGTAAAGGTTGTCAATTTAGTTGAAAAATATTGTCACTACTTTTTTTTACTGTTAGTGTTAATTTGTAAATTTTGACATCTTTTTTAGAGGTGCACCTAGATGAATCGGTTACATCATTGTAGTGATGTTCTAATTGATATTAGATCTCTACATCACCATACATATGAGAGTACGAGTATACCCCATTGGGAGATTATATTCGCACACCCTAAATTACTTCTCTCACACTTTTTTAATTTTTTAATATTTTTCTATTAAGGGTTAGTGGTGTGTAAAAACTATTAAAAAATTAAAAGAATATGAAAAAAGTAATTTGGAGTGTGTGAATATAATCTCTCTACCCATTCTTCTTTTAGAATTGTACTCTTGTCTAGTCATGTAATGATTTGCTTATATTTTTATAGACAACACCACGTTTATTTTTCTAGCTTTTATGAGAGGTTTGGATGTATATTTTCAACTTTTAACTTTGAATCCAACACTTTAATTTTTACGATTTTTTATTTTAGGAAGGAAACAAAAGTTTGTACCTATTAGTATCTTAACTCATTACACCATTTTATGTTATCTCACAACTTGAACTAACTTTGAAAACCTAACAATATGTGTTACAATGTGTTTTAGATTACATTTTTTCGTATGAGTTGCGAAAATGAATATATTGATCACAAAAAATGAGTAATATGTAAGTTAAGCATGGATTTTAACTCTACCCAAGATTGGTTTTGAACCCCTTTGTAAATTCACCATGGTGAAAATGATGTGTGTGTCAAAGTGTAATTTGGTTGCAATCACATGATGTTTTTACTTCTTACATTTGGTAGTTTAGTTTCGACATAGTCCATTGTTGGAGAATTAGATTTGTAGGCACCTCTAATTAACGAGTGGGCTGGGGAAGACGAAGGGGATTTGGGATTTTTTTTATTTTTTTATTTTTTTATTTTTTTTTATTTTATAACTTTTTTGTTAAATAATTATTTTAAATTTTTTTATTAAGTGTTTATGTGATATCCCACATCACCCAAGGGAGTGATTCTTATATGTATATTCTCATCCTTACCTAGCATGAGGCCTTTTGGGAGCTCATTGGCTTCAGGTTCCGTAGGAACTCCGAAGTTAAACGAGAAGGGGGCTAGAGCAATCCTATGATGGGTGACCCACTGGGAAGTTACTCGTGAGTTCCCAAAAACAAAACCGTGAGGGAATAATAAGCCCAAAGCAGATAATATCGTGCTACGGTGGTGGAGCAGGCCCGGGAAGTGATCCACCCCGGGCTGGGATGTGACAATTTGGTATCAAAGCCTAACCCTGGCCGTGGTGTGCCGACGAGAACGTCAGGCCCCTAAGGGGGGTGGATTGTGACATCTCACATCACCTAGGGGAATGATCCTTATATGTATATTCTCATCCCTACCTACCACGAAGCCTTTTGGGAGCTCACTGACTTCGAGTTCCGTAGGAACTCCGAAGTTAAGCGAGAAGGGGGTTAGAGCAATCCCATGATGGGTGACCCACCGGGAAGTTGCTTGTGAGTTCCCAAAAACAAAACCGTGAAGGAATGGTAAGCCCAAAGCGGACAATATCGTGTTACGGTGGTGGAGCGGGTCCGGGAAGTGATCCGCCCCGGGCCAGGATGTGACAGTTTAGCCACGTGGTACAAATGTGGCAACTATGTCAGCTCTTAACAGACAAATGGATGGAAAATGTAACGAATGTATTATATTGAAATAAAATAGTACTTGAAGTATGAAAGTGAAATGTTTTAAAGATATTGTAAGGAATTGAAATTGATCACAAACCTAATATGGTAAAATGTAATTTACTTTTTTTTTATTTTTTATCATCATCATCATTCATCTATCCAAAATAGCTACAGGGACATCTTGCAAAATTCCAAAATATGTGATGGCAGGAAGTAAACACAGTAGGCTGCACAGTTTCGCCCAAATTCCGACATGAAACATGGAAAACAAGATTTAGTTTAGAGTTTTCTGTTAACTTCAACTTATAGGCCACAACACCTACTCGATTTAAAATTTCTAATAGACCATAGAATCTTGGTTGCAGCTTATGCAATGGATGAGAAGTGAGAGACGTGTGTATAGGGAATCATTGTCAAGTATACACAATCTCCTACTTCAAACACCTTTTTAGTTGAAACATATTGTTTTTTTTTTTTTTTTTTTTTTTTTTATAACTGTTAGTGCTAATTTGGACGTTTCGATATCTTTTGTTGAGATGCACTTAGATGGATGAGTTACATCGTTGTAGTGATGTTCTAATTGATATTATCAGATCTCTACATCACCATACATATACGAGTATGAGTATACGCTTTTCTTTTTTTAGAATTGTACTCTTGTCTAGTCTTGTAATCATTTGCTTATATTTTTTAGACAACACCAAGGTCATGTCGCAATCCCATGTTATTTTTCTAGCTTTTATGAAAGGTTTAGATGTATAGCTTCAACTTTCGAACTTTGAATCCAACACTTTAATTTGTACGATTTTTTTTTATTGTGAAGGAAATTAAACACTGTACCTATTAGTATCTTAACTCATTATATCATTTTATTTTATCTCACAACTTGAACTAACTTCTAAAACCTAACAATATGTTTACAATATGCTTTAGGTTACATTTTTTTTTTTTTTTCCATATGAGTTGTGAAAATGAAATATATTGATCACGGAAAATGAGTAATGCATAAGTTAAGCATGAATTTTAACTCTATCCATGATTCTTTTTTAACCCCTTTGTAAATTCACCATGGTGAAATTGATGTGTGTGTCAAAGTGTCATTTTGTCACAATCACACGATGTTTTTACTTCTTACATTTGGTAGTTTAATTTTGACATATTCCATAGTTGACAAATTAGATTTGTAGGCACCTCTAACTAATAAGTGTAATTTACACCATTTCAGGCTTTCCATGTAGCAATACTTCTCATTGCAATATTTGACTCCCTTTTACTCTTTGAATATGCTTGTTGTGCCCACTGTTTACCTACTTTACGTATCATTCGCGAAGAGCTTGAGCCCTGTTAGATCTAGAAGTGGTTCGGTTTCATACGGTTCAGTTTTTTACCAAAACATAAACCGAACCAAAACTTTGGTTCGAATTTCTTTCGATTTTTTTTGGTTTGTGTTTTTTGATTTGATTTTGTTCGATTTGTTTCGATACAATTTCGGTTTTTTTATTTTATAAAACTTGATTTTTTTTAATATGAAATTTAGAAAGGAGGCATGCATTGGTAAACTAATAATAAGAAAATGGGGAAACTAGGAAAGTGAAGGTAATTGTGCATATACAAGATCATACAATCCAATCCTATTCTATCAACAACATTAATTGCAAAAAAAATTGATCACCGTATCCATTCAAAAAGCGAACAAATAGAGAAGTTCTTAAGTTCCAACACCTTTCAAAACTTTCATCTATAACCTGTGAAATCCTATTCTTGGATTTTACTGTTATAATCTACGTATTTGTATTATTGAGATTTTATACTATTTTTGGGAATTTAAATTAATTTTAGATTTTAATTACTGAAGTACAAAGTTGAATTTTTGAAAAATAATTATTTATAATCCGTAGACCTTAGAAGGTCACAAGTAACGTTTTCGAATAGATCTCAAAACCATGAATGCATAGGCAAAAGCCGTTTGCGAGTCCGGATTATAATGGTATAGTTACGAACATTTGAAGTCGTTTTACTAAACTATAGTTTTTAAATTAGTTAAACCCCCACCATATGGGAATTCAGCCTATCAGGTGTGAGTAAATTTCGGTCTAATCAGACTATTGGACCAATTTGATTTAAGAAAAAGGGACCAATCATTTAAAGGGAAGGGAGCAACCAATCAGGAAGGGAGGAAAAAAAAAAGGAAAAAAAAAAAAATGAAATGACCCTTCCCAATCGGTCCATACACCCGTGCACCAACCCAACCAAATTCTAGCAGATTCCGCCATTTTTTCCGTCAATTCATCTCCATCCAACACCTGAAACCTCTTCCCCAACTTCCCTTCTACCATCTCCACCCAAATTCGAAGGGTTTTGAGGTCCAAAATCGTGTAGAACCTCATCGAAGAACTTGGTGGTTCTCGACAGCGATTCCGCCGTTCTGGCAAGTTTCGCCACCCACCACCACGCTTAATCAACTCCCCTTGGACCCAGGAACAAGACTCGACCAGTTGTAAGGGCATTGGAACACCAAGGAAGTCGAATTGAAGAACACCCACCTTAGGGTTTTGGATGGGTTTGAGTTGAATTTGAGCTTTTCCCGACCAAGTTGGACTTGGCCACAGGTATGAAAATTGCTCTCCTCATTGAGATCTTCATTTCTGTGAAATTTGGTAATTTTTTGAAATAGTTGAATTTTTCGGTAAGTTGGGACGGCTGACCACCACCTGCAGCGGCGCGTGGGCCGAGACACCCCCTGACATTCATAGGCTAAATTTGATACCCCAATTCCATATGTGAAGTCCGATTGATGAATTTCCGTCGTTTAAGTATATTTTCGTTAAGGTCCGCCACTAGAATATGAATATTCTAATTAACGATGATCCGACCGTTAGATCGATACCAAACTTTAATATGTAATAGTACATAATATTTGACAAACGGATCTTCCCGAATTGGATTTGTAAGTTTGTAAAACAAAACGTCGACCGCCACTTAAAATTGCGATTGACAAAGATCTGATTGTTGGATCGTTCGGAAATTTTAGAATACTGTTCTAGAAGATTAATGAGAACCTTGGGAAGTTACGGATTGGAAATCCATGGGCGGATGTTCTAAATTGATTTGTATAGGGTTGTGAACCTCACCTTTGACAAAGACTTGACTTTTGGTCAATAAGCTATGAAATGATCTTAAATATTAAAATCTGTATTACTAGAGACTATGCAGGGCTTAGTGGGCCTATATGGGTTAGTAGGTTATCCCAGATGATTTATACATTGGTTTACGAGTATAGGACATCATATTGTGACATATATATATATATATATGTTTATTTATCTTCTTAATAATGTGAATGATAAGTACGATAAATGTTATAACAATGTGATCCTAGAATTCTATTAGATGTATTCGGTAGAACCTATATGCTTGTGTGACATATTAGTTGGTGGCCATGAGAAGTTGATGGTGTAGGTGACTACGTTGTAACTCATAAGGGTTGAGTTGTGGGTAGGTTGTGTGTTGAATTTACTGCACCATGTAGCAACAGTACATGGATGGTCCTGCTTGATATATTCACGTTGGGATACCATACTTATTTCAGGGTTAATCATGCTTGGTATATCTGCGTTGGGTGATCACTACCTGCATGATGAGATTATGCTATGGTTCTGCTTGGTATATCCGCGTTGGGGGACCATACGCATTCTATGAGTGATCATGCTTGGTATATCCGGGTTGGGGGATTGTTAGGGGTGATCATGCTTGGTATATCCGCGTTAGGTGATCACTGCCTATGTTATTAGACTATGCATATGGTTCTGCTTGGTATATTCGCATTGGGGGACTATACACATTCTAGGAGTGATCATGATTAGTGTATCCGCGTTGGGTGATCACTACCTAGAGTTAGGATGTGGTCCTGCTTGGATATTTGTGTTGGGAGACCATACGTATTTCAGGGATGATCATGCTTGGTATATCCGCATTGGGTGATCACTACCTGCGCGATGAGGATTAGTTGTATTTGGTACATTCTGATTGGTGATTATAATTCGGGTTGGATTCTGTTGAGTGGTCCGGAATTCCTACTCTTGCTCATTTCTATAAAGTTAGTTCGACCCTAGATTCGAGTGAGTAGGAATTGCTCACAATAGATGTTCTGTTTATAAATTAGAATTATCATGTTATTACTTGGAATCTAGACAGATAATTATGTAGTATTCCTTTATTAAATTTCGTGCATTGATATGTGATCTTGTTGAATGATTAACGTAATTAAATGTTAATATCGTGCCTCCTTGATTCATGGAATTGGTTACTTGAAGTGATTGTGGAATGATGTTGGAAATGATTGTTATTAATACTATCAGATTAGTTGATCAATGTGACAAGAGGATACTATTGTGCTTTGTTGATTCTTTGATATATTACATGCAATGAATTGCAATTTTATGTTGAAACATAGTGATTTATATAATGGATGAAACAGAAACCTTGATTGTCATGTGGGTTCGTTATGTAGCTTGAATCGAATAATTCATGCTTGTTAAGTCCAAGTGATTGATTGAGGAATGTTATGCCTTTCGGCTTGAATAGACTGTGATATATGTCGAATTGTAGCGAAGGACGAACTACAAATGGCTTGATCCCTGTTTAGAGTACGTAGGCAGTCTAATGGGGAGGTTAGATGCAGCCATAAAGTATACAAAAAATTATTATGCAGTTGGATCTCGAGTTGTGCTTTCATCATATCCCGGAGGCAGGGTATGATAGAGATACGGGTACTTGGTGACGTCACGTGTCAATCCTGAACGTATGTCGGAATCGGGGCATAACATAACCAAAGGATATATTCTCCCTAATTGAACTAAGTATGTTCCTTGAAAATGCCCTAGGCTTAGTTTCAACTTGGCAACAAAATTTCACAAAAGAAATATCATGGGCATACATCATAAAGTATAAAGAGATTCAGTCTGGTTCACTTTCTAAACCTCCAAAATCAAAACCAAACCAGTAAGGTTCGGTTCGGTTCAGTTTTTCTTATTTCGATTCAGTGTTAAGTCCCCTTTTTTTTCGATTGTCAGTTTTTTGAACCCACTCCTAGTTAGATCCTTACTTTAGTTCTTCAACAATTTTACAGAGAATAATAGCTTTTCTCATTACACAATGACAATTCAATAACTGCCACCTTCTTTTACAAGCTTCTGGTTATAGTAACTAACTCAATCTTAACTACTAAGTAACTCTACTACCAATATTTACAGTACATTTGGCATGATATGATGATGCCAACTAGTATCATATCAATACCCCCCTAAACAAAATTTAGAGAAAAAAAAAATCAAAGCCGAGCAACTTTTGAAAGTTTGAGCTTCAAGTCCTAATACAATTTCCAAGTAGCATCTTCCTTGGAATGATTCCACCATTGAACTAAAACCTTTGTAGCAGCATCATTGCCTTTTTTTTTTTTTTTTTTAACCATTCTTCTATCCAAAATAGCTACTGGGACATCTTGCAAAAAATTCCAGAATATGTGATGGCAAGAAGTAGCATGGTTTCACCCAAATGCCCATTCAGACATGAAACCTGGAAAACAAGATGTAGTTTAAAGTTTTCCGATAACTTCAACTTATAGGCCACAACACCTACTCGATTTGAAATTTCTAGTGGACCATAGAATCTTGGTTGCAACTTATGCAAAGGATGAGAAGTGAGAGACATGTGTTGATAGGGAACCATTCTCAAGCATGCACAATCTCCTACTTCAAACACCTTTTTAGTTCTGTTTAGTTCTATGTTTATCAGATTGCACTTTCACTCTGCACTGAGCAGCTTCCAAGTTGGTTTTCAACAAGGACAACATTCTATTTTTTCTTGCAAGCCTTGATCAACTGATTCCACCTTGGTAGCACCTATTTCATAAGAATGAAGCAGTAGAAAAGGTTGCCCATACACAATTTCGTAAGAAGTCATCTTAGCGGCAGTGTGATAACCTGTATTGTAACTCCGTTATGCCCAAGATAACCACAGAGCCCATTTCTTCAGTTTTAGACTGCAAATGCATCTCAAATAGGTCTTTAAACACCTATTAAGCACTTCAGTTTGCTCATCCGTCTGTGGATGATATCTAGAACTGAAACAAAGGGTTGAACCTTGTAAAGTAAAAATTTTGTTCCAAAACTTACTCATAAAGACTGGATCTCCATCACTAATGATAGAATTTGCCGTAAAATGCAACTTAAAGATATTTGTTGACAAAAGTTAAGCAATCATAGACATAGAGGCAGAATATGGATGAGCAAGGGCTGTGAAATGAGCATATTGGACAACCTATCCACTACTACCCAAATTACTGTTTTTCCTTTGCAAGGAGGTAGATCTAGGGGTGGTTCGGTATGGGATCCCATACCGAAACCCTTGTCCCGATTCCCAAACCGAAATTTTTGGGAATCCCAAATTCAATACCAATCCCAAACCAAATTTTCGGGAATCCCAATTTTCGGGAATCCCGAAATAATTTCGGGATTTCGGGACAAATCGGGAATCCCGAAATGTTTTTGGGCTTTTGGACTAAAATTTGACATATTATGTTTTTGGGCTAAAATTTGACATATTATGTTTTTGGGCTAAAATTAAGTTTCAATCTACCCACTACCCATTTGTGCACAAAGTTTCAATAATAACAAAGTTTCAATTTGCCCACTACACATGCATCATGAATGCAATAAAAATAAATTATGTACCAAACCCAAAACCAAAAATAATAGTTACAAGCCAAGGTTTTAAAATAAATAAAGTAACAAACTCAAAAGCAAAAATAATAGTTACAAGCCAAGGTTTTAAAATAAATAAAGTAACAAACCCAAAATCAAAAAAATTAGTTATGAGCCAAAGTTTCAATAATTAAGTTACAAACCAAAAGCTAAAAAGCAAAGCATAAAGTCTATAAATATTGTTGGCCTCTTCGGCCCCTTCGTCCCCTTGATCTTGTTGATGCTTGTGGTTGCTCCCTTCTTGTTGGTGCTTGTACTCTTCCCCTTGAGTTGTATTCTCCTCACCTCCCAAATTAGCCGTGCCTAAAACAATAAACCACAAATCATTTAAAATGAATTATAGTCTAATAGATAATAAATACTAAGAAAATAAAAGAGGAAATTAAATACTAAGAAAATAAATACTAAGAAAATAAAAGAAGAAAATAAATACTAAGAAAATAATTCTCTTATAATTAAAAAATAATATATATATATAATATTTATTTCTATTCGGTATGGGAATACCGAAAAAATGGAGATGTAATACCGAATCCCATACCGAAAATTTCGGTTTGGTTCGGGATGACATACCGAAATTTTCGGGAATTTTGGTTTGGGATTTTTTTGGTTTGGGATCGGGATTTTTTCGGTTTGGTTTGGGATTTTTGGGATTTTTTTCCAGCCCTAGGTAGATCCACAATAAAATTCATTGAAATGTTAACCCATATCTTTGAAGGAATAGGAAGAGGCTAGAGTAATAATGTTTCGCACTTGTTTTATTGACAGATTGAATAACTTGCCACCATATCCTTGATGTCCTTTTTCATACCCTCCCAATAAACATATCTAAAAATCCTTTTGTATGTCTTCGAAAAACTCTCATGGCCAGAAGTGGGACTAGAATCATGTTCCTAAAAAAGTTTCACCGTCCAATGACCATGAGGACTCAAAGCAATCTTATTTTTGTAGTTCAAGAAACTATTATTCATATGAAATCTAAGATTTCAATAGGAGACAATCCAGTTGAAACAGACAAGACCTTTTGAGTTTTGGAAATAACCCAATTGTCTTCAAAATGCCGTCAAAGGCCTGGTTTGGTACTGAGGTGATTCTGAAAAAAGCTGATATAAAAAAAAGCTGGGAGCTGTTTTTGTGTTTGGTAAACATTTAGCTTCAGCTTTTTTTCATAGTTTTGGGTGAAAAAAGCCAAAAACAAGAAGCTGCAAAACCCAGCTTTGAAAAACCGGCTTTTTTTCACATCTGTTTTACATAAAGTTTACCAAACACTATAATACTGCTTTTTGTTTTTTTTTCTTTTTCAAAAGCACTTTTACAAAAAAGTTTACCAAACACTCTGCTGCTTTATTTCACAGCTGCTTATTCTCACAGCACAGCAATACCAAACCAGCGTAAGTTCATCCATCCAATTCAAATATGGATATCATATAGAAGCTATTTCAACAACATCTAACAATTTCAAGGAATAATTTTCAATGGCTAGCGGCTTGATTGTCACAGACTTGTTTATATTGGATCTCATTGTCAAAACCAAGTACCAACCAAATAGGATTGCCACTTGTGCATGGCCTGAATTATTGCTAACATTTCCCTTTCATAGGCATATAAGGCATGATTTCTATGACTTAAGGCTTTGTTAATGAAAGCAATTAGTCTACCCTTTTGTTGAAGAATTGCTCCAATTCTATGACCAAAAGCATCACTTTTAGTGATGAAGGGTCTACTGAAATTAGGTAAGGCTAGCACTTGAGGAGATAGCATGGGTTGTTTGAGTGTATGGAATGCTGCAGTAGCCTCTTCAGTCCATTTAAAATAGTCATTCTTAGTTAAGGTAGTTAATGGACTAATCATCTTTTCACATTCAAGAATAAATATGATACTTCAATGCATCAAAAACAACCTTCAGGTGTTGCAAGTGTGAATTCTAAGTAGGACAATAGATTAAAATGTCATCAAAGAAAACCAGTATGAATTTCCTTAAATGTGGTCTAAAATTCTCATTCATCAAACGTTGAAATGTAGGTGGAGCATTGGTCAACTCAAATGCCATAACTAGGGATATATAGTGATCATCATGTGTCCTAAATGCTGTTTTTTCAACATCATCATGATGCATTCTAATTTGATGACAAACAACTCTTAAATCATCAAAGTATAGTAAAATTTTGTGGCACTGGACAATTACGATTCATGTGTGGAATAACTTTGACTTGTTTTGTATGCCCATAAAATTTACTTGGGGTAGGATTATGATGTTTTTACCTAAATATGACAAAATTTTGATTTTTTTTTAAACATAAGCGATAAAGTGTTTCATTATGATGAACAACGAGTACATGAGGTGCCATATGAGTAATGTAATGATTTGGAGATGATTTCCACAAGACACCAATGATTTTGAGCTCCAATACGGCTAACACAAGAAACCGCTAGAATTAAGAATGGCCTGAAGTAGATTAATTACAAAATACAATAAATGTGACAAACCTAGCACCAAGACCCTCACAAAAATCATTGCAAACAGCAAGGACACTACAAATCGCCTAGGCAACAATATTTTAAGGGGTGTGATAACACACCATTTTTTACGTCTCACACATCCTTTGTTAATTTTTATTTTTTGATCTTCTTCAATTCATCTGATCCAATGATAAAAAATTAGAAGGGTGTGTGAGAAATGAAAAAGGATGTGATATTTTAATGTTTCATATTTTGCTAACATATAATAAGGATTTCCAATACTCTCAAATAGGTGGTGGTGCTCAACTGCTTGTGTTAATTGGAGAATATGCATGAGCTTACTAAATGGTTGTTAGCAATCATGTCCATCAAGAAAAAATGGTTGCAGCTAATGGTTTTAGCTAAATGTGATATGGAGAGTCATTTAACTCGAGTCTTCTCAATGTTTGCATCCGATTATTCAATGCTAATCGTGTTTGCCATTGTTTTTCTTAACCTTGTGTTTCGACTTTCGGGGCATTAGACCACATCCTACTAAAATCCTACATCTGGTTATGATTTTTGGTCTCTTCCTCTCATCTTTGGTGAGTCTAATCCATATAGAACCCTACTTCTCGTTCTGCTCCTCCATATATCATAAGATCCTCTCTTGAATGCTGTTTTTCAAAATAAATTTCGATACTTTTGTGTGTGACTCCTCTTATTGTCGTTGTTGAGTTATTACGGAAAAAAAAAAAAAAAAAAGTTGAAAAATCTGGCAGCCCTGTTTTACAGTTAAGAAAAACAAAATTAAAAATCCTGTTAAAAGATTTCACAGAAAAATGAATCTAGCTCTAATTCTTGCATTATTCAACAGCAGCCAATGAATTTAGACCGAAAAAAAAAAGAGATTATAATATCATATAATTACATCCCAAAATAAAAACAAAAAACTAATTACCCAAATTGAACTGTAATGAGCAACCGCTAATTATAATTCCCAGTAATTGTCTCCAATAATTCAGTCACCATCAACGACCACTCAGTCTCGCAACTCCAACAACCAACAGCTGCAGCACTTCAAAACCCGCCAACCCACCGACCCTCAGAGCCACCGTAAGCCGCCATGGATTTACATCCCGAGCAGGAAGACCAGCAGGACTCAAAACCCAGAAGCTACTGGAGCAGATGGAGCAAGCAGGACTTCTTCCCAGAATACACATTCCAGAACTTCAATTCCTACAAGGACGCCCTCTCCCACACCCCCTCCCGCCTCAAGGACCGCCTCCTCCACCGCTCCTCCGACTCCTTCGAGCTCCTCCAGCTCCCCAAACAGAGCGAGAATCTTATGAAGCGCTGTCTCACCTGGTGGGACTTAATCTGGCTCGGCTTCGGCGCCGTCGTTGGTTCAGGCATTTTCGTGATCACTGGGCAGGCAACCCGCGACGACGCCGGTCCGGCCATTGTTCTCTCCTACGCCGTCTCTGGTTTCTCTGCTATGCTTTCGGTTCTATGCTACACGGAGTTCGCCGTCGAAGTCCCAGTTGCCGGCGGGTCATTTTCGTACCTTCGGATAGAATTGGGGGACTTTGTGGCGTTCATTGCGGCCGGGAACATTCTCCTGGAGGCTCTGGTGGGTTCGGCAGGGCTCGGAAGGTCTTGGTCTTCTTACTTTGCCAGCATTTTTCGGACTGATGACACCGATTTTCTTCGGATCCGGGTAAAATCTCTGCCTGATGGGTTTAATCTTTTGGACCCAATTGCTGTTGTGGTGCTTTTGGTTGCTAATAGTATTGCAATGAGTGGAACTAGGAGGACTTCTGTGTTGAATTGGATTGCCTCCATAGCTAGTGGTTTGATCATTGTGTTTATATTGATTGTTGGGTTTGTTAAGGGAAAGACTGAGAATTTGGTACCCTTTTTCCCATATGGGGCAAAGGGCGTTTTCGAGGCGGCTGCTGTTGTGTACTGGTCTTATACTGGTTTCGACATGGTTGCCAATATGGCTGAGGAGGCAAAGAAGCCCTCGAGGGACATACCGGTTGGTTTGGTTGGTTCTATGAGTTTGATCACAGTGGTTTATTGCTTGATGGCTTTGGTGTTGTGTATGATGCAGAAATACACTCAAATCGATAGAGATGCTGCTTATTCGGTTGCTTTTGAGGCAATTGGGATGAATTGGGCTAAGTACATTGTGAGTATATGCGCCCTCAAGGGAATGACTACAAGCCTGCTGGTTGGGTCTATGGGGCAAGCTAGGTATACCACTCAGATTGCAAGAGCTCATATGATTTCACCCTGGTTTGCTTTGGTTCACCCAAAAACTGGAACCCCCATTTATGCTACGGTATTGGTAACCTTAGTCAGTGCAGTTGTTGCACTATTCACTAGTCTGGATGTGCTGTCAACCGTCTTCTCTTTCAGTACGCTCTGCATATTTATGTTTGTGGCTATAGCATTGCTTGTGAGACGGTATTACGTTAAGGATGTGACGCCAACGACTGATTTGGTCCAGTTCCTTGTATGTTTATTCTTAATAATCGGTTCTTCTACAGGAATTACAACGATTTGGAATACAGGGATGCGAGGGTGGGTTTGGTATGTAGTGTTTTCTGTGATTTGGTTAGTAGGGACTTTGTGGATGGCATTGCTTCCAAAGCACCGGGTTCCTAAGGTTTGGGGCGTTCCACTTGTTCCGTGGTTGCCTGCATTGTCGATTGGAATTAATGTTTTTCTCATTGGGTCTCTGGGTTATGTTGCATTCTTGAGGTTTTTCATTTGCACTGCAGTCATGGTTCTCTACTATTTGTTCGTTGGTGTACACGCAACATATGATGTAGCTCACCAGATTGAACAAGAAACAAGAACTCAAGAGGGAAATGAAAATACTAGTTAAGAGGTGCTATGCTTGTCTAATATTTGACGGGCGTTGGAGATGCAGCATATGATGTGGCTCAACAGATTGAACAAGAACGAAGAACCAACCGTTTAGGATATCTCTTAAGAGAATTTGGGAGTGCAGGTAATTTAGTGAATGCCTTAGAATGTCTAGTTTTCCTCGACGTGGGATTCACAAAATCAAATATTGGTATGACTGTTTTCATCCAAAATCCAATTGTATTCGAGTCTTTAGGTGAAGGGGAAACAAATTGTGAATGACTCTGTATGTGCTTTATAGAATTGCTTCAAGGCTTTAGATTAAATGCTTAATTAAACTGCCTCTCAGGTAATTAACAACCGGCGGTCACGTAGAAGTTTAAGATATTGAGATGAGCGCATGAGCAAAGAGAATGATAGATGAAAGTTTACTATAAGGTGCGGTTCTAGAAGGAAGCGGATACACGATATTCACTAACTGGCCTAACCTACATTTGCATTGCTCAAGTTGGTCATTATTTCTTCATTTGGGAGTTCAAAATTTATTAGTTGCCAGTTGGCAAAATTGTTGGCATCTCAATTGGGCTTCTCCATACTGGGCTTCCCTGGCCCCAGGCACCTTATGTTTCATGAGTTGTGCAGAATTTCTGGGTCCGGGGCCCATTTGGGCCTTCTTATACCTCTTGTTTTTATTTCTTTAGAGACCGTCTAATAACTATTTTGTTTTCAGTTTTCAAATTTAATTTTCACGTTTTTTTTTTTTTTTAAACTGAAATCTTGTTCGGAATTTACTTTTAGTTTTTTTTTTTTAATGAAAAATGAAAACTGAAAACTACTTTCTTGAGTTTTCAAAATTTGGTCTTGAGCTTTCACTTTCTGGTTTTTAGTTTTTATTTTTCGAAAACTAAAAGTAGTTACTAAACGATATTTTAACTTTTCAAAAACCAAAAACTAAAAACGAAATGGTTATTAAACAGCCTCTTAGACTTTTATTTTCTTGGTTCACTTCGAATTTTTCTACCTACCAACTAAATCTCAGCCCTATTCCCACCATTTATGCATTCACTTTCCACTTCTTTTCACCATCTCCTCTATTTCCCATCATCCCCCTTTCTTAAATCCGAAGTCTTTGTAATTTTGGGGTGTTCTTTTTAATTTGGGCTAGATTTTTGTGTTGACTCTTGGTCTTGCGGTCTTTGTTTATTTCCTCATGACTTCGGTTTTCGTAATCTAGGGTTTTATTGAAAGGTGGTTTGCTTCGAGTCTTCTTTTTCTATTTGGGCCGTGACTTAAGCCTATAAACAACAGCGGACCATAAATGTCGATTCTTTCTGTTATCCTTAAGTCAATTTTCTCATAATTCAAACTTTTTCTAAGACATTAGGCCTGAGGCCCTGAGTTGACCATTTTGCAGTTAAGTGCAAATAGGATTTGCAAGTGGTTGATTATCTCCATCATTGTAGTCTTGTTATTTAATTTATGGATTCAAATTTAATCTCGTCTATTTAGTCTACCATAAATCAGAAATATGTTAATGCTACTTGGTATTACGGTTTATTGATATTTCCTTTCATTCATAAGAGAGAGGTCTCAAATATTGGGAGTGAGTTTGCAATTAATTTATTCTCATATCCCCTTAATGTAAATATATCATTGTATTAATAAAAAGTGTAAATAAGATTTGTTTATCAATGTAAAGTTATGTTAATAACCTCTCGTTTCCTACAGGTCCTTGTATATTATATACGGATAGTGCTTGTGTACTCCCTTTAGGCGGATTTACTTGTCCCCACACTTATAATTAACGAGTTTTTACCATCTGAATATCATAATCATAACTGTTCGTTTTCTTTTTCATCATCTAAAGATCATATAATAAAAATCATTCAATTTGAAGATCTTTTAGCAATTCATATGTATAAAACAAATGAACAGTTCATCATAAAGATGTTATTTGTTACCAAATTCGTTGATTGGTTCAACACATGGATGACTAAACGATTTAAATTGAATTTTTTTTTTTTGGTAGATATGATCTTTAGATGATAATAAAAAGAACAAAACGATTCCAATTATGATGTTTGGACAATAAAAATTGATTAATCATGAAGTGTGAAGACAAATAAATCCCCATAGAATGACACAAGCATTATCCATTATGTCTTGAGGATATTTAAAGCTAAGCTCAAGGAAAACTTTTCCAGAGGAGTGAGCTGTTTCATCACGTTTCTATTTGTTCAGAGCTTAGGTCCCTATCCATTGCATCTCAAGAGATTTGGCCCAAAAATGGGTGTATTGCCTCCTAAGAGACAAGAATACACATAAAAAAAAATATAATAAAAAATAAATAAATAAAAAGTTCAAAAAAAATTATAGTTTTAATGAAAAATGATAAATAAAGGTGTAGTGAATAGTACTAAAGGAAAGATAAAAATGTATTTTTTCATTAAAAATGAACAATACTGAAAGTATTTCGTTAAAACTCTTTAAAAAAAATTCTCAACCTAAATTTTATAATATAAACACGCACTCATATTGTTTATTTCGAGACACATAAAAAAATTTCTCAATGTGTATCTCATGCATGTATACCATACACTCATATTGTTACACACTGCAATTTCCACGTTTGCTTTTAGGGCGCCACAGGCCCTTGAGCATCCCAACAACGATTGTGTGAAGGTTCTAAAAGATGTTAGGTGTTAGTTGGGCGGCGAATTGGGATCTAGCGCTTAGGTAGCTAGGCGGGTGCCTAGACGAACGAGTCGGATTTAAGAAAATCTATTATATTTTGTGTAAGTAAATATCTGTTTATACTTCAAGTATATATAATTTCATCATAAACTACAAAATAGAATGATGTATATATTATGAAGTATTGGAACATAATAAAAACATGAGAAACAAGCATATAATGTGTGTTCATTTAAATATTCAACAAATCTTTTACAATTTATTAAGAAAAATAAAATGCAAAATGAAAATTATCTATTTTCTGTTTAAGTGAGTTACAACTTTGGTGGATGCCTAGACAGATCTGAACAAGCTAGGTGGGTGTCTAGGCGGGTGCCTCAGCAAGTCTAGGTGTCATTTCTTAATACTTAGGCATTAATCGGGACGGTGACCAATCGCTTAATGTTTAGATGGGCCTAAGCCGTATGAATTTTTAAAATAGTGTGTGGGACGCACTTCCTTCTTCAAAACCTTTCCAACTAGAAAAAACACTTATTGCATCTGAGACGCTCAGTCTTGGGGTCACCAAACACGACCTCCAACTCCTCTTCCGTTGACTGAAGTTTTGCTACGAAACTCTCTCCATCATGGTGTCGCAAACGGCGGCTGCCACACTAGCCAAGTTCGACTCAAGACTTCTCCACCCTGACGTGAAGGGATTCAATTTTGGACACGTATGCATTACATTTTTTTTTTCTTTTCCTAAAGGTATGTGTCATTATTTTTTGAATGTCTTCTCATTTAGTATATTTATAAGGATATAATTGTAGGAAGTTTAATAAAATCGATAAATTAAATGTGCATGAATACTAATTTGGACAATAGACTGTCTAATTTAGTATCGAATTCCTTATCAACAAGATTTGAACTTAATACTCTTTACTTACAAATGAATATGAATATCACCCGACCGTAGTACTGAATGACAATTCTCTTTAGATCTTATATTTATTATTTTATCTTTTTTTTTTTTTTTTCCATTATACATAAATGGAGATTTTTCCTATATTAATCAACGACCCCTGCTCATCATGCTAGAATGAAACATTAAACTAAAGGTAGTATTATCCACACATCTTTTGTACTGTTCGTACACTCTATTTGATTTTTAGTTGTCAAATCCAATAAATTGAAAATTATCAAACAAAATAAAATATAAAAAAAATACGTGGATAACACAAACCTAAATTAATTATATAATAATATTTCATAATTTATTTTATTCAAAAGGCATAATTTGTGGATTGACCAACGACCAAATTTCCTCTTTGACCTTAAACCCGTGATACCTTTCCACCTAAATGCATATTGTGACCCTCGGTCTCTGTCTTTGTCAACTGCATGCCAATAGAAAGTACACACGTGGCTTGAAAGTAGCACATAGATTTTACACTTTCTATGGTCCAAGCTTTTGATGAGTCTTGACTAAGAGAGAAATTAGTGACCTCCAAACCATTGTGGATCGTTTAATTAAAGGATCTCGTTTTCGTTGAGTATTTTGGTAGGATATTATATATTCTTCCACATACATCAGCCGACCCTATGCTCTTTAGGAAAGCTTCCAATTAATTAAGACTTAACTTCCATTTTAGTTTTCTCAATCAAAGTTCTGGTCTACTCCTCAACTTCATTATTCTAGGTGATCTTTATTCATTGATCAAAGCTATTGATGGGCAAAATTTTACTGAAATTGCCTTATTGTATTTGTATTGTGTATTCTACGTCAACACGACTATGGTATTTTGATAATACTCAACTTACATCGCATTTTAATGTATCATCAACACAACATTGACATATTACCAACTCAACACAACATTGACACGTCGCCAACTTTCATCTAACACATACATGTTAGTATTACTCTATCTCTTTCTGACACTTTCACGTCACGTGTTGTCATATCATCCTAATCTCTTTGACACTTTTACGCCATGTGTCCTCATATCACCATAATCTCTGATACTTTCACATCACACGTCGCCATATCTTCATAATGTCTCTGACACTTTCATGCCATGTGTTGTGTCGTCATAATATTTGATTTCTACCTAAGAGAAAAAGAATAATACATAAAAGGTAAGAGCGACTTTTTTTTGGTATTGCAAGAAAATGCGTCGCCATATCTTCATAATGCCTCTGACACCTTCATGCTATGTATCGTGTCGTCATAATATTTGATTTCTACCTAAGAGAAAATGAATAATACAGAAAAGATAAGAGCGACATTTTTTTGGTATTGCAAGAAATGCATTCGATTTGTTTCACTTGAGGGCATTGGAGTAATTGAAACCGCAAATCTCTCATACGTACAATGAATCAAAGATTCAAACTACAGGTTGTTAATAAAATGTGATTCCAAAAATGAAACATTGAGGATCATGCATTTGGTTCATTCAAGCTTTTATCTCTTCGAAGTAATGTTTTGTAGAACTAACCATTACATAGAATTCCGTGTCTTTGTCTTAAATCCTATATAATGAAATTTGGCCGTATCAGTCGGGATAATTAATTACAAACCAATTATTTGAGCATAGTAAAATGCAGCTACATTTGTAGTGTGAAGTTCTCTTTGGATCTCGGGTCTCTATATTTAGCAATTGTGTATTTACCCGTACTTCGTTATATTTTAACTATTCAAATAATCTAACCACAAACTGGTGGTCTCGCGGTAAAGGGCAGATTACTAGGTTTATTTAAAACTAAAAATTGAAGATCTCGGGTTTGAAACCCGTTATGGGTGTGGAAGCTAGACTTGTGGCTAGGGGTGGCTAAAATGTCTCTGTGAGTCTTCCCGGTCCTCGAAAAGGGTGGATAACCGTGACTTGTTACTAGTTGTCCTTCTTTAAAAAAAAAAAAAAATACTATTCAAATAATTTAACAGCTTAAGACGTGATACATAAGTTAATAATAGAGTTTAATTAGTTTTATTCTATTTTTTAACTTTTAATTCTTTTCCTAACTAACGTTAACTTCTCTCTCTCAAAGTTTAAATCATCCTTCCTCTCTCTCTCTCTCGAATCCCATTTTAGCATACCTTTGAAAAAGATCCAACAACATTCTAGCAAATATCTCATAAACTAATCCGATAATAAAATTGATTTTATTGGGTTTGAGGTTATTATACTATGATGCAATGCCACGAAAGCTTGGGAAGAAAACCAAAAACCTAGCATCTCACCACATTATACCGAAAATGATTGTAGACTATCCAAACTTAATCGTTTTGAGAAAGGGAGAGAGAGATATCGTTTTTTGGGTTTTTGCTTGATATGGTTTCACCAGATCAGTTTATGAATTTTAGCGGCCATGATTTTTTTTCCTTCCTTGACAGAGGTTTTCATTCTTAACGTCTGTTTAGAGAAATAGAAAAGAAATATAAAACTAATTAAATTTAATACTAGCTAGATGATGTGTAATTTTAGCTTGTTAGATTGTTGAGATTGTTTATATATATAGAGAAATGCGTGTAAATGTACCATTGCTATATGCAAAAACTCATGACCCATTCTCTTTACGATATGTTTTTTTTTATCGTGGCCATAAATAATATCTCAAAGTAAGAATACAAATCATCAAATATCATATTTACATTATGGCGAAAGAACGTATTAACATATATATATTTATATACACACACGCTTCATGATACACACACACACACACGCTTCATAATTTCATACATGTGTGTATATTGTCAAGTCTCGTCTCTATATATTTTATTGTTTTTAAAATTTATTGTACGAGCGTGTTTGTATCGCGTCATAGCCGCGTGTATCAATGTGGACTCAGCAAAACCTTTTTGAGTTATGTATGCACTTTGATTTATATGTCTACATCAACTTACTCATCAGCACATGTTGATCATATATATGCGATAATTCTATCAAATTAAAATTGTGATTTTGTGTTTCTGCTATATATATCCACCTGCATTCATGCATATAACATAGTTTCTTGGTGAATAATAACGTTGTAATCACACCAAATTCAATACCCTCTCGAACTATGGTGGTATTTATAGTGTAGGGCAGCATGCATACGATGATGAAGGCAAGTGTACTCAATTTTCAAGGGAAAGATGTAAGTCACTCCTGAAAGTAGAAAGAGAACGTGAGAAGATAATTATAGGGTTTTGTGTGTGTGTGTGTGAAGATGCGATGACATTCACATTCCTCGTGTCTGAAACGGATCCCCTCCGGATCCAAATAAATTGAGCCTCCTAAGCAAATGATCCGGACCGTTGAAATTTAATCTAATGGCTACAAACAGAGGGCCCTATAAAAGTTATAATAATTGTAGCCGTTGAATCAAATTTCAACGGTCCGGATCCTTTGATCCTTAAACTCAATTTATTTGGATCCGGAGAGGAACGGGTTCCCCTTGTGTTAGTTTCCATCTTTAACCCTAGCTAATGGTGTATATGAAGAAAAGGGGGCTTGAGGTCTGTTCATTTTGCTCAAGAGCTCAACAACATTTAGGTCAAAGGTGAATCTTCATTTCCTCAATATGGGTCACATCAAATTTGAAGCGCATGAAACATGCCACACTGGACGATGAGCTGTTTTATGTCCAACTTATCCTAATTTTGACCAGTGAAGTTTCACTTTTTATCCTATGAAGCATGCACTGATTTGTCTACTGAACTAGAAAACTATAGTTAAAAGTACACATGAATGACAAGCAAATATTTCCTATGATTCTGTGGGGTACTATATGAAAACTATATGTAGTACTTATGAGATTGTAATTTGTTAGTTTGAATACAGTTTGGATACGGATAGTGATTTTCACATTTTATTTCATCCATTTACACATTTTTTGTTTTGTTTTTGTACTATGAGCATTTGTTTTGTTACATCGATTACTAAAGCATAAAATAAGATGAAATTTTCAAAAAGGGGAAAAAGGGGAGTGTGAAACTTACACCTCTTCAGATAATTGTCAACCTTCCTTTTACAAGTTAATTACATCGTTGTTGATCTGTATATATGCAAATCGATATTGGGTTTAAGCTTAATTAATACATTTGTTTGTAGTGCTTCATGTTGTCGTACGATAAACAATGGTCGTTCACTCATTTTGCCCAAGATTGGAAGCATCATTTTATATTCCCTAATATAAAATGACAATTTAGACCCTATAAAGTAAAAAAAAAAAAAAAAAAAAAATATTTTCTGAAGACAGTCCAAATCATTTTAACATACATTAGATAATTGTATTAATATTTTTATACTTCAAGCTCTCAAACTCACTCCCACCCTTCATTTTAGAACAAATTAAAAGCACAAACATGTTGATGAAAAAGATATTGTTTTTTATGAAATGGGGGCATGAAATTGATTTTTTGGAGGCTCTACATGAGATAAGACTTTATATATATTTTCATTATGAATCAAATTGAACAACATACGTGTGCTTTTTGAACCCTTAAACTCGATTTAGATTTTTGGAAGGTCCCTATCGAAAAGTTAAAGATATTTCGGTGATTACCTGCCAAAAAATTGAAGCAATACATGTGTTAAATATCTTTTGTTGAAGCCTATTGAAAATATGCACAATATCGGTAGGTACCTGCTGAAAATTGGTATAGGGTGTGGGGAGGGAGTGAGGGTAGTTTGGGTAAGTATGTAGATTAAGATAACTTTTAATTCTAAAAGAAAGTAATTTTTTGTAAATATACGTAGGGTGTATTTAATAAAATGTGGAGTATAAACAAAACAACCCACTCATAATTTTCTCCCCAACTTTGCATGCTTGTTGCCCTATACTTTTTTCTTGGACTAAATTATTTGGCTTGTCTACATTTCATCATTTCAATGACGTAACAAGCGGTAGATGAATATCGTTTAGATACTCCACTCATTTATTTGCAATTTTTTTTCTTCTCATGTTTCATAAGAAATGAGCACATGATGTCCTTTTCAAAATGACAATAACAAATTCTCTTGCTCAAACTTCAAATGCTAAATTATGGAAGATTAGGCCATCATGCACGACCCAATCTTATCACATTATTCTTAAATCCCCAAAATTTATCCAAAACAGTTTGGGTAGGTTATTACATATAGGGAGATCAGATTCATGAGAATGTGAAATCCTAGTGGGACACATATAATAATCAATGACAAGAAGCATCGGCTCGAAGTGAGTAGGAGTAGCCCTAGTGTGAAAGCAAAGCGTGTTTCGGTGTTGAGATGGGATGGGATGATATTTGTGTGTGTGAGATAGAGAGAGAGAGAGAGAGAGAGAGAGAGAGAGAGAGAGGGGGATTGGCCAAGCTGGCATGCGACCATAATTGTGCTGGCGCCAGGATCAAAAATAGTAAGAAGTAGTCGACTGGTGGAGTACGACCGACAATAACCAAAAAAGAGCTACGAATATTAAGAGGCCACGTCATGATCGTGAGAGAGACTCTGACAGATTAGGAAAGCAAAACTTACGGTCTCTCCCTCCTGGGCCCTGGGTGGTGAGGTGGGGAGAGGGAGGGTTCTCTCTGTTTCCATTGCAAAAGCAAAGCACGCCTATTTCACGCTTTGACAGCCGTCTATTCAACTGGAGGCCTCTCTTTGAACACGTATATGTAAAGATATATGCTCTCTTAGTGTCCAAATTTTGGGACTTTGAAACGTGGGATCTAATTGTCAACATGAAAATTATTGGGGGAATTTGAGATAGAGAGTTTGTAAGTTGTAACTATTTACAAAAGGCGATATCATGAAAGAACGAGAATTGAACCAAAAAAATTGTACTTGTTTTAACTGAATTACTTGACTGTGAAATTTTTGTGTGATAATTTTGTTTACTTACAACTATATTCTCATCATTCAACGAACTATTTACTTTGGAGGTAGGACATGATCTAATTAAGGTAAAAGATGAACACAATTATCCTTTCATATATGTTAGGGGTAAATAAACTTTTTTTACTCCTCAAACATTGTTTAAGCTGCGTAAAAGTTCTGAGTTGAAATTCACCCTTCCTTAAAATCGTGTGGTAGAAAAAAAATAATCTTTAGACATCATTTGTAACAAAAAAGAAACTGTTTCAAAAAAGGAAAACCAACTCACATGGATATTTTCGTTTTTATCAGTTTTGGCCACCAACTTGCGTACGAATCTTTGCATAGGTATAACAAAATCCCAAGATTTCGTAAGTGTGATAAATTTTGGCCTCTGTTTTGTGCCCTTCATGATCTTCTAATTTCATCAATGTTTATCTTGAAAGTAGGTGCTTTTTAAGGACCTCTTTCGGTTATTCTTATCACTTAAAAACAGATAGAAATAGCATGTTATGCCATTTTCTAAATAAAATGTTTAGGAATGTTGTTAATTGGGGGCATAGATAAAGTTGTGCAGAATATTTCTATGTATGCGTATGACGGTTTTTCATTGACGAGGCAAGGGAAGGAGGGATTCATCACGGTTTACCAACTTCTCCGTTAACATAAGGTTAGAGTTTTACTCATTTCTCTTGCAATATATTAGACTACGTTTAACGGAAAAGAAACTAGAGTTAAAAGGAAAACATTCTTAGACAAATTTAATTATCCACTAATTTGCTTCAACTTTTTGTGAGAATAACTTAATTAATTTGAACGTGTTTTTTTACGTAGGTGAACACTCAATACCAAATGTAAACTTTTTCAACTCGAATTTTATGGTTAAGATTTATTAACTTCGTGTCAATTCTAAGAAAGTTTAAATATGAGACAAAGGTAGAGAAGTATCACTAAAGCAAAAATTAATTGATTAATTCAGTCAATTCTAACTAGCAAGTCTAATATATTGAACTACTGATGAAAAACAACTTACAGTTTTTCACGTTCGGTACAATTGGGGACCAAAGCCTAAAAAAAATCTAGACACAGAGATCTGGACCTAGCAACCATTTAAATATCTATTACCAAAAATAATAAAACATAACTTTTTATCCAAAATCTGATGTGTAGGCATAAAAGCTTATGTGTTGTGTGCATATCACAATTTGGAAGACAAATAAACAATTCATATAAACATTCTGTAAAATCAAAATTACAATAGGTTCGTAACCCCAAAGAATATTTATATGTATATTTGTATAGGACATTATAGATAATTGTTGCAAATTAAAAGAATGAGTCAAAAACACTAAAGTACAAACTGTTGTTTATT
The DNA here is from genome assembly GCF_041283825.1 of Pyrus communis. Classification (NCBI taxonomy): domain Eukaryota; kingdom Viridiplantae; phylum Streptophyta; class Magnoliopsida; order Rosales; family Rosaceae; genus Pyrus; species Pyrus communis. Next base: position 23,888,001 of record NC_142574.1, read on the forward strand.
TTCTGCAACATATGTATAGTTACTTGTAGATTTTCTTATTTCTTTCCTTTGTCTTTCTTCCCTGCTTGCTTGTGCGTGATTTTATGGTATGCAACAAGTGTTCGATAAAAAGCAAATCGACAGAACGAAGCATAACTTGATGGGTACCTACTAGAAGCTTGATGAAATGATCCACTTGATGGGTACCTACTAGAAGCTTGATGAAATGATCCACTGTAGTTTTTTTACTGAAATTATGACCTTATTGTTATAGAATTCTGTCCTATTTACCTCATGGAAAAAGTTGATCACTTCAATAATAGCCTAAGCAAACTAATTGAGTAGACAAAATTATATTATATTCCTTTAATTTTTTATTTATTGTTGGAAAATATAAAAAACAAATGAAATGAAAAACTCTCGATATTGTTCATTTTAACGAAAAACCATATTTTTACACTAAAAAAATCAATCATAGTACTATTCACTTTACCCTTTATTTTGTCATTATTGTTAAAACTTAAAATTTTCAGATCTTTTTCATTAGTTTTCCTTAGAATATATTACTGCAAAAGGAGATGTGAGACCTAGTACATCTATTCACTTGAAGTAGGCAACATTGTCTACTTTGAGAGAACAGGCAAAATTTATTCAACTACAAAATTTTGCTTGATGTAATTAAGCCATCAATCCTGTTCAGCTTGTACTATTTCGGATGCTCTAAGAATAGTCTGAGAATGAGTATCCCTCAGAACCGTTTGTGATGGCCATCTTTTTCAATCCGATCCATTTCACCTTTCTGGGATTGTCACTCGACCGTATCCTTGAAAGTTGATACTAAGTTCAAGATTTCTCCCATTATGTCCCCACTATCTATGCTCTTTACTTTATTTAGTAGTCAATTAAAATTTTTTAAGGAATCAATTTTTTCACACTTTCACACTTAATTAGAAAAAATCAAAAATTTTTGAAGTTTTTGTATTAGAATAAGTTCGGAACACTTTAAAAAAATTTGGATCGAAAATTTAGAATTTTCGGAATCTCTAGTAAATGCCTTCCAATTTCCGTTTCAATTTTCAAAAAATATTCAGATTCGGAATATTCAAGTTTGAATTCGAAAATTTTACTATGAGAATTGGAAACGCCATTCCAACTTGCACCACTATGCCTTACCGTGTTTGTCATTCATTTTGGAAAACGAAAAGGAAAAAAGAAAAACCACCGATGTATGCCTATCAATCTATCGGGGCATATATATATGCAGCAATCTATGTGCGTATATACTAGATGTGGAGGTTAGTTTATTTAATATGATGCATCATACATGTATAATCCTTCATTCTGTGTAATTACCCTTCATTAGAAGGGAAGTGATTTTCACACTTTTCATGCACCCATTTTTATTTATGTTATCAGATTAAATAATTCAAATGAAAATAACAAACATAGTTAAACAAGATTGCAATATCATGATAGGTTTTAGGCTTAAGAGTTGACTATCATATCAACATTTTTTAGTATAATGCCCCATTGTAATTACTAATCGCTAATCATGATACATCGTTCCGTAGTAATCATTAATCATGATATAGTGTTTAGTAGGAAAAAAAAAAGTACATCACGATATATTGTCATGCAGATTGTTTTAATTGAATGAGATAGTGTTTAGTGTACATTACTATATGATAAGTCCGTTAAGTGTATAACAGTATCTTCCTTATAAGAAGTTTTAAAGTAGATACTAGCACTGAGAACAATGAATTCAATAATTAGACTTTGGTTTTGCTTATTTTGTTCTATGGTTTAGGGTTCTTTGAGCGGCAACTTGAAGTCCTGTTCCCACTCCCTAAACACTCCAGCCCACTCGAGCAATTCAAGCCAAGGCGAGCTCAATGGAGAAGTCATACAATAATAGCCTAGCCGAGCGCTTGCCTATGTGATGTCAGCCACAATTTAAATTGTTAAAAAAATTAAATAAATTACAAAAAAAATTATAAAGAACTAATTAAAAATATAAAAACTTATCATTTTTTTCTATAAATACCTAACCATATTCTTTTACTTTACACTACATTTCAATATTTTCAAATACTTTTAAACAATCTTTTATTATTATTTGAAATTAAAAATAAAGTTACCTTTAATTATTTTATAAAATAAAAAATACGAATTGTCTTGGTTATTCAATTTAGGATTGAGATGCACTTGGGCATTTCATTACCCAAATTATCATTTATTTAAGAGAATTGAGTTGCCTATTGCCCATGAAACCTTCCTAAAGTGCTCTAAAATGAAGCTTCAAGTTTTCTCATATTAGTTATTTTGTTTTGTTCAATTTCTTTGTATGGCTTAGAGATTCTCCCTAACCTCGATTTTTTGGTCGCGCACTGTTCGTGCATCCCATATCTTTCTTAATGCTTACAACAAAGACTTGAATCTGAGAAAAGTCTTATACTGCTTATCCGATTCAGCTAGAACTTATAGCATTTTCCGTTTTTATATATTAAACTAAATGACGTAAGGAAATAAAAAAATAGAGGATACATATTCAATGAACCCAGCATGCGTATCCATTTTCCTTTGTGTGTAAAATTGACTGTGTGATGTCCTTTTCAGGGGAGCAGTCAGCAAGTAGTCACTGCTGATTAGATAGATACTTGGGAAGGTGGTGACCGGACCCTGCTTTTATGCAAAATTTTTGTGGTGATGTCCACAGCATTAAGAGTAAACTAACAGTAAACTCATATTTTATTCCGTTCAGAGTCAAAATAAATTTTTATTCAAAGTTGTCAATAATAAATTAATAAAACGGCACGTTATTGTGTTATGTGTACACTGAAAAACCGCCTCTATCTAAAGTGCTTACCACATGAAGGTTCCAAGCCCTTTCTCTATGTTTCCCTATAAATAGCCAAGAACCTAAAGCCAATTAACTCCCAAGAGCCCTCCCACTCAAGCCATATCAACTTTGTTCTCGTTAAAATCCTATCATCCATCACCTCACCAATGTTCCCCGATCTTCTTCTCTAGAATTCTTATCTTTCAACCCCTTCTCACTCCCTCTTTCCTCCCTCCGTTTAGACACATAAGATAAAACATATTGATAACAAGTAACAATGGTGTTTGTGACCAAATCAGCCAGTGAACATTTTTCTTATCCTAGAACCAGTACCAAAGTCTCCAAATTATTTTCTGGGATTCCTCTGGTAGACCTCACAAAACCAGATTCCAAGCAACTCATTGTCAATGCCTGTGAGGAGTATGGTTTCTTCAAGATCATCAACCATGGTGTTCCAATGGACTTCATCACAAGATTGGAATCTGAGGCCATCAAATTCTTCTCCCTCCCACTTTCTGAGAAGGAAAAGTCAGGGCCTCCTAATCCATTAGGATATGGGAACAAGCATATTGGGAAGAATGGTGATGTTGGTTGGGTTGAGTACCTCCTTCTCACAACCAATACAGAATCCATTTCCCAAAGGTTTCTATCAGTTTTTGGAAATAACGCAGAAGAGTTTTGGTATGTTATTCAATCTTCACTTGAATTTAATTCAAAAGTTTTGATATTTTCTAATAGGGAAATAACTTTTGTACATCCCTTTTTCCTCCCGGCACAACCCCATTTTTGTTATGGTACTAAGCAGAAATAAACGATGGTGTGCGGCAACCATTTTTCCTTTTAAATGATAAGCTCTTAATAAAATTTCTTTTATCTTATATTTTTCTTTTTTTATTGTTGGAATTGCAGTTCTGCTTTGAATGATTACATATCAGCTGTGAAGAAAATGACCTGTGAGATTCTTGAGCTGATGTCTGAAGGATTGAAGATTCAACCAAGGAATGTGTTCAGTAAGCTTTTGATGGATGAACAGAGCGATTCTTGTTTCAGGCTCAATCACTACCCACCATGCCCAGAGCTTCAAGGTTTGAGTAGTGCCAGTGCCAGAAATGTGATTGGATTTGGAGAGCACACAGACCCACAAATCATTTCTGTGCTAAGATCCAACAATACATCTGGCCTCCAAATTTCTTTGAGAGATGGGAGTTGGATTTCAGTCCCACCTGATCAGAACTCCTTCTTTATCAATGTTGGTGACTCCTTACAGGTACTACTACTGTTATAGTAGATTCATTTGAAAAAATGATTTTCGCACATTCCTTGTCACTTTTAGAATGAGAAAAACGTGTGTGAAAGTCGCTTCCTAATGAGGCTTTCCTAATTCATTTCTTTGATTATTTTTTTCTTTTTACTTTTGCTAACAGCTACTGTTTTAATAATAATTACAAAGATCCCAATCAGTTCCTTTAGAGAAAGAGTCCTATTTTTCTGTCAATTCCCTATTACCATGGATAAGATATGAATACCGTGCTTTTTTTTTTATTTTTAATTTTATTGGGTTCTTAATGATTGCTATTTGCTTTTCTGCCCATCACAACAATATAAACCCTATGAGAGGTAAATAAAAAGTAGAAAAGTCTCCCTGCTTTGTTCTATTTTTTGGGAAGGAGGAAAGTATTATCCTTAACTCGTAGGGTTTTTGGTGAATTTGCAGGTTTTGACTAATGGCAGGTTTGAAAGTGTGAGGCACAGGGTTTTGGCAAATGGTTTAAAATCAAGAGTGTCAATGATTTATTTTGGGGGACCACCCTTGAGTGAGAAAATAGCTCCGTTGCAATCTGTCATGAATGCAGAGGAGGAAAGCATGTACAAGGAGTTTACATGGTTTGAGTACAAAAAATCTGCCTACAGCTCAAGACTTGCAGATAATAGGCTTGGACACTTTGAGAGAATTGCAGCCGCATAAATCACAGCACAACAGAACAAAGAAAACCCTAGTTCTTGTTAAAAGAATTAGGGTTTTTTCAATTTCAGTACTCAGGATTCAGGATAGGTTTAAGACCATAGTTTTATCAAATTTTCCATAGATGGAATACTCTGTTCTATTCCCCCCCTGTTTTACCCTTTTCTCCAATTGTATTCCCCTCCCTTTCTACCAAGTACTAATTCATGTAATTCGCTACCTTTCTTGTTAGATATACAACATGTTCATCTTTTATATGTGCTTACTCTTACTTTTTGTAGTTTCTTTCTTTTGAAAGAACCTCGACGGAACAAAAGAACTTTTATTTATGATTTGAAAAGGACAACATGAGAACGTAAAAAATTTTCCCAAGACTATAATCATTGCCCACGACTTTTATTTTGGTGTAGTTTTTCAACATGTGGAATGTTTTTCTTAGTTTTTTATTTTATTTTGTATGTTTACTATCCTATTTTGTAGTTTTTATTAATAAAATTTCAACGGAACGGTAGAGTTTTACTCATTATTCAACAAAGGTATCATTTGAAAAAGACAACTCGGGAATATAAAACTTGGTCCCCACGACAATCATCAACCATGAAAGTTATTTTTTATGTTTATTTTTTTCGTAGTTTTTAAATCCATGGAAATAGGTGGATTGCGGATCAGTACGTCCCCACAGGATATTTGTTCATCTTCATCTACAACTGTCTATAATAAAGCTTTTAGTACTCTTTTCAATCTATGTCATACAAAGTTATTGTCTCACTTCGTCCCCTCTCTTTCTTCTCCCCAATAATCAGGTCAATTGCAAAATCATGGGCTTGTGGTGCACACAAAATCATGACTAATTGTCACCGAAAATAAAAATCCGTGACTAATTATTCGTTAGTCTAATAAATAAGAATTCGATAATTATCATGTGAAGACCCGTATTTTAGAACATATATATACTCTTATACTGTTTACTTGCCAGATATAATTTAAAAGTATTGTGATTAATATTACATATATATCCTAAGAATATGCCATGTCGTTTTTAATTGCATGACATGTTGTTTTCTTTTCTTGCTTGTGAGAAGTTGCAGATATCATCTCATGCTATACTATATAGACACCTCTTGTATTACCTCTGTGTCTTCATATGACAGGAGGTGTCATAATTTTCGACACCTGCATGTACCTACAATTTGATGACTCAGGTAACCTATGTTTATGACACCTCCAGCTTGTGACTAACCTAGACAACCATTATCCATTGAACTACACGGACTCTTAGTTGTTAGAGTTTCCTCTATCATTGATGGTAGCTAGATAGGATTGGTATAACTCATGTCTCCTATAAATGGCTTCTACCGTTCTCAAATTTATTCACATCATTCCTCAATCTTTTCCTTCTTTATCATGTTGCATGCAGCCATGCAATGTGTTAGTTTATATATATGTGTGTCCATATATTTATATATTAGCCTTGACAATTATCCTTGGTAAGACTTTTGTGCCCTATGCATTTTAGACTTTATAGGTTCGCACTATTACAAAAGAGGCTATCACTGCGAACCAAAAACCGACAAGAACTCCAATTTCTGTCGGAAATTTGATAAAAATCCGACATAAAACTATGCAATGTCGGATTGGAATAGCGACACCATTGCTAGCATCACGAAAGGGCTTCGATGTCGGTTTGTGCGCTTAATCCGCCGTGACTCGGCGTCAGTTAAAAGCGACACCCACTATGACGTCGGCTAAAAGCGACATGATGTTCTGACATGATGGCTGTCATAACCGACGTCAACTAGTAGCTAACAAATAAAATACTCAATCTATTGTCGGTCCTAATCGACATTACCCAACATCTTGATAAATAAAATAATTATCATGCATTCCTACACAGATGGTACATGAGATGCAAACTTCACAGATTCAATTTATTCAAGAATTCAACTGGGGTTTTTTGGTGTAGAATTTCTTGTTAAATGTATTCTATTTCATATAAATAAGGAAGTACAAATAACACATATATAGGAGCTATTCTAGAACCGGTTACAAGATGAAGATAAAAAAACTAACAATTACATATAATACTAATCAGAGCTCCATGCTTGCATATAATACTAGCAGCTGCCATGATGCTTTCCCGTGCTTGCCGTCGTCGAAGACCACATATTCTATAGCTCCATGTTGCCATATATAATACTAGCAGCTCCATGCTGCCATGCTTGCCATCAAATCAGTGCTCCAATACTTTATTACTTCAACATTAGGGCTTTAATCTCTATAGATTAAACTAAGGTTTTATACCTTTAAAAAATTATGGATCTGCGATTTCCAGTGTTCTTGCTCTTGAGATCCAAAATGAACATGCATGAACTTTTATATGGATTTTCACACTGCTGATCTTATTGAACAAGAACATAAAAGAGGAGCTCGGTGGAGATTATAGCTTTAGTGAGTCATGCATTAGGCTGCTTAACATTCACATATTAATAGCTACGTGGAAGGTTGTAAATGCATCATGAGTTCCACTAATTTTTCCTACCTTTTCACGACCAAATCATCCAATTAGAATAGATTTTGTTGTTATACCTTTAAAGGACGAATCTATAACGGAGACAACTATGTGGTGGTTTCTCCTTGAGATGCGATATTGGGCTGTACCAGTGGTTGCATCATCTTTTTTATTTTTTATTTTTTATTTTTTTTATTTTTTTTATTTTTTTTTATTTTTTTATTTTTTTATTTTTTTTAATAGATCTCAGGTCCTTGCAAAAGAAACAACACAAGCATGAGGAGTTGAAGATTTTTTTCTTGTATGATATTTTCAATCCGTGAACCTGAGTGCATGAATCAGCAAGGGAGGGTGAGAAGTTTACCTCTGAGTGCGTCGGCACCAAGATCGGTGATGCAGTAAATCCATGGCTGCGAGGTCTTATGGGTTGATGATGGAAGATTAAGGTTTGGTTTGCAGAAACGTAGGTTAGGGTTTGAGAAAATGTGAAGAGAGGAGCTACGGTTTTAGGGTGTGCTTGGAAGAAGGGAGAGATAAATGAGGGATGTTAGCCTCTGGGCTCGAGGTGAAGCCTCTTGAAAAAGGGGGACTGACATCCTCTTTTTCATTTAAAAATATGGGGGGAAATATCCCGCCCAAAATTTTGTCATGCGAGATAAGTATTTAAAAAAATAGAAACACCAACATGTCGGCTACAACCGACAGGAAGTTTTAAAATATTTAAAAAATATTTATTAGTGTTAGGTAGAAGCGACATGAGTTTCATTTTTACTGACACTAACTTTATGTCGGTTGAAAGCGACACAGTTTTCTTTTTATACGACACCACCATTTAAAAATATTAAAAGCTATGTCGGTTATAAGCGACATAGACAGTTTATGTTGCTTATAGCTAACAATAATTCTGACACCATGTAAGAAGGGTGTCAGAAATGTCTTATCTGCTAATATTTTATATAAAACCGACACCAACCACCAACACAATAAGTCACTTTTGTAGTAGTGTCGATACAAGATTAACGATGTGTAGAGTTGAGGTTGTGTTGAACGAGAGATTTCAAAATTTTTATATTTTTGTACACCCAGTAACAATATTGAAGTTATTTATCAAAAGTTTAATTTTGTTTTTTTATTTATTTTCTTTATTCGCGCACCAAACGCAAGTTAAATCTTTCAGCAGCTCCGGATCCAGGGCGTGACATGCCAACACCTACATTCCTGATCACAATGATTTTGATGTAGGTTTACATTATCGCCAGTTACAACTCAAGTTTCACGAGGTTGTGCCAAAAGAGTTGTGCTAGCTGTAGTTTGAGTCGCGTTTAAACGCATGAGTAGAAGCATTTTTGAAAATGTATGAAAGAATTCAAATAACTAAAAGTGTTTTTTCTACAACATTTTTTTGGGTACATTGGCCGGCCAAGCCAACAAACAAATAATCTACAAACAAATAATTTACGCTAAATCATATTAGTTTTTTCGTGAAAATTTTGTCAATATTATCATTAAATTATCGCGTGAACAACTGTGTGAATAGTTACGTGACCACCTTTTTAAGAGTATTTTTGTCAAACCAACCACTCTACTTAACGAGGATATTGGTAGGTTTTTCACGGAAGAATAAAAATGATTTACGATGAACAAATTCAGGGACCACTTCTATCGTTAATTGTCGGAGATCAAAGTGAGAGAGATTCGTGAATTGTTAGAGAGATTCGTGAATTGTTAAGGTTGTATTTTTTTTTCACATAACCAAACCGTATTTTAAACTAATAAAACCTGTACAAGGGGATTTGAACTCGGATTCGTATATGCACACTTTTTTATTTTATTTTATTTATAAATGATATTTCAACTCTAAGGCAGACTAAGGAGAGGGAATTTTTTTCTAAGTTCGACACAGTTGGTCGAAGACCTATCTATTCGGACATTCTATCACTTACAAGGGGTTTGCGCATTGTCCTAACCAATTAATCAAACCTCCATATGAGTTACGGTTGTAATTAAACCTACATGGTCACATTATAATATTTTTGTTTTCATTTTTGGGTAGGCTACAACATTATTTATAAGGTATTAAACCAAGTTTTGTTTTGGGTCCGTTAGTGGCAAGTCCAGAAAATGCTCGGATTTGTACATGCACACTTTTTTTAATTTATTTTATTATGAGAATAAGGAGAGGGAATTTTTTATTTTTATTTTTTAAGTTGGACACAGTTGGTCGAAGATCTATCTATTCGGACGTTCCACCACTTGCAAAGGGCATGCGCATTGTCCTGACTAATTGATCAAACCTCCATATGAGCTACGGTTGTAATTAAATCTAGACGGTCACACTATAATAGTTTTGTTTTCATTTTTGGGCAGGCTACAACATTACAACATTACAACATTATTTATAAGGTACTAAGCCAAGTCCGTTAGTGGCAAGTCCAGAAAATGAAAATCTATCAAAATATCCTTGAAGCTAAACTCTCCTAGTTCTATTATTCCTTGGTATTTGCGTGTTGATTGGAGCAATTGCTTGTGGCAGATTAGGCATATGCATGTTTTTGTTTCCCATATTTTTCGCGAAGGCAACTGTGTAGCTGATCTCCTAGCTAACTTTAGTGCATATCACGATGCATATATATTATTGGTAGTCCAATGTTCCTTCATGTGCAACGTCTGCTTAAATTCATGATCTTTTTGCTTCATAGATGATTTTTATCATATGTTTTCTTTGTAAAATAAAAAAATAAAAAAAACCCAAAATCTACCCAAACTGGCCCCTTTTAGTTCACACTAGAAAGGAAAGCCTGCGCGGTGCTCCGGGTTTAAAATTGCTAGAAAGATTATGTTTAGAAGATGTAAATGCTATGTTATAGAAGAATGGGAAAAGTTGTTTAAAGGAGGTATCCTGGGCAACGGAAAAGAAAAGGATTGAAATACATGAAACAAAATTGTATCACAATAGAATTATATTATGAACAAAATAAGGATAGATTGTGTTTACCCAGTGTTATTCTGCGGGAAAGAAGTCAGGTTTTGCATGAGTGAAGTGACCTTCTTCTGGCAATTCTATAGGATGTCATCAAATTTTTGCGAGTTTGTCTCACCTAAATGTACATTAGATAATAGTTTGATTAAGCATATGAAAAAAACTATTGTTTAGTATGGTGTAAACCACTGTTCTAAAAATCTCCGCCTAGCGTTGGCCTAAGTGCCAAGCGGCTGACCACCACCCTGATTAATGTCTAGGCGTTTGAAAATTAAGAAATGACACCTACACCTGCTGAGGCACTCGCCTAGGTACCTGCCTAGGTTGTGACTCACTTAGGCAGAAAATAGATAACTTTCATTTTGCATTGTATTTTTTTTCAATAAATTGTAAGAGACTTGTTGAATACTTAAATGAGCACACATTATATGCTTGTTCCCCATGTTTTCAGTATGTTTCAATACTTCATAATATATATATATATATATATCATTCTATTTTGTAGTTTATGATGAAATTATATATATTTTAAGTATAAACAGACACTTGTTTACATGAAATATAATGGATATAGTTAAATCCGTCTAGCCGCCCGCCTAGGCGCCCATGTAGACCCCCCCTAGCCATCTAGGTGCTAGGCCTCAACTCGTCGCCCGACTAGCGCCTAGCTTCAACCTTGGTGTAAACACAAAATTACACGTGTGTATCAGTTGAGATAGCAAAAGCTTTACAAATGAGATTGCAATTGAGGGTTAACCCCCTCAGTCATCATAAGTGTTCACAGAATGTAGACTGATTGGTATGTTTAAGCAGTAATGATGATACTTTTGGTCTAGCATAGTTAGCAATATGTGTAGTACATGTATTACCCTAATTGTATCTTAATTATTAATCATTATAAGACTAAAATCTCTCCTCAAGCTTGTAAAGAAGCTTGAGTTTAAATTGATTTTCCTACTTTGAACAAAACTTTACCCAGATACCTCAAATAATTGGAATCATACAAAAACCAAGCATCCTAGTAGCTAGCTAGGACATGAAATTGTGGTTTCACTGATTATATTAAAAATATTTGGAAATTGTTTAGATACTAAAAAACACAAATAAAGTTTGAAAAATCACTGACTGAATGTCCCAAGATAAAGATCCTTATTTCCCGCAACCTTTCCAATCCTGGCTAGCCATTTTCCATGTTGATGACGTCTGCTACACAGAGAAGAAACAAAACAAAGAGATTTTAGAGATTTTTATTTGGTATATATCTTATTTCTCATCGATATTTTATCTAAATTATTTTATAAAATTATGAATAACTAATAAGACCTTGTAATTCTTCTGTACATTGAAGCCCCTCTTGAGAATCCACTGCTTTTCCTGTAAAGACCGCATTATGTTAGTAATCGATTAGCATTTAAATGCTGTTGTATATATAAATCTAGTGAATGCATGATCAGTAGCATGAACTAAAACAACATGGTTTGACCGTTAAAATGGTCAGCCAAATTATATGTGAAAAAATGCTTACCCAAAGATTCATCATTTGATTTTAATTCCCCAGCTAATCAAAGAAAAACCAAAAATTAAAAAATAAAATCAGCATATAGTATGGAAAATAGTCAGAACAAAAGCAGAATTTGACTGGAAAAAAAATGCACATTTCTTGTAATTAAAAACATCATTGTGTTTTCTTGACAAACCTTGCCTTGCCTTCCCGCTCTGCCCTTCTTTGTTGCAACTATTGTCCCACATATGCAATTCGTATCGACCGGTCCATCCGTGCCTGATCAACACAAATGCATCAAGAAATGAAAAAAAAACTCAGCATCTAGGCAACTGTTCTTTATAGTTTCATACAACAAAAATGCTCAATCAACCATGAAAAAACAATAGCAATCAACGCTAATCAATCTTTCACCAAGAAACAACAAAAAAGCATACTTTTGAATATGCATTTGCGAGTAGATTTGTTGCCAACGTCAAGCTCTGGCCATCGAACATATGACAATTTCCTCCATGCAGCGTTGAAGTTCCAACTCTTGCAACAGAATGCAAGTATTTTCATAATTCTTCCAATTCCTTTCTACATTCAACCAAACAAACACTATGTACTTGTCCAACCAATCTATTATAAACTCCTTCCACGACAAAACATTGATTTCACGAAAAAATTAAAAATTCCTACCTTTAAATCTGCTCCAGAGGCATACCTTTGAAGATGCATTTCCCAATAAATTTGTTGCCAATCTAGCCATTGAATCTGAATGTCAAGCTCTAGTCAGTGGCCATCCGAGAAATTTGTCGATGTAGGATTGAAATTGCAACGTTTGGAGCAAAATGTAAGAATTTTTATCATTCTTTGAATTCTGAATTCCTATCTATCTTCAATGAAACAAAACAGATAAAACTCAATTCTTGCAAACCCTTTGTGTTTTCTACCATTCTAGAGTCCTTCTTTGATAAACTAACAGTCATCTTTATAAGCATTAATGCTAGAACATGAGATTGGATAACAATGCAAACGTATTCCGAATTGTTAAAAACCCTTATGATAAAAAAAAAATTAAAATTTCTACAACCTTTTGATTAATTTTCAGACTTACATTGCGTTTGTGGTTTTTTCAACCCCAACGGAGGTAACCGCGAAATAACAACATAGGCCAGATCCCATGGAAGCTCTTAGACAATTAGTAAAATATGAATGCTTACAAAACTGAAACCAAAAACATTTAATCAGAGAAAAAATACATACAGATTTGCCCGTTATGTAGACGTTGTAAAAATGGTGCAAGCTATAATGCAACCAACGGGACCCCAACAGTTTATCAAACACCAAAATTAAATATCAATATTCTAATATCCCCATCAATTGAACAACAACTATCAATTCTAAAGAATGTAATCTGATCAAACCTTCCATCCAAATAAAATTACACAAAATTAAATACAAAAAACACAAACTCCACCGATCTAAATAAAAAATGCATATAGAATTGGAAAAAACTGAAGGCAGGGAGAGCATACCCAAACCAACAGTAGTGTTCCAGCTCCTGCAAATTCTCAGACTTGTCAGCGGAGGAAGCCAAACGTTTTAGCTGGCAAATTCTCAACAAACCGCTACAAATCAACACAAAACAAATTGTTAGGGTTTCTTTCAAACGAACACAAATTTAAAACAGAAAATTACACACAGTTGTTTTAGAATATACCTAAGGTCAATACAATTTTCAGACAATAATTTCAAAGGACGCCGCGCTCAGAGCCGGCTAACAATTTGTAAGAAAGCTGGTCCCAACTCCAGGATCGCCAGCAAATATAGAGACCAACACCCTGACATTCTTGTGCCAACGATTGCAAGATGAGGATAAAATGTTCGAAACCAACTTTGTAAGTTTCGACCAAACGTTTTGGTCAGCTTCGACAAAACGTCGACATATATACAGGACTATTTTGAAAAAGGAGACTGGAAACAAAATCCGCAAACAAACGAAAACCTAGTTTACTGGCGACTATTCTGTGAGAAAAAACAACAAAGGATTTGAGAGGAAGAGAGCAACATGAAGACGGACAGAAGCAGAGATTTGTGAGGGATACAAAACAAAACTAAAAGGTAAAGTGAAGAAGATGGAATGGAACGGTTCTAAAAAATGCTAGGCGCTAGTCGGATGGCGGGCTGGAGTCTAGCGCCTAGCGGGCGCCTAGCGGGCGCCTAGGAGGTCAAGACGGATTTAAGTATATGTGTAAAATTTTAGGATTTTTTATGTTGATTTCGTAACATTTAGTTAGTCTATTTATTTTAATCATTGTTGGGCCTTTGCTCTTCATTAAAAATGAATTGGGCTTTGTTTTCTTATTAATAAGAAACAATGTTTATTCCCTAGTTTTTAAAGAAACTCAATGGGGAGAGCCCAACCACAAAACCCTTAGTAGCTAAGCCCGGAGGGAGATAGGATATGGGATGCTGGAGCCAATGATGTGTTGTTAGACCTTCAGCCCACTTTGGGCTCCCAACCTCATGTTGCTCCTTCATCTTCCTCTCCATTTAAAAAAGAAAAAAAAAAAACCCTAACTCTAATTATTCAACCACAGCTGCCTCATTTGGTTATCTGCAATTGCAAATACCTATCTCTCTCTCAATCTTTCCCCCCAGCCAAGCCGTCCTTCTTTTTTACCTTGCAATTGTAGATCCACTACTCTTTAATTGCAGATCGATGTTTATCACTCTTATCCCAACCAAATCGTCTCATCCTAGCCAAATCGTCTTCGTTTTATGCAGATCGAAATGTCGGGATGGTCGCCCAGTCGTCCAACCTCATTACCACAGCAGAAGAATGACGTCGACTAACCATCAAAGCTGACTAGGCGGTCACTGAGGCCCCTGAGGCCGCCTAGCCCGCCCAGTGCCCGTCTAGGTGCTGCCTAATACCTTTTCCGATTTCTTCAATGATTTTGGTTTAATCGCTGCGGCGAACCACCGCCCAGTGCCTAGGCAGCCGCCTAGGTCGCGTTTTAGAACACTGAATGGAACCATCGAGATAAACGACCATCAATGCGTGGCGTTCATGGACAAAACAGTCAATTTACTGTAGGAGAATGGGAACAACACAACTAACAAATAAGAAACCAAGGGCATTTCCGTATGTTCACTGTTAATGAACAGTGCTAGAAAACTAAGTCTTAGTATATGTATAATTTTCTAAGATGCCGAATAAAAATTACCGTTTCAAGTAATTTATTATCATCACGAATAAGTAAATGACTCAGTCCATCTCAATGTGGATAACCACAAAAAAAATTGATGATAGTTTTATCGAGGACAAGAGAGGAAAGTAACTGGTAGGCCCTTCCTGAAGGATGGTACTATCCCAAAACATGTACTCTGAGTCGTTGGAACATGCATATATCTATAACGGTTGCACAGAAATCTGGCTTCTAGGTTATAATTAATTCACATCATATATGCACAACATCCGTTATCCACCACCAAGTCCTGTACACTACAAGAAAAAGGCCCTTTAACGACACTTTATTTGCGACAGTGCACACAACCATCGCAAATTCTCAATAGTATAGCGCGCATGGTGTTTGGGATGAAACTTTTACAAGTCTAGTTTCAGTAACGTTGCAAATGATGTAATTGATACGACACATTTTCAAAAATTTCATTTGGCGCACCCCATCTTTAGAAGAAAGATATTTCACCATTTTTTAATCTTTAGGTAAAGTTAGTGGCTACTTCTCAGATCTACAATCAAGTTGCCCCAAATCAAATCCCCTATCTCTCTCGATTTCCAGCGAAGCTATGCTCTGATCACTTGCCGTATGCTCTCTCTCTCTCTCTGTTTGTTTCCTGAGAAAAGTTTTGATGAATGAAAAATCCGATTCTGTTTCTTGCGTTTTCTCACAACCAAACAGAAATATCGTTCAATGTTCATAATTACGGAATGGTCTTTGAGTTCTCTTTGTCAATGACATTTTTATTTCTCTTTTTGGTGCCAGTGCGTCTGATTATGATTTACAGTGCGAAGGAGTTTTTGGAAGATGGGGTTTATATACCCACTGATGTAAAGGTGAAGCAGATGAAGAGGGCAAAGTCGGATTGCGTGAAGGTGCAGAAGAAGTTTAGCAAGGATAGGGATCCTGTGGTGATTGCTTATGAGGTTAGGGATAAACCCTCGGCATTGAAGGCGGAGGATTGGGACTGGGTTGTGGTGGTTTTTGTCTTGTTTGAGATTTTCAATTAAAGTAAGTGGAAACTTTCAGTTCTAAGGTTTTAATTGCATTGAGAAATTGTTATCTTGGTCATTGAGATTGTAGCTTTCTGAATTTGTTTTATGTGACTTCTGAAAGCGCATTCTAGCTGTTATGGATTGTGTTGTTTGTGTATGTTGTCTTGTGATGCAGTTATGGGGGTTTTCATGAGATTCGAAGATGATAGTGTGGAGTTAGAGCAAAGATTGTGAACCCGTGGAATGTGAAGATCATCTCGGTTGGTTGGTAGAATTTATTTGATTTAATGTGTTACCAGTAAAAGTTCCACTAAGTTATGCTCGTAGGAAAAATCAAATTAATTGTCTTAATTTGCTGCTGCAATGGAAAAATGGTTCCCCTTCATTTATGCTTATAGGAAAATCAGAATCATTCAGCTTTCAAGGTCAATGGTTTGTTAGACCCCTGGACCCATTATGCACACAAGTAGTTGATTAGTTACCCCTTCCTTTGTGCTTTAATTATCTTGATTTGTATTGCTACAATGAAAAAGGATTCCTGTTATTTACCTGTAAGAATTTCACTGCATCGAATACGTATATTTACCAAAATAAAAAGTACATGGGAGGGGGAGATTGCTCATGAATTTCTAAGATTGGTCCTGATTGTATAATGGTTTGCACAAATTGGTTGCCTATGTTGTGAAGCCTTTGTACCAAATAATTTTCACACACCGTATCATTATTTAAGATTTGCATAGAAAAAGGAGGACACACTTGTTATTGCAAAGGGAAACTCTTTTTTGTTAATAGCTTGTCTTATATGAAAGTGTTCTCTCATGGTTTTGTCGCTTATCCTGTGCTTCTGACTGCTAATTCCTTGTCCGCAATGATATGTCTCTCAGAGTGCTTCCCAAGTTTATTGGGGTTCAACTTGTTAACTTTCATATTCAATTGTATTTCAAGAACACTGCACCTCCCATTGGTAAGCAGAGCTTTAGTTTTTTCTTTTTGTTTCCCAAATTATTTGCCTACCTTGTGTTTGTAATAACTTAAATTCTTGCACTGTTGCAGAGGCATTGATGTTTGAATTTGATGCGGAAAATAAGGGTGACAATGGAGATCTTCACACAACCTACACTGGCAAAGGGAAGGAGACGACTTTGAATCATTAATGTGTTACCAGTAAGAGTTCCATTGAATTAGATACTTTTAATTCCCAGTCAATAGGTGGGCATACCTCC
This sequence comes from Pyrus communis, assembly GCF_041283825.1. Classification (NCBI taxonomy): domain Eukaryota; kingdom Viridiplantae; phylum Streptophyta; class Magnoliopsida; order Rosales; family Rosaceae; genus Pyrus; species Pyrus communis. The sequence continues at coordinate 23,905,220 of NC_142574.1, forward strand.
GTTTTAATTTGAGCCTCTATGCAGAGGACTAAGAGTAGAGCTGCTGTAAGGAGTGACATAATTACCAGCAGGGTCAAGGGGAGGAAGTTAGTTGTTGAACCAACAAGCCAATCTGGAGTGACATAATTCCTGTAGGATTATAGATGGTATAAGTGTTTAGGATAATGTATATCTGTTTAAATACTAGAAGTGAAGTACATTCTTCATTCTCAAAGAAACCAAATAAATGTTTTTGGATTTGTGAATTATGAATAGTATCACTGAGGTTGGATTGTTATTTTAGTTTGGAACCTATAGTAAATTTCAAATGAAATAATTTTGGTGAAGCTACTAAAAATAATGTCGTTGTGGCGTCCATTTGACACTCAATTTATTTATTTATTTATTTTTTTAAACCTGAGACCACTTTTTTGTGATGCGTAACCTACTGTCGCAAACCCGTAGTAAATAGTATTTGTGATGCACTCAAAGCGTCGCATATAATCGACCAAACATTTATAACACCACCTTGTTGCGACGTGTTACTGACCGTCGTTAAAGGGCTATTGCGACGTATTTGGCTACTTTTGCGACGCGTTTTAAGCATCTCATACGACCCCTTTTTTTTGTAGTGGTATGCAAATCAATGCAATTGATCAACAAAGAGGATGCGAAAATTTTAAGCTCTATCTCATTATAATAAATTGGACGGATGATACACACGATGCGCATGTAATTGTAAGGTGATATATGTAGTGGACAGTTTGTAGGTCTCAAAAGTATAGAATGCCTAATTACTAGAGCAACCGCAATTTTACAACTCGTTTATTGACATTATTTTTATTAAACAAAAATATAGTAGTCATTTCCTACATAATGATTGACAATGAGATTTTTCTTAATAATATTGATTCTCTCCTACAAAAAATTTAGGGTAAATTACACTTTCATACCTCAGGTTTGAGATCTATTTCAATTTCTTACAACATTTTCAAAACATTTCACTTTTATACCTTAAGTACTATTTTATTTCAAAATAATACCTCCGTTACATTTTTCATCCATTGATCTATTAAATGCTGACGTGGCTGCCAAATGTCTGCCACATGGCAAATAAAATATTAAAAAACCTGAATTTTCTCAAAAAAAGAAAAAAAAAAAAATGAAACCCACTATCCCTATCCCTAACCCAAAAAACCTGCTGCAGCAACAAAAAGAAGAAGAAGAAGAGGGAGGAAGAAGAAGAAGGAAAAAAAACCACAAACCCAGTTCGTCCCCCCCCCTCACCTCGCGACCCACCTCCTTCCCCCCCTCGGCGCCGCGTGACCTTCCCCCCTGGCGTCGCGCGACCTTCCCCCCTTCCCCGTCCCTCTCGGGTCAGGATCTCGTGATTTTAAGTATGGGTGAGTTTTGAAAATACTTTGAGTTTGAGATGACTGGTTTTATGGTAGATCCACCTTAGCTCGGGTGGAATTTTTGTGGGTGATGGGGGATTTTTGGGATGGGTGATGGGGGATGGGAGAAAGGGGTGGCTCAGGTGGGACGAACTGAGGCTTTTTTTTTTTTTTGTTTCTTCTTCTTCTTCTTGCAGGTTTTTGGGTTCTGGGTTAGGGTCGCTGGGGGGGGGGGGGGGGGGGCAAAGGGAAGGCACTGGTTTCATTTTTTTTTTCTTTTTTTTGAGAAAATTCAGGTTTTAAAAAAAAAAAAATTAAAAAAAAATTTATTTGCCACATGGCAGACATTTGACAACCACGTGGTATATATGTGGCAGCTACGTTAGCGTTTAACAGATCAATGGATGGAAAATGTAACGGAGGTATTATTTTGAAATAAAATAGTACTCAAGGTATGAAAGTGAAATGTTTTAAAGATATTGTAAGGAATTGAAATAGACCCCAAACCTGAGGTATGAAAGTGTAATTTACCCAAAAATTTATTGTATTATATTTTCAAAGTACAGTTGATCCAGACTAGACGTGATCTTGCTTTAATGTGTGGTTTGAATTAACCCTAAAACCATACATAATAGAGTGATTACCATAATGAGCAGGGTTCTGAACTAGATCAAGAGATGGATTATAGATATCAAGGTACACAAGTCTAGCATGTGGAAGCCTTTTATTGAAAGAGTGCATTTGTGTGAAGATTTTGGAGTTGAAGAGCTTTGTTGCATTGTTGACAGACTCTGAACATTCTCCATGTATTCCCCCATCCAAAGCCCTCTGAAATGGCACACATCCTATTACTATATACTCATTACTTCAATCTTGCTCCGAGTTGTAAAAGCTCCTGAACCTTTTCATTCAATTCCAACCCCATTAAATCTTTCGAACAAAAAAAAGGAGAAGAAGAAACATATGATTCAAAACAGCCTCATGTTAAATTCCCACTTGTTAGTTAAGCTTCAAGGACAAGCTCGAGGGTTGTAATTCATATTAGTATGTACACATAATTTCGTGTTTATAACCCGACATGTTTAATTAAAATTTGCAAGCAACTCGACATTAACTCAATGCCTTTATCTTTGTGTCAGATTGACGAACACAATAAATAAATGTTACCCGCAAGAAATCTATAGGTGATTTTAGATTTTTTTTTTTTTTTTGGTCAACTGAGATTTTCAATATAACAGCCAAAAAGGCAAAATAAAAGAACAACAGAGCAATGCTTCGTTACACAACAGGCTCCCTCACGAGTCCTGCAACACCGAAGCATCACTAATCTAGCCAAAAGAGCACCAAAAGAAAGGTAGGCGGAGTTAAGCTCTGCCTAACTCCTCAGTGGACATGGTAGCCCGTCCTTTGACAAAACCAAAACCAGAGAGGGAGGAGGCTGCGTGGCCCACCGTTGATGGCACACCCTCTCGATACCTAGACTAGCAGCCTCATGTGCTGCTTTGTTCGTTTCTCTATGAATCCATTTCCACCGAACTTGAGTGAAAGATGAAGATAACCTCCATATCTCCTCCATGATGGGGTAAATTCTCCACATGCTTCTAATTGACTTCTTCATGACACTATCCACAAAAACTTTGGAATCACTTTTAACCATGATGTTTTCCAGGCCCATGTCATTAGCTAATACCAGCCCTGCAAATGCAACCTCTACCTCAGTTTCCTCGACAGATGATCTGAGAAGATGGCAGTGTTCCCCTCCCAATAGGATCCCTCCACAATCCCGAATGACAACACCTGACCCAGCCTTGCCCGATGGTTTCCATGCACCATCAACATTTATTTTAACGAAAGGGGATATGGGAGGGTTCCAAATAACATTTCTTGTAGTGGTGGCAGCAGCCCTCATCACTGTGTACTGATGTTCAAGCATCTCCGCAGTAGAGCAGGAGATTCGCCTTAGCATAGCTATTGTGATAGGATACTGCCAAGTGGCTTAATAAGATGATGACATGTGTAAATGGTTGCTAGTAGTTAGTTAGTAGTTAGAAGATAAATAGCTGGTTGTAACAAATGAAAAGGTAGTTAATGAAAAGTTGTAGTATTATCTTGTTACTTACTGTACAAGCAAGGAAGAAGTGACGAATGGTTCTAGCAATTAGTATCAGCTAGTCTTCGATCCCCTCAATCCTTCATGTTGTATGACTTAGCAAGCTTCATGAAGAACCATGGAGTTTAGGGTTTCTAATTTGGAATCCAAGATCGAAGAATTCTAGGCTTCGCAAGAAGAATTTAAGGCATTGCAAGAGAAATTCAAGTCAACCCAAGATGTGATTCGTTATCAATTCCAGTCCCTTTTAGCGCGATGGTGTTTCAATGGGAGAATCTTCTGAAGTGACACTCGGCGATCAACAATTTCGTGAACGGATCAATCCGAACTGCAATCGCCAAGAATCTGGGCAAAATTCAACCATCAAGCACGACATCCATTCTTAAAGATGGATTTTCCAAGATTTACTAAAGGTGATGGTCCAATGGGATGGATTTACAGAGCAGAACACTATTTTTTATTTTTCAACATTGAAGATTTGAAGAAGGCGAAACTAGCATCATTTCACATAGAGGAAGAGGCTTTGCAATGGTTTCAAGGGGCACGTTGCTTGGAGAAATTTCCATCATGGGAAGAATTTTCCAAGGTTTTGTGCCACGAATTTGGTCATCGGAATTGGAGGATTATGCGGAAAGCTTGGTTAAATTGAGGCAAACTGCCACCTTGCACGACTATATAATGGAATTCAGACACTTAGCAAATTGAACGAGGGAAATCAACCCTTCTCTTCTCAAATCTTGTTTTATTGGAGGTCTGAAATCAGAACTTAGGCACGATGTGAAACTCTTGAGGCCCAAAGATGTATTGGAAGCTTCAGCAATTGCACATCAAATTGATGTTAAATTGTCTGACTTAAAGGTGAAATCTTTCTCTAAGGTTCCTGCAACTTAGTCTACTTTTTGATCACCTTTACAAACTCTTAATTCCAACACTTTGCCTGAAAAAATCTTGAATCCCTACTATGAGAAGATTAACCCTTGAAGAAGTGGATTTTTATAGAAAAAATGGTATGTGTTTCCATTGTAAGGAGAAATATTTCAAAGGGCACACTTGTGAGAACAAGTAATTTTGATTGATGTTCATGATTATGAATCTTGTGCTGATGAAGAAGTTAACAATAAGGAACTATTTATATCATGTGCATTGTGGATGCAAATTTCCGCCTTCTTCTTCTTGGACGAAAATGCACCTGCAAAACAATTAACACCTAAGGTCGAGGCCAAGAGCCTCACACTCCCACGATGAATAGGGGGCTTTGGCCGAAGAACCTTCGATGCCAAAGTTAGAATTTGAGAGAGAAAGTGTTTAGAGAATTTTAGGAGAAGAATGGACTTAGGTTTTTGGAGAAATGAGGGATTATATATATGGGTGTGGCCGGCCCCCTTTGGAGAGATGGGAACCGGCCACATATGGTGGTTTTTGGTGTAATTGCAAGATATTATGTCAAAATAATATCTTGCAATCAATTAGGAAATTAATCAATTAATTTAGGTAATTAATCATATTTTGAATGAATAATTGAAGGTTAACTTGTGGGGAGGATTTGAAGAGGATGGATGAAATAGGTTTTGAATAAATACCTATTTTGATCACTTTTGACCTTGATTATGGCATGATTGTCCACTGCTTACGCGTAGAATTTCCGGTGTGCCTCGAGGGTAATATTGTCATTTTCACCCAAAATTACACATGTCGCCTCCATAATTTTCTTGATTATTTTTGACTCCACAAATGCCCCTGCACCTGTTGGGCTACTCACATGAAATGGCAGCAGGTGTAGAGATCTCTAGCTTTGATGCAAATTCTTACTTGGAATTGGAGTTACATTCTTCTAGGAAATAAATCACCTCCAAAGCATATTTAAGACTACCTTAAGTAGGGGATTAAATCAACTTCAGAGGGCAATCATTTTTCCCTATAAGAAAGTGAGAAGACTAGAGGATATTTGTTCCCCTTCCCCTAGCATTCTTCTTTGCTTGCTTGTGCAAAGAACCGTTTTCCGTTAATTTCTTTGTCTTTTTTGCGCTGCACCGATGTAAGAAAAACTTAATTCTCTTTGTCTTCTTCTTAGGTAGTGCTGCCGCTGGGCAGCCATCGGGCTGGTGCGACACTTCAGCTGGCAGGGACTAGGAGTTGGCTTGACATAGGCAAATGAGGTGGTCTAGTAGAGGTCATTACTTGTGCTGCTCGGCTTGACTGAGGCCAAGGACTAGCTCGGCATAAGCTGAGGAAATGCCATGCCACGGTTTAGGTTGCCTCGTCTGGGCTGCTTGCCAAAAATGAAGAAACTGCTTGATTTTGATTTCTCAGCTGCCGTAGATGAAGCAGTTAAGGATGAAGTTGCTAAGATCGGAGCTACTGAAGATGAAGTGTCGGATGAGAGAACTGTTGATTGCAAAATGGTTGCTGCCTCCTGACCATTCGCTGCCTAGTTGGTCTTTAAGCATTCGATCTTTTAAGCCATGTGGCCTTCTCGCACTGGAGAGCTTACCTATATGGGTGTCAGGGAATTGGTTTACCCTCTCGCACTAGAAAGCAATTAGTTTAACCTCTAGCACTGGAGAGCAGACTCATATGGGTGTCAGGGAATTGGTTTACCCTTTTGCACTAGAGAGTAATTAGTTTACTCTCTCGCACTGGAGAACTTACCCAGATAGGTGTTGGGGAATTAGTTTACCCTCTCACACTGAAAAGCAATTAGTTTAACCTCTCGCACTGGAGAGTAGACTGATATGGGTGTTGGAGAATTAGTTTACCCTCTCGCACTGGAAATCAATTAGTTTACCTTCTCGCACTAGAGAGCTTACCTTGATGGGTGTCGGGGGATTGATTTACCTTCTCACACTAGAGAGCATGTAAGTCGTTATCTTGAGCGTAGCTGAGAAAATCTGGACAGCTGAAATAATCTTCAGCTTGTGAGGTCTTGTTCATCAATCTGCTTGAGACTTCGAATTGCTTGTGGAACTCGCGTAAGGGTGTAAGTAGGAAACGAAGTGAGCTGCTCCCAGACTTTCTTCAAGTATTGCGCCATCGTTTGATGATTCGTTGTATGCCCTTTGGAGGCTTGGTTGGTGATCAGTTGAGAATCCGAATGGATTGTAAGCTTTTTCACCGCTAAGTTTTTCACTAGCAGGGGCTGCTAATAAAACCTTGCCTTCTGCTTCGTTATTGGATGCTTTAAAGTTTGGAGTGCCATGGGCTTGGCCGAGACGATTAGGAGCCATATGGCAAGATTGGCAGGGCTGGGAGCCGTGGTGCAAGATTGGCATAGTTATGAGCCATGGTGACAGATCAAGGGCTGCCGAGAGCCGTGGAGTAGATAGGTACAATTAGGAACCATAGTGATAGATCAAGGGCTGCTAGGAGCCGTAGGGCAGGTCGGCACGGTTGCGAGAGTAGAGTTGGGGTTGGCTTGGGACAGATTATGCGCAGCAAGAGGAATTGGACCACTAGTTCCGTGATGCTCGGTTACAGGTGATGTTTTTCTTCAGTATTGAATCGTCTGGAGTGTTGAGAACAAGGTATACCCCTGGTTCTTGGTAGTTGGGCTAATATGTATTTCTGGTTCTTGTTTACCCCTGGCGCACCATTAGGCTGAGCTATTGCGTTTGTCGGAACAAAAGTAATCTTTGTATTAGACAATCTATATAGGATAGTCCATCTTGCTTGATCTTGTTAATGAAAGGTGACCCGCTTATGCTGGCCATGTCTCGTCTGAATGCCTCGTCAGTAGCTTCGTTGTGCTTGAAATCAAGCAATTGTTTGGTCTCGAGTTTCCAACTTCTTCCTGAATTTTCCTTTAGTAAGGCATCAGAGCTTCTGGCTGCCCCCAGTCGTGACTTGTTGGTCTAGGCTTCTCTTTCATGTGCTCGGCTCGTCTATGTCGCGGCTACGGTGCATATGGTACGTTCCTTGCAGCGAGCGAATTACTCACAAACTGCGAGTTAAACTTGAGCCGGATTGAGTGACTACTTGTTTCCTACTCTGATGTGAGGTGTATGATGTTCCTTGTGGGCCTAGCCGCGAATGAACACTTCACCTAAAGGGTTGTTCATGTTGATTATCAGAATGTGGCCCTAACCGTGAGTGTATGCTCGTCCGTGGGCCTAGCCAAGAGTTCACGCTCCTCCGTACGTTGAGATGAGAGTATATGTTATCTTGCGGGCTCAGTTGGGAGTGTACATTACCAGAACATTCGGTTCTTGACTGGTTGAGTGGCTGTTTGCCAGGACACTATTGTAGAGGTTTGTTGTCTACCCTTGTCCTGCTTCGGGACACCTCGTCTGGGGCACGCTGTATCTCGGTTCGCTGTAAGAGCTGATTCACCAAGATCGTCTGTTGTACGATGACGTTTGTTAACTCTATGACTTGTCAAGATAAGTGTGGTTTGCCATTTGGGTTGGAAGAGTTTGGACAGTATGAATCTCCTTGAGTAGTGGAAGTGTAATAGACTTTGGGTGCGAGATTTGAGTTGGGAAAGGTCAAATCTGTAGAGAAATGGGGTGAAAATACCCTTAGTTCAATCATCAATCCAGAAATTTGAAGCCGTGAAGGTTGAATTGGTCCTGGGCTTGTTGGGATTGCTTGAAGGGCCATGGGAGTAGGCTGAACCTTGAATTAAACTTAGGGAGCGGGTCGGGCTGCTGGCATGGATTGTCCCGCATGAGGTGCGCATGGGTGTTGGGCCTGGGCTTGTGCTGGCTTTGGGCCCGCAAGTGCTGGGCTACTTCTCCTGCCACAGCTGCTTGGGCTTGCGCTGTTGGGGTAGTGCCTCGAGCCGGCTTGGCTGCCTTGCAGTGTAGGCTGTAGATTGGGCCATGCGCCAAGTGGACAAGGCTTTGGACCTGTACAAAGTGTCGTAGGCCCAGGCTTGTGGCTACCTCGCTGCTCCCTGCTTACCGTGGGCTTGTTGCCATGGAGCTGGCCTATTCCCCACTGCCACGATGGTCCTCGTGGTTGCCATGGTGGTGGTGTTCCTTGGTGGAAAAATTGCTTTTCTTGCCATCGTATTGAGCCTCGTGGATTGTCGTGGTGGGGCTACATCTCGTCCTCCATCGTTTGATTTGGATCTTTAAACGTAGGAAGTTATGTTCGTCATGGTTTCCAAATTTCTTGTCTTTGTAGTTTTCTCTTACCTATATTCAAAGAATTAAAAAATTCTAGGAATAAGAAAGTATGAAAAATTTATGAACGAATGAGAAATGAGAAACTTTGAATGCGAGGGTCTTCTTTGAGTGTGTGAATCAAGCTCTCAATGAAAGCACTAATTTTTTGATGCAAATTTCCTCCTTTTTTTTCTTGGACGAAAATGCACCTGCAAAATAATTAACACCTAAAGTCAAGGCCAAGAGCCTCACGTGCCCATGATGAATTGGGGGGGGGGGCGCTTTGGCCGAAGAACCTCCGATGCGAAAAGTAGAATTTGAGAGAGAAAGTGTTTGGAGAAATGAAGGACTATATATACGGCTGTGGCCGGCCCCATTTGGAGAGATGGGAACTGGCCACATAATATCTTACAATCAATTAAGAAATTAATTAGAAAATTAATTAGGAAATTAATCAATTAATTAGGAAATTAATCAATTAATTTACGTAATTAATCCTATTTTGAATGAATAATTGAAGGATACCTTATGGGGAGGATTTGATGTGGATGAAATAGGTTTTGAATAAATACCTATTTTGATCACTTTTGACCTTGATTGTGCCATGATTGTCCACTGCTTGCGCGTAGAAGTTCTGGTGTGCCTCGAGGGTAATATTGTCTTTTTCACCCAAAAGTACACGTGTTGCCTCCATAATTTTCTTGATTATTTTTTACTCCACATGCATTGTTTGGTACTTTTGCACCACCTTTTATTAAGACTATGAAGGTCATTGGTTTTTTAAAAAATTGTTCTATCACCATTCTAATCGACTAAGGGGTTCACATAATTTTGTGAATTATGGGTTGATCAAAAGGGTAAAGGGGAACCGTGACACAGTGCACACTTGTAATGTTAAAATAGCTGATGGAGGTAAGGTATCTACTCAGGGTACTTTGGTTCAAATACCTATGAAAATTTAGAATTACACTTGCATTATAAATTTGTATGATATCCATCTTCGAGGTTGTGATGTTGTTCTTGGAGTTCAGTGGCTGAGAACCCTAGGACCAATTCTTTGGGACTTTGAGAAGTTATATATGAAATTCCAGAAAGAAGCAACCACTTATTGCATTGCAAGCCCTAAAGCACCTACTGATCAACTGGAGGACATTTCAGCTTTACAAATGAGCAAGCTTTCGCAACAAGAAACTATTGTAGGGGCAGTTTTGTGTCATATTGAAATAGATGAAGCAAATATGTATAAAATGGAGCCTGAATTAGTGAAGGCTAGCTCAGATAACCTTTTTACAACTCAACTTCATCAACTGCTGCAACCTTTAGCAAAATTTGAAGTTGTCTTTGCTACTCCAACTAGTTTACGACCTCACAAAACTCAAGATCACAGGATTCCACTATTGCAAATGAGTAAACCACCTAACAACAGACCTACATATATGGTCCAGTACTGCAGAAGAGTGAAATTAAAAAGTGTGTTATTGCAGTCTAGATTTATTAGGGTCAGCAATAGTCCCTACTCTTATCTAGTGATTTTGGTGAGAAAGAAAGAGGCTTGGCATACGTGTATAGATTATAGAGGCCTCAATGGCATCACGATTAAAGATCGATTCCCTATTCCTCTTATAGATGAGCTATTAGATGAACTGTTTGGCGCACAATACTTTTCAAATTTGGATTTAAGGGCTAGATATCACCAGATTCGTTTGCATCCTAATGATGTGGAGAAAACTGCATTTAGAACACATGATGGACATTACAAGTTCTTAGTAATTGCATTTGGGTTAATTTATGCTCCAACCACCTTCCAATGTCTTATGAATGAGATTTTTCATCCTCACCTAAGGAAGTTCATCTTAGTTTTCTTTAATGACATTTTGGTGTATAGTTCATCATGGTCTCTACATCTGTCATACTTAAGAGTAGTCTTTTTATAAGTCAAGCAATCCAAATGTTCATTTGGCAAGTCTCAGGTGGAGTATTTCGGACATATTGTCTCTGAAAAAGGGTTGTTGCAGATCTTAGCAAATTGGAAGCAGTATCCAAGTGGCCAATTCCGACTATTGTTAAAGCTTTAAGAGGGCTTTTGGGATTAACAGGTTATTCCAGGAAGTTTATACTTGATTTTGTTAAGATCATTGGGCCATTGATTGCACTAACCAAGAAAGATAATTTTTCTTGGACAAAAGATGCAACTACAACATTTCACACTTTGAAAAAGGTTATGCTTTCCCCTCATGTACTCGCACTACCCAATTTTAATAAGCCTTTCATCATTGAAAGTGATGCCTTGGGTATCGGTATTGGTGATGTTCTTCAACAAGATGGGAGGCCAATTGCTTTCACTAGCAAAGCCTTGTGTCCAAGAAATCAGACCTTGTCAGCCTACGAAAGGAAAATGCTTGCTATTATCCATGCCATTCATAAATGGCAGTCCTATTTGGTGGGAAATCACTTTATTATACAAACAGATCACCATAGTTTAAAGTACTTCCTTTAAGGGAGAGCACACACTCATTTCCAGTTGAAATGAGTAACTAAATTGTTAGGATTTGATTATGAAATTCAGTTTAAACAAGGCAAGGATGACCAGGTTGCAAATGCTTTATCTAGATCTCTTTTCAACATTGATTCGTCCTCTCTACAGTTAATAGAAATGGCTCAATTAGCTGCAATTTCTTATTCTTACTCAAGTTGGATGGATGACCTTCGAAGACATATTGAGACAAACCCTTGGGTGCTTAAGAAAAAGGAATTGATTACTGGTGCAGACATTGATGCAGTCCCTCTTCCCACTTATAGATTCCAGTTTGATAATGGTTTTCTTAAGTATAAGGGACGAATTGTGATCATTCATACTAACTCTTAGAAAGATAAAATATTCAATGAGCATCATTATAGCCCTATATCAGGCCATGAAGAGTTCTTAAAAACATACAAGAGGATAACTCGATCCTTTTACTAGGAGGGTATGAAAAATGATATCAAAGAAAGAGTTGCATCTTGCTCAGTTTGCCAAATGAATAAATATGAGATACTGTCTCCACTTGGATTGCTTCAAACTTTACCAATTCGAACAAAGGTATGGGTTGATATATCAATGGACTTTATTGTTGGGTTACCTAACTGTAAGGGTAAGTCAGTGATATGGGTAATGGTTGACAGATTTTCTAAATATGCTAACTTTGTAGCATTAGCTCACCCATACACAGCATCACTAGTGGCCCAACTCTTTATTGATCACATTTTAAAATCGCACGGTATGCCTTAATCAATAATCAGTGACAGATATCCAGTCATCATGAGTAAGTTTTAGAAGGAGTTTTTTCAACTACAAGGTTCTACATTGTGTTTTAGTTCAGGATACCACCACAAACAGATAGTCAAACGGAGGTGCTTAACAGATGTTTAGAAACTTATCTCAGGTGTTTTTGTAGCTTGCAACTTAAGAAATGGGCAATGCGGCATCCTTGGCCTAAATACAGTTATAATACAAGTTTCACTCCTCTACTAAGATGACTGACTCTCTATGAGATTTTGTATGGACAAACACCTTCATCAATCACTACATACGAGAGTGGTACTACTAAGGTGGATTCATTGGATCAAGCTTTACAGGGAAGGAATAGGATGTCGTCTCTTCTCAAATCTAATCTATAAGCAACTTAATGTCGAATGAAAATTCAAGCAGATAAGCATCGAACTGAGAGGGAATTTGCAGCAGGAGATTGGATTTATTTAAGGTTGATTCCCTATCAACTCAAGTCCTTGACCTCACATTCATTTCATAAACTACAACCCAGGTTTTATAGTCATTACCAGATAGTTTCTAAGATTAGACCTGTGGCTTATAAACTGCAACTTCCAAAAAAACACTAAGTTGGATCCTATATTCCATGTCTCTTGCTTAAAGAAACATTTGGGACCTCAAGTCCAAGCGACAGTGTCATTACCAGTGATTACAAATGCTGAAATTTTGCAAAATGTACTAGTTGCGATTTTAGATAGAAGGATGATCAAAAAGGGTAATTCTGCTGTTACAGAAATTCTAGTTCAATGGCAAAACCATTCCAAGGATGATGCTACCTGGGAATTATACCATGAATTGAAGATAAATTTTCCTGAGATTGTAAATCTTTGACAATCAAGGCGTGATGGTTGTTACTGTGTTTTGGTTTAATGGTTGACAAGTATGTTGTGCTTAGTTCAATTGTGATCTTACTTTGTAAGATTACTTTTAAGGGGGGTATTGATAACATATTGCCAAGTGGCTTAATAAGATGATGAGATGTGTACATGGTTGTTAATGGTTAGTTAGTAGTTAGAAGATAAATAATAGGTTGTACAAATGAAAAGACAGTTAATGAAAAATTGTATTATATTGTTACTTACTGTATAAGCAAGGAAGAAGTGGACAGGGGTTCTAACATATTGCATCATGGTCTTGAAAAAAAACATTGCATCTCTCATTCCATATCTCCCAACAAATAACACCCACAATGATAAATAATTGATCTATATCTGCAATACAAACATATTTTGCAACTCCGAACAGCCAGACATCAAAATATGTGATTGTTTGTGGGTTTGGACGATAACCGAGGGAGATCCAAACCATACACGGGAGGTCCAGGGGCATATGAGGATAATGTGCTCTACAGTTTCTTGATACTTGCAGCAGAAAGGACACGGTGGATATGTAGTAACTTTCTTTTGGAATAAGCTATTTAAAGTGGGTAACGCCATGGAAAGGGCCGGCCAAAGCTAGTTGATAATTTTTGGGACAACTTTCATCCTCCAAACAGTCTTCCATACCCCATTTTCAATTAAGTGGGAGGTTTGAGTAGATACCAACCTAGTGGTGGTGGATCTTCCATGAGCTCAATGATATTGACTTCTAATAGTAAATTCCCCATTTCTATTCCAAGGCCAAATTAGCCAATTAGACGCTTGAGTGTTGTACAATGGGATTGAAACTATCATATTGATCGCTGATTCAGAGAAGAAATTGCCCAAACTAACTCGTATCAGATATGATGTCGCAGACAAATGTTGGTGCAAGTCCTGGTAGCTGATTTTAGATCAATATATGCTAAGTTAGTATAATTGTTTTTCTTGAATGGTGTTATTTTGTTTTGTGCTTGCTACCACAAATATTAATATGTGAAGTACCTATGAAGTTTGAAGGGTCATTTCTATTGCTACACCGTCTAGTTGGTTTCTGTCTATTAACAATGGAAGATAAAGCTTAAGAAAGAAAAAGCGAAAAAAGAAAGAAAAAGAATTGTATATTTTTCAATTGAATGTATTACGACCAGATAGTTACAATAAGGGATATCTAATCCCTTATATAGTCACCTATTACAATTCATAATGACTACAATGCCCTTCTAACAACCACAACTACATTAACAAACTATTATACTAGAATGATGCCAAGTGTTATTACAGTTATATTTGTTATTACTTCCCCCCTCAAACTAAGCTTAGAGTAGCCAAGTGAAGTTTAAATCAATCATGCTCCTGAAACTATTCTGAAATAACAAAGCCAAGATGTTTGCAATGCTTCAAGAATATTGGACTATGGATCCCTTTTGTAAACACATCCACAATTTGATCTTCAGTAGGTATATATTGAAGAACAAGATCTCCTCTTTGCACTTTTCCCCAAACAAAATGATAGTCCGTATCAAGATGTTTTATCTTGGAATGAAACATTGGATTAAAACTTAAAGCTAGGGCCCTCAAATTGTCACAGTGTAACAATGGAGGAACTAAAAGCACCTGATGCATATCTTTAAACAAAGATCTAATCCAAAATAATTCTGCAGCATAGTGTGCTAAGGCTTCATGTTTAGCTTCTGTGGAACTTCGTGAAACTATAGGTTGCTCTTAGACTGCCATGAGATAGGATTACATCCTAATTAAATCACAAAACCAATAATTGACCTGCGAGTGTTAATATCTGCAGCCTAATCTGAGTTAGAATAAGCTGTAAGGTTGAAATCTGAACTTTTTTTTTTTTGTAGTGTAGGGCGTAGTCAAGTGTGCCTTTCAAGTATCTTAGCATTCGTTTAACAAGATGCATATGAAGATCAGTTGGAAAAGTCATGAACTGACAAACCATGTTGACATCATGTGTAATATTAGGTCTAGTAAAATTTAGATATTGAAGGGCCCCCACCAAGCTTCTGTAATGGCTTGGATTAGAGAGTGGAACACTTTCCTTCTTAAATAGATGTGTACAAGGCTTGGATGGTGTGGATGTGGGCTTACAAGTCTCCATTTCTGCCTTTATCAATAAATCTTTTGCATATTTAGACTGACTTATAACAAGTGAACCATCTTTCTTGTATTGAATGTGTAGACCAAGAAAGAAAGTTAGTCTTCCCATGTTTTTAAGATCGAAAACTGCTGCAAGATCTTGTATAACTGCTTGAATTTTTGTAGGACTAGACCCTATGAGTTTTATGTCGTCAACATATAGTAAGAGGAGAATAATATCATCTTTATCAACTTTCACAAATAAGCTTGTATCAGACAGTGAGGTTTTAAATCCCAGAGATGGAAGATAGGTGGTAAACTTGGAGTTCCATGTTCTCAGTGCGTGTTTCAGCCCATAAAGAGACTTGACAAGCTTGCATACATGATTTGGGCAAGAGGAATCCACAAATCCTTGCGGCTACATCATATAAACTTCTTCCTCAAGGTCACCATGTAGAAATACGTTTTTAATATCCAACTGTCTCAGGTTCCATCCATATTGAACATCAAGAGCCAGAATAATCCTCATTTAAGTATGTCCTATAATTGGACTGAACGTTTCAGAATAGTCCAAGCCTTGTTCATGTGTATAGCCTTGGGCAACTAACCTAGCTTTGTATCTCGAAATTGAGCCATTAGGGTTCTTCTTCACTTTGTATACCCATTTTCTTCCAATAATAGTTTTGTGAGATGGAGGTGGAACTAGAACCCATTTACCCTGAGTTTTCAAAGCATTGTACTCTTCTTGCATAGCCAATTGCCACTTAGATTTGGTTGATGTAGCTTTAAAAGTTTTTGGTTCCTCAACTTCCATCACATCAGTTACAAATGAGAATCCACCAGAAAATGCATCATAGCAAGATTATTAGAACAAGAGTCCATAAGCTGTAAAAAGGTTAACTCAGGCAATGTAGCAAGATAAGCTGTATAATTCTTCCTGAAAATGGCCTTTGTTTGTCATCGAGTTTGAATACCATGTTGTTTAATGTGATGTACTAGAGTTGTATGAGAATAAGTACCAGAAGATGTTTCAAATAATGGTAATATTACCTGGAGTTGTGCTGGATAGAGGACAAGAAGCAAATGAGGTGTATCACCAGAAGTGGAAAAAGTAAGATCATTTGCAGATGTTGATGAAAATGTAGATCTCTGAGACTGTGATGTTGTTAACCCTAAAAATTACAAAACCTACGTGGCGCGCAGGCCGAGTAACTAGTAAGCTAACTACGTCCTTCGGTTGAATGCGGGGCGTGCCAACTCGTCGGCCGAGCTCGGCCGAGGAGTAAAATTTGTTGATGTCGCTTTGAGCGCGTCGTTGACTTCTCTATCTTGCGATTGCGACCGAGGAAGGAACACTCTCGGTCTCTGGGTTCTACAGCCTGAAGACAAGGCTACTAATTATGCGGAGTTCAATAATCGTCGGAGCCCGATTCGGTCACCGTGATTATATTCGTAAGAGTATAAGCACGTCGAATCGAGACCAAACTGTATGGGCACAGGTACTCGAACGTGATGTATGTCTTGATGGTAAACGTAGTTCGGCCGTCGGAATGCCGAACCCTGAAACCTACTTGCGAGTATCCAATCATAAAATAACTCGGCGTCCTGTACGCCGAGCAATGCAATTCGTAACACCTGACTATGCCGAAAAGGCTAGCAAGGTGACCTCTGCCAATAAAGGTTCGTAAACCCTTCTCGGCCGAGACTTAGATAGATAACCGGTCGACCTCGACGCAGTGCTGTTTATCCAAACTGAAGGTGCTTCTCGGTCGGCTGATTCTGCGGCAGCAGTGCTGTTTATCCAAACTGAAGATGCTCGCCGGGTGCTTCCACAGTGCTGTTTATCCAAACTGAAGGTGTGTCGGCGGGAAAAAGAAAAGGAAAAATCTCAAGGTGTTTGAGAGGTTTTGCGCAGGGCAATTGTATGCTGATTGTGAAGGTCCTCTGAATGGTGTTCGCAGTCTTGTATTTATAGAAGTAGATGTGTGGTGCGGCTTCACTTGTGTAGAATTTGATTTTAATTCAAACTCATCAGCTAGAGTCTAGGTCAAAGACTTCTCAAGGTAAGCAACAACCTATCTTTTAGATATCATCATTATCTCTTTACTTTATGCAAACAATTAGCATGCATCAGCCAATTTGATAAGCTTCATGGCACTGGAACCAAAGCATGCAGATAAGTAGCATGCAAGCCTATCCTTTAGGCATTCATTCAAATAGGTCTTGACCATAAAAAAGACACCGTCAAAATAAAATCCCTCAAATTCCAAAAGTGCAGGCCATTTTGGTGATCATGACTCGTGGGTCGTACCAAACATCTCAAACCCATTTGAAATGTACTTCTGCTGGAAATATGATTTGCTTCTCCCTTTATCTTTAAACGATCCGCTGGATATAGCCAATATTAGGCTTAGATAATCCAATATATATTAAGAGATAATATTATGATTAAAACCACAATATTATTCCTTAATAATAATTGAAAATTATCTCAACCACTTTATCATCCAACGGTCTAGAACTTTACTCATCTAACGGCCTTGATTGTATGGGCCGATAGCGTAAATTTAGGTCCAAACATTGCCCCCCAGTTTCCTTGAGCTTCGGCCTTTCAGCCAAATGGTTAAGGAAATTAGCGCAGTCGAAGAAATATATGGGCGAGAAATCCATTCCATAGCTTGACAAGTCTCGAAATAAACCTCGACGAGCTGGCCGAGAAAAAAAACCAAATAGGGTCGAAGTCTTGAAGGCTCTCACCCACTGCTTCTCATGGTACTCGGCGAGCTGGCCGAGAAAAAAAATATATATATATGTATATGTACAAGTGCCTGATATATATATATATATATATATATATATATATATATATATATATATAGACACACACATACACATAGACACACACACATAAAAAAAACCTGTGCTGAGCATCATCTCGCCGAGCTCGGCATGTGTGTTCGTGTATATATATGTTAGTGACTTATAAAAGTGGCTAAACCATTTGGGGCCGAGAGAAATGAGCCGAGTTCAAGAAGCATTGGGTTAAAGTCACACCATCAAAACCACCATCACTCGGCTTTGAGGAAATTCATCTGTTTTCCACCAATGGGCTCCACGCCAGTCTTTTTCCTCTTTTTCAAATAAGGCCTTCCATGAATACCACCTGGGGAAATGAAAAAGAATTGGCATCATGTGGCGTGCCAAAAATTACAACATGGCCTTTATCTTCTTATACCCAGCATACGACAAATAATCTTTCTCGGCGAGCAACCGCCGATTATACCAGATAGACTTATAAGTTTAAAATTGGCTTGGCCAGAAACAACTTTTAAAACCGAGCACTGATGCGAGATTTATACGCACACAAATTAAACCCTCTTTTCGTCAAATTGTAGTATATGTATAAGTAGGGATCGTTCTGGACCGGGGATTAGGAGGGATTGTTAATCACTTGGATTTGACTCAAAAACTTAAAAACACAGTTTAAAACACTAAACTAGACTCAAAGAATACAAAACTAAACTTTAAAACACTAAGACAAACCAAAGACTCAAAATGCTTTAAAACATAAACTAAACAGATTCTAAGCACTAAAGAATAAGAAAGTAAAGGGGGATTGAGTTTTGAACGAAATTAAACTAAATGAACAAATTGTAATTAAAGCAGAATGTAAATATGAATATGATGAAAATATGGATGAATGCTAGCTAAGGGGTTCATCTCCACATATGTTACACTTGCATAATAAAATGATTTCCAATTGGTCTTTCGATAAATTATGAAACTCAACACTCCGGGTTAATTAGGTCCGCTTAAATTAACCGTCAAGTTTTCCTTAAGTTAATGAATTGGATGGGTTAGCGCAACGCAATTCACAACATTCTCCAAAAGTCCTTTACGTGAACAGCACAATAAAGATACAATCAAAGATCATTAAGCATTATGAAAACTATAAGTGTTGACGAGGCCTTCGTTACTATGGAATACGCATGAAACTAGTGCCAAGAATTCATTTAACGCGATTGTTTATAAGCAACCTCCACTACTTGTGAATATAAGTTCATAACTATTAGGTGAAACTCACTTATATTCTAGCGTCATATTCATGCATGAAAATTAAGCGTGCACTCTCAATAAACATGCATAAATAAGTTATCAATCAAACGGTTAAACAAATTGAATCCACAACTTATGAAATGCAATTAGAAGTAATCAAATTATATTGCAAGCATAAACATATATTTCGAATCACCCCCTAGCTAAAGGGGGGTTTAGTTCCTCATGATTACAAAACAAAGAGAATCAAAATTAAACATTATAATCGAGGAAAAGAAACACCTAAACATTCCAACAACTCAAACTTGAATTGTATGAACGTTTAGGCACTCTTCTCCTCCTCTTCGTTGTAGCATAAGGTCTAAGGGATGTTGTTGGTGTGTTGAATGGATTGGGGAATTATGGAAATGGATGAGGAGTGGTGTTTGGATTATAAGGGAAGGGGGACTCACGGCTAAAGAAGAATGGATGTGTTTGTGGTGTGTTGTGTATGAAAATGAGATGATATTGAATGAAAGAATGCAAGGGTATTTATAGGAGTAATGGAGGGAACATGACAGCTAGGAGGTGGGTGGAAATGTGGCTGCAAGTTTGGTGAATGATTATGAGTGAATGCATGTGAATGTGGCTAGGTTGGAAAGCTGGAAATCTGAAAATGCAAATGGGAATGCTGAAATGCAAAGGTGGCCACGGTTTTGAGTGTGTTTTGTGTTGGAAATGCATGTGAATGCATGTGAATGTTGTTTGTGTGAAGTGTGTGTGGGTTAAAGAGTGAATGGTGGTGTAATGATGAAGTGTGATGGCTGAAAATGTCAAGGGAAATGCATGTGATTGCACGGCAAAGAATTTCAGGATGCATGTGTGTTGGTGTGTTGTGTGATTGTTTTGTGGTTGAATGATTAAGTGGCTGAATTAAAGAATGGGAGTGCATGTGGCTTAGGTGGTGTAATGATGAAGTGGGAATTGAAAGAATGTGGTTGGAAAGTGGAAGGGAAGGCACGGCACAAAGGGGGAAGTGTTGGAAATGCATGTGATGCATGCCAATGTTGTCTTTTTGTGCATGTGTGTGTTGAATGGTGTCCTTTAATTATGCACGGTTTAGGGCTGTTAAGGGGAGAGAAATGGGAGTGAATGTGGCTTAATGATGAAGGGGGAAAGCTTGGAAAGCATGTGGCAAGGTTGGTTGCATGATGATGATGCATGTGAGTTGAAATGCATATGTTTAAATGGTTGAAATGTGTAGATGATTATGAGTATGATAAGTGATAAGTGAATGATGTATTAAGTGATAAATGAATGATATGTTAAGTGATAAATGAATGATATGTGGTGAGTGATAAGTGAATGGAAGTGATAAGTGATAAGTGAATGGAAGTGATAAGTGAATGGTTTGATAAGTGAATGATATGATAAGTGAATGCTTATAATAAGTGAATGATATGATAAGTGAATGATATGATAAGTGAATGCTTTAAGTGTTTAAAATAGGGAACAAAGCCCTTCCTTGCATGGCAAGGAAGGGAGACACAAGGAAACACACGACAATGTCCTAAGGTTGCAAGGAATGTTGTTTTTGTGTTCTAAAATGCGTAGGAGTCTTCAATGATGCTTAAACATGAGGTCTTTTAGGATTTAACTTTCCTACTTCAAGTCTTTAATTTCGTCCATCCTCTTGGCTCCAAGCATATGATATCCATTCCAATCTCTAATTTGCTCCAAAAGGCTCCAAAAGGCATCCTTTTGCATACCTTGCCCTTAGAACCTGAAAACACACAAAAGAAGCATAAAGGACTAAAATAACTAGAGAAACATAACGTAAATGCACGAGAACAAGCCATTTAAGTCGCATGAATATGCTCCTATCAAGCACGTCATAATTTTGCCGAGCACACCACCTTGTTGCCCATATATATATATTCCACCGAAGCCTATATATGTTTGATAGTCGAACTACCAAGTTTCTCGCACCGAGGCTCTAAAGTTGGCCTCAATCTGCCAATCTTTTACTCGGCCCATTTTTTTTTTTTTTTTTCTGTCTGGGGGCTCAATGCTCATTGCCCCCCTGTATTTTCTTAAGTATCGGCCAAGAGGCCGAATGGTTAAGAAAGTAATTTAGCACATGGAAATAAAAGTGGCCGAACCATAAATAGGAGGAGGCCAACGATGCTTTATTCCAAGCCGAGATCTTATAATATCAAAATTCTCAAATTGATTTCGCTCTAGGCCGAATGAAGAATTTTCTCCAAATATTTTTGACTTGGTGATATATTTTTCATTTTCAGCCGTCGAATGTGTTGAACAATTATTTTTTCCCCCAGGCATAATTACTTCGTTAACTTCGGCTTTTAACTCGAGCAACTTGGCCGAATTGGATTGCTTCATGTCGGCTTTATTACCAATAATCATATCGATTGGCGCAGTTTGTTCAACTGAAACCGTGAATTGGTCTTGTTCGTCATTGGAACACTTTTCTGACGAATTATTTTCTGAGTCAATTTTTGGCTTAGAAACTTGAACATTTTCTTCTAAGCCTACCACACTTTCAGCCGCGATCGAAAAAATAGGTGGCCTTTGTTCTTCGGCCAAAGTAACAATTTTCTTAGGCCGATATTTGATTACGGCCGGAGCGGAAAATTGCCCCCTGGTCTTTTCAACCAACCATTCCTCAAATAGAATTGATTTGTAGTCGAAAACGTAAGGAAAATATTTTCCATCTAGCCAGGTATTAAACCGAGCCCTGTCTTCATTTACCCATTGCTCTTGCAGGGTAACAGGAGCTTTTATTCTCAACATGTAAGCGAATGACTTTTGCATCTCTGTATGGCCACGAAGAATTTTTTCCACTTCCAAAGATCTTTTTCGTTCCTCATTGCGTTTTTTCAATTCCTCTAGATGCTCGTACAATCGGCTACGTTGAGCCACATTGGAATCTTGATATATCATATGAACTTCGTAGTTTTAGCACTAGGTCCCACTGGGCGTGCCAAAATGTTAACCCTAAAAATTACAAAACCTACGTAGCGCGCAGGCCGAGTAACTAGTAAGCTAACTACGTCCTTCGGTTGAATGCGGGGCGTGCCAACTCGTCGGCCGAGCTCGGCCGAGGAGTAAAATTTGTTGAT
The DNA here is from genome assembly GCF_041283825.1 of Pyrus communis. Lineage (NCBI taxonomy): Eukaryota > Viridiplantae > Streptophyta > Magnoliopsida > Rosales > Rosaceae > Pyrus > Pyrus communis. Next base: position 23,927,247 of record NC_142574.1, read on the forward strand.
GTCGCTTTGAGCGCGTCGTTGACTTCTCTATCTTGCGATTGCGACCGAGGAAGGAACACTCTCGGTCTCTGGGTTCTACAGCCTGAAGACAAGGCTACTAATTCTGCGGAGTTCAATAATCGTCGGAGCCCGATTCGGTCACCGTGATTATATTCGTAAGAGTATAAGCACGTCGAATCGAGACCAAACTGTATGGGCACAGGTACTCGAACGTGATGTATGTCTTGATGGTAAACGTAGTTCGGCCGTCGGAATGCCGAACCCTGAAACCTACTTGCGAGTATCCAATCATAAAATAACTCGGCGTCCTGTACGCCGAGCAATGCAATTCGTAACACCTGACTATGCCGAAAAGGCTAGCAAGGTGACCTCTGCCAATAAAGGTTCGTAAACCCTTCTCGGCCGAGACTTAGATAGATAACCGGTCGACCTCGACGCAGTGCTGTTTATCCAAACTGAAGGTGCTTCTCGGTCGGCTGATTCTGCGGCAGCAGTGCTGTTTATCCAAACTGAAGATGCTCGCCGGGTGCTTCCACAGTGCTGTTTATCCAAACTGAAGGTGTGTCGGCGGGAAAAAGAAAAGGAAAAATCTCAAGGTGTTTGAGAGGTTTTGCGCAGGGCAATTGTATGCTGATTGTGAAGGTCCTCTGAATGGTGTTCGCAGCCTTGTATTTATAGAAGTAGATGTGTGGTGCGGCTTCACTTGTGTAGAATTTGATTTTAATTCAAACTCATCAGCTAGAGTCTAGGTCAAAGACTTCTCAAGGTAAGCAACAACCTATCTTTTAGATATCATCATTATCTCTTTACTTTATGCAAACAATTAGCATGCATCAGCCAATTTGATAAGCTTCATGGCACTGGAACCAAAGCATGCAGATAAGTAGCATGCAAGCCTATCCTTTAGGCATTCATTCAAATAGGTCTTGACCATAAAAAAGGCACCGTCAAAATAAAATCCCTCAAATTCCAAAAGTGCAGGCCATTTTGGTGATCATGACTCGTGGGTCGTACCAAACATCTCAAACCCATTTGAAATGTACTTCTGCTGGAAATATGATTTGCTTCTCCCTTTATCTTTAAACGATCCGCTGGATATAGCCAATATTAGGCTTAGATAATCCAATATATATTAAGAGATAATATTATGATTAAAACCACAATATTATTCCTTAATAATAATTGAAAATTATCTCAACCACTTTATCATCCAACGGTCTAGAACTTTACTCATCTAACGGCCTTGATTGTATGGGCCGATAGCGTAAATTTAGGTCCAAACAGATGTATTATGAACATGAGTTGCAGAATTAACAGATGATGTATCATTCACTAAAGTTCCAGAAATAGTAGTATAAACTGATGTCCCAAAAATCTTCAAAGATTGCAACTCAGATGCCTTGTTATACAGCAACATATATGGAGAACTAAAGGATAGAGTTTTACATGGCATCTTATTGATTAAAAACACTGCATAAGAACATGCAAAATACCAAAACTCAGTGGATAGGCTAGTAGCATTAAGAAGAGTTAGTGCAATTTCTACTATGTGTCTATGTTTCCTCTCAGGTACTCCATTATGTTGAGGAGTATGAGGGCAAAAAATGAACTGCATAACACCTTTATTAGCCAAAAAAGATGTAAAACACATGCTGGTGCATTCACCTCCACCATTTGTTTGTAGTCCCTTGATTGACATCCAAAATTGAGTATGAATAAAATTGTAGAATTTAACGAAGATTGCATACACATCTGACTTATTGCACATGGGAAATATCCAAACAAATCTTGTATATTCATCCACAAAAAGTACATAGTATCTATATCCTTCTAAGGATTTTACAGGAGATGGACCCCAAATATCAATGTGAACTTTCTCAAAATGAACCAAGCTTCTGTCATTTCTATCAGGAAATGGAATCCTTGACATTTTCCCTTGAATACATGAACTACAAGTAATATGTGTACTATCTAAACTATGTATTACCCTAGACTGTTTCAACATTACAGACCTAGTATCATGAGCAGGATGCCTCAACCTTTGATGCCAAACACTTGACTTCACCATTTTTCCCAAGTAAGCAACATGATCCTTTGTAATAGATTGCACCCCTCTTGACTTGTGAATCACAGGTATATGAAACAACTTTTCTGGCTTTCTCTTTCCATGATACACTACCTCCCTTGTCTTCTTGTCCTGCATAAAAAATTCAGATTCATCACATATAAACCAACTCTTATTATCAGCACACAATTGTTTAACTGAAACAAGACTTCTTGCAATATTTGGGACATGAAGAACTTTACTGAGAATAAGTGAATGATTATTGGTTTAAATTGTAGTAGAACTAGTATTTTGGATTGATAAACTAGAACCATTACCAATGGTAATTTTCTTAGAGCCTTGAAAATGAGCAACTTGAGTTAAAGAAGATATATCGGCAGTCATATGATGGGAAACACCTGAACTTACAGTCTATAAATCATGTGGAATGAATTGAGTCGCTTGTTATGCATTCATAGCCGACAAAGATGATGGTGGTGACTGTCCTTGAAAAGAGTAATTTCCTCTATGGAAGCAATCAAGTGCAGAATGTCCCCTTTTGCCACATATTTGGCATTTAACAACAAAACCAGTAGTGGGAGTGTCTATATTCCTATGAAAACAATTGGCAGCAGTATGAGCTTCTTATTACAAATTTGGCATTCAATTACAATAGTGTTCTTATTTTAGTGTTGCCTAACCGAGAACCATTTCCATTATGAGCTTGTCTTGATCCACCTGGATAGTAATTATTACCCTTGTTGTATCCTCTTCCTCTAAAGCCATTATTATTTTTGTAGTTGCTGTTATTGATCTTGTACTGACCCCTATTATAAGATCTATATCCATTATTAGAAGATTGAGGCTTGAAACCTTGTTGATTTCCAGAATTTGATTGATTGAAAAAACCACAACCAAAAGGTGGAGCATGATGACCTGGAGGATTAGACAATGATGTATCGGGATAGAATGTCTGAGAATCACAAGAACCAATAGAAGGATAAGTAGATGAACCATATGGCTGCTGTATAAGAGTTCTCATATGGTGGCAGAAATGTGATTATGTCTCTGAAGATTAGAAGAGGATGCACCAGAAGAAAAACCTTGACCATACATATTAGAACCAGTAGTAGTACTAGAACTTGAACCCTGAACATAGAGAGCATACATATTCTGAGACAACTAATTCATTTCTCCTTCAATTTCCTTTTCAACACCAAGTAGCTAGGCATGAAATTCCCTTAACGTAGTAAATGATTCCCTTGCTAAGATAACAGTTCTAATAACAACATACTCCTTTGGTAAACCAGCCAAACCAGCAATCATGATATCATTCTCAGAAATTACTTCCCTTGCAACAATTAATTGTTCCATAATGTTTTTCAATCGCATCAAATACTTATCAATACTATATGTACCCTTTCTGAATTGTATGCAGTTCAGTCTTTAAGTGATTTACCCTAGATTTAGAGACTGAAGCATATCGTCCAATAAGATTTAACCATGCCTCAAAGGTTGTTCTACACCCAAGAACATATTTCATTGCTTCATCTATTAATGTACCAGTTTCAACACTCACTACAAATTTAGATGGACACACAATTGGCGCCATCAAAATGACCAAACATCTTATATCATTTAAGGACTGATTGAAATTGAAACGCCCACTTAGCAAAATTGTCATCTTTGAGTTTTATAGTAAGCATACCCAACAAGTTGTCTATTTTGAATGATGAAGATGCCATCGAAAACAATTGAACTAACACAATCTTGAATGCACACAGACAATCCTGAGAGAATAACACTCCAACATACAACACCAGAAACACTGCTATTTCCAAGAAAATTACTATTACTCCCAGAAAGACTGACACTTTCATTATCCAACAGCAAACTCTAATCTTCAATAGAATCAACATAAAGAATGACACTTTCTTTACCAAAACAACAAACTTCAATTTTCAACAGACTCACTAGAAAGAATGACACCTTCTCTACTAATCAACATGATGAGTGCATATTTTCATATATATTTTATCCCCAAAGCTACATTTTCTAGTTAAATTTTGGATTTAAATGAAAGGAATTACATGGTTTTGTGTTTATATAATTAAATTAATGGGTTGGAGAAAAATCATGTTATAATTCCTTGGTTCTAATTTAATCATGTGATTTCTTATAATTTAAATCTTTATGCCCATAGCCTTTGGTTGAAGTATAGACTACTTGACTATAGAAGTTACATGTGGCTTAAATCATTTTCATGCAACTTGCCTGTAGGTAACTTGTTGGAATTACTTGGTGAAGTCACCAGCACATGACAATTTGTAGAATTACAAGCTTATGCGATTGAACCGACAAGGAAGAAAAAGCTACATAATTCTTTCTCATTTTTCATGGTCAGCCAGTCACACAAATCAAGAGAAAGAGAAGTTTTAGCAAAGTTAAATTGGAAATAAAGATGAGGATTAAGTGGAGGATTAATTGACATAAAGGCTATTGCAGGTGAAATACTAAGAGGCTAGCAAGGAGTTAAAATTGTATTTTCCATTTCTTCTCTTTTATGACAATAAAGTGGCTATTAAGTTTGGTGAGTTATGGGAGAGGAAAAGAATGCCCAGCGGAAAAGTGTAAAAAAAATATATAGAAAAGAAGAAAAAGGCTGCAGGTTGCAGCGGCAAAGATAGAAGAAAAAGATAGGAAAAAAAGAAAGAAAGGAAAGGAAGAAAAAAAGGCAAGGTTGTTGCGTTGGGAAAGGAAGGAAAGGAAGGAGGAAATCTTGGCATTCTCTTTTTTCGGTTTTATCTTCTCAAACTCATGTCTTTCTTTTGGTTTTATTTAAAAAATTATGTGTAACTAATTTTTAGTAGTTAGGGGCTGTTTTGAAGCCCCGAATATGATTGCAAGTTTGTTATGATATTTTGTTTGAATTACTTTTATGAATGGATGAAAATTGGTTTACTACTTGTCTTATTGATGAATTCTTTATGTGTTTTCTACAGATGCATACTTAGTAAGCATATCTAGGATTCTAATGCTGTGAATATGTGTGTACCTGCCATTGTCAAATGAGGACCTATATATGTTCTAGAGTAGTACTTGTTAATTGCGGTTAACTTGTGAACCAATTTCTAGGATAAGTAAGACAACGCTAGTACTTACGATGCCTTGTGATGGCTCAAACTCTTTTCGTTCTTAATGATTTCTACTTGTTAAATCTATGAAAACACCATTCTAGATTGCATGCTAGGGACTAAGTTAAGTTGAAAACGCCATTCTCTTAACATACTACATAAAAAAGAGTAATAGGTTGAGTTCTAACATTGAGCCAACTTGAGCATCTTCATCCGGAAATAAAAGGAATTTGAATGAAACATAACATGTTTGCATGATTATTTGGTGGTGGATTGCAATTCCCCTAACTCGTTTTTCTTAATTTGTGAACTACATAAAATCTGTTTCTGTTCTGTTTCTGTTCGATTTAATTTAAATAACAAATCAACTCCAAAAATCCCAAAAATTTGTGTGAGTGTAGCTCTGTGTGTCTAGTATCTGCATATAAAATTTTGTAGACTTTAGATAAGTGTAAGTCGGTCTAATAATTATTTTTTGGTGGCTTTTCAATAGGGACAGTAGCCCAGTTTTTGTGACATTTTAAGTAGTTAGATAAAACAATCTTCTGCGGGAAATACCTTTATTTTCATATGCTACAATTGACAAATCTTAGTGTTAATAAAGAAAATCAATAGGATATTTGTGTGCTACTTTGTGGTGTGCTTTTAACCCTATAAAAAAAGAAATGCATACGAAACATCTTTTGCATGTCAATTCAATACCAAAATCACAGCTTCAAGATTACAGAATCATATAGAATCACAAAATCTCATAAACGAAATCACATGATCTTCTACACGCATCAAAACCCACTTCAAGATTCCAGCACTCTCAAATCTCCCGAACCCCAAGCGAAATACTCCTTCAGGATCAGAAACAGAACAGCGGAAAACCCCTTTCAGGATCGGAGACTGCGACAAGCCAGCACTGGCAATGATACCATGTGAACAGTGGAAGATAAAGCTTGAGAAAGAAGAAGCGAAGGAAAGAATTGTATATCTTTCAATTGAATGTATTACAACCAGATAGTGACAATGAGGGCTATCCAATTCCTTATATAGTCTCCTATTACAATTCACAATTACTACTATGCCCTTCTAATCACCACAACTACATTAACAAACTATTATACTAGAATGATGATTGATGCCAAGTGTCATTACAGTTCTATCTGTTATTACCGTCCAACAAAATCCCTGCCATAAGGGGGGAAATTTCATTTAATCAGAGTTTCAATGCCGTTGTTGTTGCCCGGGTCGACAATCGAATTGCCAAACACAAGTACTGCTGGAACTGTCCGATTTTTAGGTAGCGTCATGGTAGCACAATGATTTATCTGAAATAAAGGGACTATATATAATTATAATGATCAAAGAAGACAATGATGAATGAGGAGTTTCCTGGGAGAGGGAGAGCAACTTCTTTGTACTATAATGTTTTAAGGTATAGACATGTTATTTGTTCTCCAAATCTTGCACGTATAAACAGTTCATGCATGTACGGTGCTTTTGTTATGTTATCATGCATGATGCATGTACGTATTCAAGTTTTGGTTCTTTCCCTGTATCTTTCCTTTTGCATGGTGTACTCTTTAACTGAAAGCAACTAACAGAAACACGTATAAATTAGCCAACAGCAATGCCAAACTTTGACTGAATGAGCTACGTTTGTAGCTTATACCACGTTGGACTAACGTAACTAGAAATCTCATATCGGATTATTTCCCAGAAGAGGACTTCCACATGAAGAGTCTTATAAGGCACTCTTTTTCGCACGTTAAAATGTACAAAAGGAGTTGGCTCTCACGCCCAATTAAAAATGAACCCTCCCCTACCTTTGTAAATAAGTTGAGCTGCAAAATATAATCATTTAACTATTAGGCCATGTTTGATATACAGGACCAGACTAGACTAGCTAAGGAACTAGATTTCACTTGCAATTAAAGAAAGAATACATGATAGTCTTCTTGTTACTTGGAAGATTAAGATGGAATATTCGTAAGAGGTTGATTTCTAAAATTCATCTAATCCTCGAAGTTAGAAGATAACATCGAGATTCTCCCTTAATCACACATAATTAAATCTAGTTATTTAACTAGTCTAACAAAGTCTAGTCTAGTCTAGTCTTACATAGAAAATATGGCCTTAGTGGAAACTGGAAACACCAAAGAAACTAGTGAACGTATCTCAATTTGAGTGAATCAGGTGCTAGAATTATAAGATAAGTACAACTGTAACATAAGATATCTTTCTTAATTGGCTGCGTGAAGAAAATGGGTGTTAGCTACCCTTTCAGTTTATATCAGGCTTCCGCATGTGTAAATCCCGGGGCTTGCGATTTGGTGGGCTTTCTTTGTTTTAGAATTACGTACCTATTAATTATTGTTCTGGAAACTTCTAGATATATAATATATTACATAACAGTTATAATATATTACAGAACAGTTAAGATGCGTATCCAATAATGGGTGCATTTTTGCGCAACCATACTAACTCTATGCTTGCCACATGTAATCCACACTAATCCTAGTTAAGTCTTTTTTTTTTCTTTTTTTTTTTCTCTGCTCTAATTAAAATGAGAGAGAATCCTACTTTTATTCAATTACTTTCATATTTATCGTTTCTTCTTTTTATATTTTATTAAAACTCTTCTTTTTTAATACAAACAGACAACTCGCACGAATTTTATGGGTTTTTCATTCTTCTTATTGAAACCTACTCCAACAGATTGGAAGAACCTGTTATTTTTCTCCGAGTATCAAAAGTCATCTCAGTGAAATATCACCAACTTTGCTTGTAAAATCTCATTTTTCATCATTTTGATCCAAGAAAGGTTTTGAAATCTGAATCTAAGTGTATACAATCAACTGGTTCTTTGCATCACTAGATGGAGCATGAAACTTATCCTCTTGGTGTTCTATCTGTATAAGCATCAAATTGCTTAATATTGTATTGAATGACACCATATAATAATCCAAAAAAGCATATATATTGAAACCCTAATAATCCTAAAAAGCAAATAAAAGGGAGCTGTATACCTTTTCTAGTTGGAGAAAATAAGTAGGCTCAGCCAATATGTTGGCGTAATCCAATCTGTTGGCGTAGGTTTCGACGAGAAGAATGAAAAACTCAAAAGATGTGTACATACAAGTTTTAATCAAATATAAGAAGAAGAAAGGATAAATATGGAAGTAAATGAGTAAAAGTAGGATTCTCTCTCCTATTAATTAGAGTAGAAAAAATTTTAAAAATTAAGCTTAACTAGGGTTAGTATGGATTACACATGGCAAGCTTTAGAATATGTGGTGAACATACCCTATAGTTAGTGTGGGTGGGTAAAAATGCACCCTCCAATAATTTGTGAGAACATATAATATTGTTGGTAAAGGTATTAACTGCTTAATTTTTAAAGCATCTCAGTCTCTTTGTTTTTTTTTTTTTTTTTTTTTTTTGGTCGAAAATAGCATCTCAATCTACATCGATCTCTTCAGTCGTTACACGTCCTCTTCTTGTGAAATATTCAATTCTTGCTCCCAGGACTATTATTACTGGTGGCATACCGAATTTTCACATCTATAGAAGCACGATGATTGAAGTGTATATATATCAGTTTCAGGAATCAAGTAGTATACGACGAATCATATGTATATTATATATAAGTATATGCAAAATTTAGCTGAGTTTTGGATTGAGGCATGCATGATGTCACCAAAAGACAGGCTGTAGCAATCATTGAAGGGGAAACCTTACATGGACAAGAATGTACCACTAGGTCAGTCGGGATCCTTAAAGATACGAATGTAGTATGTATATATAGCTTCAAGAGAAAATGTCACCGTAGTTTCTGCTTCGTTTTCAGTCGAGGTGTTGTTCTGCTCTGCCTTTGACAACCTAAAACTCAGTTCTGTCTTCAGTCCCGTTCTCTTGCCTTAGTCTTGCAGTTGCTATTTAATTCGTTCTGATCGCTTAACAATCCATTGCAGTCGCCTGACGAAACCAAATTTTCTTTCTGCTGTACCACACCAGTTATTTTTTATTTTTTATTTTTTTTTAAGAGTTTTTTGGTTACTTTTTGCAACGAGGATATTTGTCCTGCCTGCCACCTGAAGCCTGAATCAATCACCTACTCACGTTGCACTCAAATCATCCAGAACAATGCCAGTAGAGCAGTGGTATCCCGAGTTCGTGCTCCTCCGAATCGATTTGACCGAACCGAACAGGAGAGTAGGACCAATCATGAACGGTCGGATACTCTTAAGTGATTCCTCTTATAGTCCACCTAGGAATGTCCTCAATGCGGCATGAAGGGACAATCTAAAAATCGGTTTTACGAGCATATTGGCTATCCTGATAATTGAGACATCTCATGATCCTTGCAGTAACAACATGCGTGCCTCGATTGTTAAACATATTGTCTAGAAAATATTTGCATTGCTTACTGATATATGCAACGATGGTAATGCTTTAAAGGTTTCTGCATCTGTCATGAATAATCTATGGGTAATTGATTCTGGTGCTACAGTGCATATGACTTTTAATTCTAGATAGGTATAAGCCCTCAAACCATCCACCAAAACGGTCATCAGTGTTGCTAATGGTAAGGCCTTCCCCATTATTGGGGAAGGCACTGTCTCCATTTACCTTTAGTCTCGATGCCATACTTGTTATCCCTTCCCTTAGTTGTAGTTTATTATTTGTTGCTCAAGTAACTGTGTCCTTACGTCTTGTGATCTTTTTGCCTTATTTTTTGTGTTTTAAGGACATTCAGACTTGCAAGACAATGGATTGTGGTATTAGAAAGAGGAAGCTCTACTAATTGTAGCTAACATCGAACAATACCAGTTTGTTGACTCAAGCTCTTGCCGTGGAACGTTCTCAAAGGGAGAAGAATAAAGATTCGAAGGTTTGGTTGTAGCTGACATCGAACAATACCAGTTTGCTTATTTCAGTTATTGCAGAAGTTGTTTCCTCCTGTTTATTAAGATTGACATCTCTAGTTCTAAATATGATTTTTGTGAACTAGCCAAAAGTCATCGTATTTCGTTTCCATCAAGTTTGAATAAAGTTCAGTTCCATTTATGATAAGCCATTCTATTGTTTTGGGGTTCATCTAAAACTGCTACATCAGGTGGTGCTTATTGGTTTGTTACTTTTATTAATGATCATTTATGTACCAATTGTCTACTACATCTATTCCTAACATTATGGAAAATGCTTTAACTGGTCCACGTTGGCAAGCAACAATGAATTACAAGTTAAAGTCTTTGAAGAAGAATGTTACCTGGGAAATTATAGACTTTCTAATTGGAAAGAAACCTATCAGATGCAAATGAGTCTATACTATGAAATACAAAGCTGATGGGATGGTGGATCGCTTCGAGGCGAGAGTGGTAAAAAATAGTACACTTAGAAATATGGATCGACTAATACAGATATACATTTGCTCATGTAGCCAAGATCAACACAGTCTATGTTTTGTTATCCTTGGCTGCAAATCTTAATTGACCCTTAAAGCAGTTCGATGTGAAGAATGTCTTCTTGCATGGAAATTTGACATTAGAGATTTATATAGATCTTCCACCAGGATGTAACACTCCAGATAAATACAAAAGAAAGGGGTGCCAAATCTTTGTATGATTTGAAGTAGGGCTGGTTTGGTATTGTTGTACTTTGAAAAAAAGCTGATTCTGCTGTGCTGTGAGAATAAGCAGCTGTGAAATAAAACAGCAGAGTGTTTCGTAAACTTTTTTGTACAAGTGCTTTTGAAAAAAAAAAACAGTATTATAGTGTTTGGTAAACTTTTATGTAAAACAAATGTGAAAAAAAAACCGATTTTTCAAAGCTGGGTTTTGCAGCTTCTTGTTTTTGGCTTTTTTTCACCCAAAACTGTGAAAAAAAGCTGAAGCTGAATGTTTACCAAACACAAAAACAGCTCCCAGCTTTTTTTGATACCAGCTTTTTTCAGAATCACCTCAGTGCCAAACCAGGTCGTAGTCTCCTCGAGCATGGTTTGGAAAATTCATGAAATCTATGGGGAACACTTGGTTACAGAAAATGTGACTCTAATCATACTCTGTTCCTGAAAAGACAGAATGAGAATATTTTGGCACTTATTGTATATGTAAATGATATGGTTGTAATAGGGAATGATCCAAAATAACGTACAGCCTTGCAAAGATACTTATCAATAGAATTCGAGAATGATCCAAAAACCAAATATAGAGGTATGGCCTCGGGGATTTATGTAATTTTGTGATAATAAAAAATGATCAATATTTTACGAAATTTTTTTGTAATAATAAAGATGTCTGTGACATTGCACATAATCCGGTACAGTATGATTGAACAAAGCATGTTGAAGTTGACCAATTTTTTATCAAAGAAAAATTGGAAGGGGTGTACCAGCTAGCAAATGTTCTCACAAAAGTTGTTTCAGGTAATAAATTTTCAAGTTTCTTAGGGCTCGTTTAGAAGTGTTTTTAAAATGACCAAAAGCACTTTTGGTAAAAATGTTTTCAAAACCAATTCTTAGTAAAAATGCAAGTAAATCATTTAAATAAAAAAATAAAAAAAACACTTCAAGTTGGTCATGTGTGACATATGCACCAACTTGCTAGGGAGTTGAATTTTATATATTCTTATAATCTTGAGATTCTTAGGGCTGGTTTGGTGTTGCTGTCCTTTGAAAAAAATTTGCTTCTGCTGTGCTGTGAGAATAAGCAGCTGTGAAATAAAGCAGTAGAGTGTTTGGTAAACTTTTTTGTAAAAGTGCTTTTGAAAAAAAAAAAAGCAGTATTATAGTGTTGGTAAACTTTTATGTAAAACAGATGTGAAAAAAGCCGGTTTTTCAAAGCTAGGTTTTGCAGCTTCTTGTTTTTGGCTTTTTTTCACCCAAAACTGTGAAAAAAAGCTAAAGCTGAATGTTTACCAAACACAAAAATAGCTCCCAGCTTTTTTTGATACCAGCTTTTTTCAGAATCACCTCAGTACCAAACCAGGCCTTAGGGCTGGTTTGGTATTGCTGTGCTTTGAAAAAAGCTGCTTCTGCTGTGCTGTGAGAATAAGCAGTTGTGAAATAAAGCAGCAGAGTGTTTGGTAAACTTTTTTGTAAAAGTGCTTTTGAAAAGAAAAAAAAGCAGTATTATAGTGTTTGGTTAACTTTTATGTAAAACAGATGTGAAAAAAGCCAGTTTTTCAAAGCTGGGTTTTGTAGCTTCTTGTTTTTGGGTTTTTTTCACCCAAAACTGTGAAAAAAAGCTAAAGCTGAATGTTTACCAAACACAAAAACAACTCCCAGCTTTTTTTGATACCAGCTTTTTTCAGAATCACCTCAGTACCAAACCAGACCTTAGTCTAGTATGATTTCTTGTAAATTTGTTCTTTCCTTATTAACATCTTATAAATATGTTTTTGAGAGACGAATAAAAACACACAATTATTCTAAAAGAGCATTCCCTTATCTTCTCAATGCAAATCACATTGTGAATTACCTAATTAAAAATACCACATTCGCTTAGGCAACTGGAGATAACACCAGTCTAATTTCAAGACTCCAGAAGATCCAATTTCAAGGGCCGAAAGATCCAAGGGGACCGCATTTTCTGTTACCGACACGTAGTCAATATACTGTCTATTGCAGAATTCTTTTTTTCCAAATGCATTGGAATTTTTTGGGGCTTTCAGACGTTGGGCGGAAAGCAGCATTCTTGGTATTTTGTACAAAGAGTCCAATGCACCAATTATTTCATTTCTTTTGACACTCAATATAATGCATGCTTTGTGGACCACTGTGGAATCTTCAACCCGTGGGAATGACATGAGAGCTGCAGCATCAAAATCTTCTATTTGGCAGTATTATTCCCAAATTGTATTCTGCTGGTATGGTACGCCTAGTCTACAATTCCTCTGATATATTCATTTTTGTTTCATCGCTAATTTTTTTTTTCTAATCTGTTCAGTATATGTATGGTTTTTTACGGCTTCTTTGTTATTCCAGCACAAATGATGTATATGATTGGCCAAGAAAATAACTAATCATATATTTGAGGACAGTTCACAAGTAAATACCAGTTACCTTGTTTGACCAACTGGTAGGTACAAACACAGGGAATTTTGATTTTCATTCCCTTGACTAACATGGTTTTGTTCATTAGTTAACCCTAGAAAGATACACAATAATAAAAGACAAAACTGATGTTGAATGAAAATGTCATGTAATTAAGGATGACAGCGTGATAATTCTATAAGAAGGGAAGAGAATGCAAGGCTATATTAAGTTTATGTGTGATGTGGAGTAGCAAAGTCCTTTTAACTTTCATTGTCAAGAATCTATTTTTATGTTCAACAAGTTTTTATCTCTCAGGGAATTTTAGAACATTGAATACATTGATATTTTTAAATACCGTCTTTTAATTAGTAGTGTCTATAACATATATCATTATTGTTTTGTATTTGTAGATATTAACTCCAGAAGGATGGTGATTTACATTCCAAATAATATTTGTGGTGGCTCATAGTTTGACTGATATTCTTACAAAATTAAATGAGTTCGACTCTTCCGTTATCCTCAATCCAAGCATACGACTTCGATCTCAGTAGTAAACTTAAAGAAATAACTAAACTTCTTGAGCATATAGTTTGCTGCGTAGCTAGATTGGTATAAATGGTTGACGTAGAGCCTTGAACTCATGGAGTATTGCATGTTCATTACATTCACTATATCCAACCTGTTGATAATGAATACCACACTGATGGGGTGAGGAATTTTACATGTTCTTATAAGTAAGTTGGACCACTCTCATGCATATTGCCAATTGATTTATGGTGAAACCCCAACTTCTTTCCTAGTATCAAAGCGGGTTGTCCCATGTGTGAAGTTCAAGGGACACAAGCTCCACGTCACCTGATATATGTGGTCCACATGTTTGGCTTGAAAATTCATCATACGTGAGGGAGCGTATTGAGAATGAATCCCTCATTTATGGAATAAGGTATTTTGAATGGACTTATAAGTAAAATGAACTACTCTTCATATTGACAATTAATTTTATAGTGGAACTCCAACTTTCTTCATGGATTGAACTCATCAAGTAATGCATGTATATGTATTAATGGCATCTTTCATGCATTGCTAGCTCCGTCGGGTGCATGTCAGATTGATTGTATTGTGATGGAAACCAAAGTTTATGAGCATTAATCAGTATCTATGCCCCTTTCAAATCAAAAAGGGGTAAAGGGTAGATTATTGTATAGCAAATTTGTGAAGAAGTTGAGATTACACCATAAAATTAATTGGTAATATGAGGGATAAAGGGTAGATTATTGTATATCAAATTTGTGAAGAAGTTGAAATTACACCATAAAATTAATTAGTAATATGAGGAGAAGCTCAACTTCTTATAAGTCCTTATAAGGTTTCTTTTTACCGATGCGAGACTCTTTACCTTCACATCCTCACACACCCCTCACGTGTGGTGAATTTACAAGTCAAACACGTGACTAACATGAATTAGGTGGCTTGGAGCACGTGTGGCCATTGGGCTTCACACATGGATCAACTTGCTCTAATACCATAATGAAATTAAGATTCTACCATAAAATCAATTAACAATATGAAAAGTAACACAATCTCCAATGTTTCTCCTTTCACATATACGAGACTCTTTTAATCCGGTAACTGTCTTATTCAAAAATTTCTATGCTCGCATCATCATCACTCATCGTTGGTGCTATAGCTTGCATATTATATAGCATGATGCATACATGATGTTTTGGCATCCGGTGCTTACCAAATTAATAACCAATTTCATTGTTGGGTTCTATTTGAGTGCGTAGTACTTCTCCGCCAAAAATCCTGGGTAAGCTTTTTAAGCCACCCACAATTTCTTATATTTACTTTTCTTATTATCTAAGTGCTAATTAACGTACTTATTTCTTATTGGCAATATGATTTACAAATTTGGTTTAAAAAATTAGTCTACCTAAAATTAGTCTTTGGCATGTCCCAACTAAATGCCATATTCATCTTTCGGAGCAAATTTGGACACACAAATGAATTTTTATTTATAAATATCCATGTGTGGATGGTTAACTACGATTAAAATAATCCTATGTTATTCAACTTGTAATCTGCGAGTAAAATCCAATCTTAAATTGGTCGCTGACATATTAGTACTTGGAGAACAAAATTCCAGGAAAAAAAATTGATGTGTGTATAACTAACTACTCGTTAAGATCTTGGATTATGATTCAAAATGCTGGTCACATTTGACCTAAGTATTAAAAAGATTGTTGTATTTGATTGGGAAAATGTAGAAAAATAGATAGAGCGAGAGAGATTTGTAGCTGGAAATACATTCTTGATTGATTACACAATGGCTTATAGTGATCACCTATATAGGTATTGTTGTTATAAGACTTGCAAAGCAAGTTACTGTATCTCTAACAAATCTTATCAAAACAGATTCCAACTAACTACTTATAACAGCCTATTTAATCTCTTGTCAAGTGACGTTAATCTGACCATTGATTACATTCTCCATTGGATCACAGTTTTGTATTTCATCCTTCTTATATCCCCCCCCTTCAATTCGATGCTCGAGTGAGCTAAGCATGAGATTGCTATGATGTTGTTGGAACAATGGTGCTAATAAACCCTTCGTAAGAATGTATGCTGATTGGTTTACAGAGGATACATGTTGAACTTGAAGACCTCCTCAAGTAACTCTCTCACGTACAAAGTGGTAGTCTATTTCAATATGTTTTGACTTAGCATGAAACACAGGGTTTGTGGAGAGTGCAATGGCTGAAACATTATCACAGCATATCATTGGAGATGAATATAAAGGAATATGAACATATTCAGGCAAGTTTAGCAGTAGTATTGCTAATGCCCTATACTCAGCTTCTGTGGAAGATCGAGAAATGGTATGTAGTTTCTTAGATGCCCAAGAAATAGGATTTGAACCAAGAAACACTACAAAGCCTGAAGTTGATCTCCTATCATTTGGATCACCTGCCCAATCTGCATCACCATAAGATTGCAAATGCATTGGTCCTGGTTTGAAATGAATATCATAGGTAGATGTACCTTTAAGATATCGAATGATTCTTTTAACTGCAATCACATGAGAAACCATGGGATTGTGCATGAATTGACAAGTTTGATTTACTGAAAAAGCTATGTCAGGTCTTGTAAAAGTGTGGTACTGAAGTGCCCTAACAACACTCCTATATTGTTCAGGACTGTGATAAGGCTTCCCATCATCTTTGAGTAGCCTACGATAAGATAGACATGGTGTAGCACATAGTTTAGAGTCTTGCAAATCTACTTTATCAATCAACTCATTGATATATTTTGTCCGTGACAGCTATGATACAAAACTATGAAAGCTATGATAACTTGGTTGATTAATTGAGAACTACAAACTTGGTTGATTATTGAGAATTACTACCTGTGAGAATTACATCATCAACATACAAAATCAATAGGATAGTTCATTTGGAAGATTGTTGCACAAACAAAGAAGGATCAGCTTGTGAAACTTGGAACCTCAAACTTGGTAAAAAAAAAAAAAACTTGTAAATCTCTCATTCCAAGCTCTGGGAGCTTGTTTTAGACCATATAATGACGTTTGAAGCTTGCAGACATAATTTGATGGGTGTGTTGAACTCTCAAACCTTAGAGGCTATACCATATAGACTTCTTCTTGAAGTATGCCATGTAAAAAGGCATTTTTTACATCTAATTGCCTAAGAGACCATTTGAATTGAGCAGCTAATGCAAATATCAACCTTATTGTTGTACGTTTTACCACAAGATTGAATATTTCCACGTAATCTATACCCTCATCTTGGCTATATCATTTTGCCACAAGTCTTGACTTATACATTGCCACTGACCGATCTGCATTTTTCTTTATTTTATATATCCATTTGCATCCAACCAGGTTTTTATCAGATGGTAATTGGACTAAAGACCATCTCTTCTGGGAATGAAGGGCAACTATTTCCTCTTTCATTGCATCATGCCATTTTGAAACTTTTAATGCAGCTTTAAAGGTCTTGGGTTCTGAAGTAACAGTTACAAAGAAAGCTTTCTTTTTTAACACCTCATTCTTAGATCTTGTTTACATGCGATGCACATTCATTGGAATTGGCAAGACTACACTTAGTTGCTCATGTTGAAAATCAGGATCCACAGGGATGGGATGCTATGTACTAGAGCTAATTGGTGACAACTGATGCAATTGAGGTTCACAGAGTATGTGTGATGTAGTGTTATCATATGCAGGTGAAGAAACAAACTCTAGAGCACTAAATGCAACTATTTTCAAGGAATCTGAGGCTTTAGATACAAACAAGGATTCTCAATCACTAGATGAATGCATAGTCAAGGACTCTGTGGTTTGAGATGAGAGTGAATGAGATTAGGGTGATAATGCTTGATTTGTTAATGTGATGATTGAAGCTGAATGTAGTTGTGAAAGAGTTGAAGTACTTGATGAATGCAAATGTGATGATGCAGATGACAATGTTGACCTTTGAGACAAGCTACAATTTGAGTATGGAAAGCTAATTTCATCAAACAAGACATGTCTAGATACATGAAGTTTACTAGTAGCAACATCTAAACATATAAAACCCTTATATTGGCCTGCATATCACAGAAAAAACACAAGTTGTTGTTTTGGGTTGAAGTTTAGATGTATTGTAAGGTTTTAATAGAGGAAAACATGCACAACCAAAGACCCTTAAATATTTAATCTCAGGAATTGTATTGTATAACTTTTGAAATGGTGATTGCATATGTAAAGTAGCATAGGGCATCCTATTTATTAGGTAAGATGCAGTAGCATAGGCATGAAACCATAATTAATTAGGCAATTTTGCAGTTTAGAGAAGAGTAAGTGTTGTTTCTACAAGGTGCCTGTGTTTTCTCTCTGCTAAGCCATTTTGTTCAAGTGTATATAGACACGATTTGTGATATAAAATACCATGTTGTGACAACAATTGTTGAAACTTAGTGCTTATGTATTCACCTCCACCATCACTTTGAAATATCTTAACTTTAGCAGAAAATTGTGTACATAAGCAGGCATGAAAGTGAACACATGTTGCAAATACTTCTGATTTATTATGTAATGGAAATATTCATGTATATCGAGTAAAATCATCTATGAAGGTTACATAATACCTAAATCTTTCATAGGACAGTAAATGGGTAGGTCCCCACACATTAGTATGTATTTTCTCTTAAGGTTGTACAGATTTTGTTATACAAAAAGTAAATGGTAACTTGGTAAACTTTCCTTCTAAACAGGGTGTACAAATTGATGAGCATGTATCTAGTGATGCAGGAACTTGAGATTGATGTAGAATGGCATAATTAATTGCATTTGATGTGTATCCTAGCCTTTTATGCCATATGCTTGATTTAACTGGTTTTGCAAGAACATAAATGGGATGTAGGTGAACAGTATAGGATGGTAACTAGCCCTACACAGCCTCTTGAGTAGTATTTTCCCTATGGATTTGTCCTGAACCTAAAAAGAAACAACATCACAAATGAATTTACACCTATTGTTTTTGCAGAGTTGATAGAGAAAGCTTTGAAATATGTAAAATACTCTTGAGAGTGAGTGAATGATTTGGAACTACTAATTGAGAAGTACCAATATTGAAAATATGCAAACCTGCACCACTGGCAGTGGTAATTGTATCATTTCCCTGATATGAAATATAGTGTTCCAAATTTGCTAACTCATATGTCATGTGTGAAGTGGCACCAGTATTTGCAATCCAAAACTGCTCAGATGGTGCAGAAGGTTGGTGATTAGTATGCATAGCTATGAGATTGACAGTTGGAGGCTTTCCTTGATAAGCAAAGTTACTTTTGTGATAACATTGTAGGGCTGAGTGTCCAAACTTCCAGCAGATTTAACATTGAATGGGAGAGCTAAAAGATGTATTATTGTGTCTTTGAAAACAATCCGTTGCAATATGGCCTTTTTTATTACATATTTGGCAAGTGAGAATCTCAGATGGATGATCCGGACAATGAGATTGATATGGCTTTGGTGTGCCAAGGATGCCAGGATTACCATTTGAAAACCTTGGGCCAGAATTATATTCAAATCTTCCTTTGCCTTTGCTGCGAAAATTTTTACCCTTATAGCTACCATAATTATGATAACCCTCACTGAAATTGTTATAAGATCCATTGCCATGATTATAACTAAAAGAACTTGACCCTTCATTAGTCTTGAAAGATTGATCAGAAGAATACCCTGATTGATCTTGATCAAGAACAAGAGTTTTCCCTTTTTCAGATTGAACTCCAATAACCATAGCACTTCCAAAAGACAAAGCAGATGAACTTTCAAAAGATTGAGCAATAATAGCTTCTTTTACCAGTAATTGAGGCCTAAAATCTTTGAGAAAGATTCTATTTTCCCTTCCTTTGATCACACATCGAAAAGTGTTGAATTCTTCAAGCAGTCCTTTCAAAGCCAGTATGATAATATCATCATCTTCAAAGATTTCCCCTGCTGCAGCAAGATGATCTCTTGCATCTTTGATTTTCTAAAGATAAACATAAACCGATTTAGACCCTTTCTTGATATTTTGAAGTTTTGTCTTCATCTGGAAAATTGTTGCTTTTGTAATTGAAGAAAATCTCTCAGTGAGATTCAGCCACATCTCAGATGAACTCTTAATTCCAATGATGCAGGAAATAGCAGTCGTAGACAATGTTGCAATGAGCAATTGCATAAGTGCATGATCGTGCATTTTCCAAACCAAGTAGTCATCATTTTCAACCCTTTTCAGTGGTAGAATCATTGTCAAATCTTGGTGGACATTTTTTTGAACCATTAATGAACCCCATAATTTCATGCCTTTCCATAAGTAATTTGATTTGAAAACTCTAAGTGAGATAATTGGAATCATCAAGTTTCACTGTAACAGAAGTATAGGTTGTGAAGAAAGAGATTAGTGATTGGCGATTGAACAATCTACAGCTGAGCAGTAATAACCATTTTGCAGAATTTGTGAAGACATCTTTCACTGAAGCTTTTGATCGAGCAGTTAGTGGGTAGAAAAGAAGAAACCAACTTTCTGAGCAATTGGTATGTGTACCAATTCCAATATATCACAGAGAAATGCAAATCATAGGGTAAAAAAGAGAAAATAATGCTTAAAGATTGAGCAAAAGCACTGGACCGTTCGACGATGATACCATATAAATATTGCTGTATTTGATTGAGAAAATGTAGAAAAACTGATAGAGATAGAAAGAGAGAAAGAGAGATTTGTAGCTGGAAATACTTTCTTGATTGATTAAACAATGGATTAAAGTGATCACCTATAGAGGTGTTGCTGTTACAAGACTTGCAGAGCAAGTTACTCTAACACCCTCCTTATACCAACTAAATATATCTCTAACAAATCTTATCAAAACAGATTCCAACTAACTACATATAACAACCTATTTAATCTGTTGACAAGTGGAGTTGATCTAACCATTGATTATCTTCTCCCTTGGATCATAGTTTTGTATTTCATCTTCTTACAAGTATAAGTATTTTAAATTGTTGAGATGGTGAAATTGACCAGATCCAGGATGGGAAGAACATAGAATTGGGAATTGGGAAGAAACTTATGTGTGCAGGCTAGGAACACATATGAACTAATTGGGAAATTTAAAATTGTATATGCAAACTTCTAGACATCGTGACTACTGATCACTATGCGAGTTTGGTATGAGTGGTTTTCATTCTTTGGAAACTGGAGAGTCAACTGAAAGTTCCGTGCACTTTTAGCAATTTTTAACTTTTTGACTTACCTATTGCATTGTCTACTTGAGAGAGAGAGAGAGGGGGAGAGAGAGATCTTACCGAATTTAGGCGTCGGTAATATTAGGGAGATTAAATTTGAAGACAAAATTTTGAAAACTAAAGGACATGGAAGTTGATGATTGATTGATTACTTAAACGTTGATAAACGTGCTTATTCATATTAATGACACATCATTTAGTTTGTAAATTTAGTCTCCTTAGTATTACTCTTAGTCTAAAGTACGTATAGTTCTCTTTTCTTGGTAGAAGAAAGGCTTTTCATCTGGATAAGAGTTTGGACAAAATTTACATGTAGTACGAAAATGTAGCTTCACAGGTTTCAGAACAGACAGAATTACACACCCTGAACTGTAAACCCCCAAAAAAATAAAAATAAAAAATAAAAAAAATTCCTATGTAATGCTTTACTGGTTAAACCTTTCTTGAAAAGATGACAAACATAAAATAACAACATAAAGACCTCCACTCCACAGTTTTCTGACCACTCTCTCTTTACCTCTGTTTTTCCTCCTACCATTCTCACATGCTAGGGTTTCTAGTGTGTGTGTGTGTGTGTGTGTGTGTGTGTGTATTTAGGGCTGTTTCCTGCAAATTAACCTTTTAACATTGATGACGTGATTTGCATGCCGGAGATGTTCAATTTTTTTGCTTCTAGAGCTTAGATTAGTATTGATTTTTCTTCTGTTTCCGCCTTAGTTTTATTTTCGTTGTTTAATTAATATGCATTTGGCATGAATCCTCCAGTATTTGGAGGAGTTGTGCTCACCCAAATTCATTGTTTTTTGCCCCTATTTTAATGAAATTTTCTCCTTGTTTTTCTCATAAAATAAACATTGATGACATGAATATTTAGTCTATGATCCTGTACATTTAAATGCAAATTAATCCTTTTTTCTGATTCCACTCCTTAACTAATGCCAAATACGAGAGCTCCACTATTTACTAATTAAAGGAAAGGACTGCTAACTACTAGTACCTTCCACTATGAGTAAGTGGAAAGTGGCAATGTGATGGGTAGGGAAAGAGGAGTATATACTTTCGGTAAACAAATGATTGTTAGTTGCCCTACTTACACAGACTATGACATTCATTTCCACATTAATAAAAATGCGCTACCAACTCGTATGTCTTTAAATATTTTGTGCAAACCAAACGCACGAAGCAATCAGTGCAATCAGTGAACAAAAAGTTGTGATGCGTGGTCCTAAGCTTCCATTGTAGAATCAAAACGTGTCCAAGGCACATTTAGGGAAATTGTTTTATGATGCGTGATTCATTACTTGAATGCACATTGCATGGTTGTATTGTCAAAACGTGTCCAAGGTACAGGTTGGGAAGTTGTTTTGTTATAGTTAGTCGTTAATTGAATATGCAATTGCACGATTTCGAATTATTTTGTTCTTATGGCAATGAGAACAACGTTTTATATATGACATACTAAACTAAGGAATGTTGGAAATTAAGCTTGCTGAAGGATCGAAGATGGCTTGGATTTCAAGTTTTCTATCAAAGTTCAAGTTTATGTTCTTAGTTATAACTAGAACACTCTGTCACAATGTATAGCTGAGATTAAAACATCTTAATGGCTTGTATTATGTTACCTGTCATTTTCTGCTAAGAGTTCTAGTGGTGCATGTGCCTCTCACTTGGGGTATGTTAGTCACTTGGCACGTGTATATCACGTGTAGCCCAACGGCTAGATTCTTCTTTGTATTCCCTCATGCTTCTTGTGTGAATTGGTGGAGGGTTTAGTGTGTCTGCAAGCATCGAGAAAGCAATGTACTCTCTGCAACATTCTCTCTGAAAATTCTCCATTGTTCTCAACATTCATTCTTCTCTAGTCGAATCCAATTTTCACCAAAATAACCACTTTAAAGTAAAATCAACAAGGAATTAGTATATTCCTGACCACATTTGTCTCTCGCCACGACCCTTTAGGAAAAACCCTAAATCTAGCTCCATCCTCGCTGTCGACCCCTTACTCCGGCTTGGGGTCGCTGGGAGCCCCTCCCTTCTCCTCCTTCTTCTTCTCCACATCCCCTCCTCCTGTCATTCATACCAACGCCTCCTAACACCTCACCTGCCTTTTTCTTTCCCTCCTGTTTTCCATTTCTCCGTTCTTCGCTACCACACTGCCCCCCGCCCCCTCCTATCTCTTCCCCTTGCGCCTTTCGTCCACCGAAGTTTGGGCTACCCACCTCCGTGCGTGGGTGGTGTCTTTGCCTCTTTTCTAGGTCTTATCACCTTGATCTAGAGCTAGACCCAAGTTTTCCTCGGCCTTTGGCGTGTTGGGTCGTAGGTAGATCAGATCCACCCTTCCAGTTTGTTCCCATGGTGGCTTGTGCAGTTGATCCGTCGTATTTGGTCCGTTCTATGGCAGTCAAGCTTTATCTTGTCAGATCTGTAGCAGTCCCGCCTTATTTGCCCCGACCTACAGCTGACTCGCCTGTTGTGGCTTATTGCGGATCCCTCTAGAAGTGGTGACATTACTGATTTAACCTTCATTGTAAAGATAAAACTGATTGGTGGTTTCGTTTCTTTCTCAGCTTACATTAGTTTAGTTTTGTTGTAGTTGTTTGTGCCGTTTAGTCAGTGTTGTGCTCTTGGCTTTTGGTGATGACTCTCTGTGTTTTCCAGTATTGTCTGTCGCGTCTGCTGTTTTATCTGAGACCTCATTTGAGATTTCGAAATGATGGAAAAGTTACTACAGTGGTGAAATGATATTTGAGAATAAGATCATATCTCAAATTTGATTCAAAAATAAAATAGAAAGGTGAAACTATATGGATATAGCATATGGATAGTGATAAACCGCGTTAGAGTATTAAAACTCATTTAGATGTGCTTTTAAAATAACTGAAAACGTTTTTAAAGAAAATGTTTTTGGATTCCAAAAGCAGTTTACGTGCTTTCTACAAAATGCATCAGTTGTTTTCTACAGGAAGTACTTTAAGTGTTTTTTCAGGAATAACTAGCATTTTTACTAAAGATTGTTTCTAAAAATATTTTCACCAAAAATGTTTTCAGTCATTTAAAAGCACATTCAAACAAGCTCTTAGCAAAGTCAGCAATTAGGTTTAATTATCACTATTAGAATTGTTTTTAGTATTTAGCTTAAAGTTTTACTGTTTTCTTATTAAAAATTGTATTTTTCTGCATTATCATCATGTAGTTGTCATGGTGATGTAGTATTCTTCATTCTTTTGAATCAATCAAAAATCAGAGTTTGCAATTAATCAGCTTTCTACTCTTCTTCCTTCAATTTCTAACAAGCACCTCCTGGTCGGAATTATACTTTAAGCTAAAAATATATAGCATGCTATCTATATTACAAAACCCTTTTTAAGTACTTTACATTTTCAACAGTCAACACAGAACCCTTTTTAAGGCAGCTAAACCTGCAGATTTCTTAAGTCTTCACTGAGCTTTCTCAGTCCTACCTCTGTGTGGCCTGCCTTTCATGCATACTCCCTTCACTCTGTGACGGTGAGTGATCAATCAACGATATTTGCGATAGGTTATGATAAGGTATGGTCGAATAATTCAGTCCTTGTCGATTCTCCTCATTGCAACATGCCAAATAACTGAAAGAACGAACTATAAATTTGCCAAGTGTCGATATATGGACCGATCTAAAAAGAATCACAATATCATAATATGGTCATTAAAACTTTTCAACTTTTCTTTCATTGGGAATAAGATGTTGTTCATCCAAGAAACGTTAGTGGTCGCTAAGAGATAGAATTATGATTTTATTTCACGAGCTCTGTCGGGAAAGTGGACGGAACATATGGAATGAAAATAAAAATGAAAGGGAAACCTCCGAGGAATATAATATAGGATGGTAATTAAGTCTTATATATAATATAGATGTATATAATTATATGTCTACTTATTGATAGGGCAGTATCATGCATGAAACATGTTTTGCCTCTTCATAAGCCATGCTTTGATTCTAAGAAAGGTGACCGTGAGCGTAAATCTATCTGTTCAATATCTTATTTGATATCTTAATAGGGTATGTAATTCTTATTAAATATAACATTGTCAATTATTTAGGGATTAAGGACTAAGCACTAAGGTACAGAAGAAAACTATCATTTAGTTAGCCCTGGTAGTTACAATATGCATTGCTCTTCAAATTCTTAAAACTGGAAGTTCTATGCATTTTCCTAAAGTTACCTCCTTCCTTGAAGTGTAAAACACAACACAGGAAGATTTACAACATGATGACTTTTTAACCAATGGAATCTGGCTAGCACACCATAACTGACAGAAGAATGTAGAAGACTAGCTTAGGAAGAGGATATATACGTTAACAAAGCAAGGTCCTTTCAGTCTGTAACTCTTTCTATGACACGTTATGTTTTAACTGCGCGATACTAACTACTTGCTGATCTTTCACGTAGCAGAAAAGTCTCAATCCAAGTTTTTCACCCACAATCACGTCAACTGTTACGAGTAGCTCCTTTTGAGTTTTTGCCAAATTATATATATGTGTGTGTGTGTGTGTATGCTTGTACATATTTGTCATAAAGTGAACTAGATACTTTTGTGGATAGAGTTTTGTTGGTACATGAAAAAAAAAGTAGTGAAACGACATATCCACAACATGGAATGCCCTATTCTTCGAACACGAGAAAGTCCTAGGGGAGGGGAATTCTAAAAGCTACTGATTCCAGATGCATAATGTATGTCCATGCTCACAACTTAAAGACACTTGACATGACAAACACCAACTCAAATGGCTACAATAGGTACCTACACAAAGCATATCCTTTCCTACAACTTAACCTTTCGAACCCTAGAAAAGCCTAGGGAAGAGTGGTAGTATTTGTTGAGAGTATTCAACAGCTACACATACTTCATGTTACTTTATAAAAACTAAAAACATAATGACTAGGCGAACAAGAAATAGCAAGACTTGAGGGGTGTTGAGAAGTGAAAGTCTTGCATTAAGTGCGTAAGAGATCTGAAATATCTTTCATCCAATGTCCATTGTTTTGATTAGATGCTCACATTCTAACATAGAGTAGTATTGTAGGATCCGTCATGTGATAAATATGCTCACATTCCAACATCAATTCAAATGTACTATAAGGATTATCCTTTCTTTCTATAGTGCATAATGTACCCATTTTGTAAGGCGCATTAGCACCCATCCAAGCATCATGCTTGATTCAACCTCACAGAATACATTTTTGACATTGGTTCTCACTGTAAAAACAAAACAAGACCATGACTGGAGAAGTGCTAGATAAGACAACACATGCCCTACATACTCATCACCCTCAATCTAAACACAATGAACAGAAAAGCCCATATCCTCCATAAAACAGCCTCTAAATTTAGTATAATCATAGTAGTGGCCAAGCAATTGGACCATTTTTGTAGCAACTTGAATGCATCATGCAAAAAAAACCTCCTTAATTTGTTATGATATTTGGGATGGACCCTCCAAGCACCAAACCAAACTTGTAGCTAGGTTCATATGAAAAAAAATTAAAAAATAAAAATAAAAAAGAAGAAGAAGAAGAAGCTTAGTTTACGCTGAGTCTCATGATCATTAGTAACCCTCAACTTTTTATGTAAAAGTCAATCCTCTTGAACGAGTTGAGTGAGTTCTCTGTGCCAACATCACATCATTTTTCTTCTCTTGACAATTGAAATTTCGTTTGAAACTTTTTGTATATGCAACAATTTTTATGTGGAAAACGACTATTATTTTAAAGTATACTTTGTAATTCAAATAATGTGCTTTTTTTTTTTTTTTTTTTGTTGAATTCATTAAAAACAAAATTTTGATTAAATCATAAAGCCTTACTTTATTGTCATATCATGTGATTTACAAAATGTGATTTAAAAAAAAAATACATATATATATATATATATGTATGTTTCTCTAACATTTTTCACTTTTATATTATGAAGAGTTGACTTATATATTCACACACCCAACTGAGATGTCAACATGCCAGTAACCATCTAAAATATGTCATTGATAGTTTTTGCAAAAATATTTGCTAGTCGTTGATGCAATGATGTTTATGCAATGATGTTTCTTGCTGGAGTTAACCTAACATTTCCCCAAGTTACCAATCAGAAACTGCCACCATTAGTTACCCCATTTGCAACAGCAATGAAATTATGAAACATGTTGTATCTTTATTGCTCTTGGAATTCGATCAATACTCTAAACATTGGTGTATGGAGGAAAGAAAGGGTTGTCGTTATTAGATACTCTCTATTCAATATCATTTTTTGTTATGTTGTAATTCTATCGCTCTAAAAAAAAAAAAAAAAAAAAAATTCTAAAATCGCTAGGAGCTAGATGTTAGTCGAGCGGTACGTAGGGGTCGAACACCTAAGCAGCTAGATAAGGATAGGCAGATTTATGTAAAATTATTGTATATCTTGTAAATAAATATCTATTTGTATGGATAATAAAAAAACTAATCAAATGCAAAAATAGAAGTAAAAGAATACACAAAGTACAGCCATCCAACATGTTCAATATTTAAAAAACAATGAGCATATAATCATAATGAGGAGTATTCCTGGATGATAGACTAAATTTTTCTTGTTAATGATCTTTGCATTGAATTGGACATAGACTAAATTATTTAACCTTGTTGTATCTGGTTTATTTCTTTTCTTTGTATGTATCCTCTCAAAGTGCTCCAATTCATTTCACAATTGGATGAACTTGTAGTCAATCCATCCTTTACAAATTAGGTACACCATTTCCATAAGTATACCATCATGAAGTAAACTAAATCTTCAAAAACTCACATTAAAATAAAAAATAAAAATAAAAAAGTTATCAAACGGTCTCTTAGTTGTAACCAATTTCCTATTCTATTATCTCTCTTTACGTGTTCATCTTCTTACTCTACTTCTTTGATCACAGATAAACTGGTTTTATATCTTCTTTTTTTTTCTCTGTGTATCTCATGATTGATACGTGAGGTGAAACATATAGAGAAAAAAAAATGAAAAGAGATGCAGAAAAAATGGGGTCCGAAGATTGTTGCAACTAAAGTTTTTCATGCAAGTTCTTCTCCCATCCACTCACTTGCAATTTGAACATTTCTCCCAGACTCCATTGAGTACTCGTTACTCATTGGCTCATCCAAGGTTAGTCTTCTTCACTAGAAAAAGGCCTGATGGAGCTCAATTAATTAGCCCAACACATTTAACATGACTCTCCCTGTATTATATTCTTCAATTCCTTTCTTCACTTGCTTACCTTTCAATCCAACATCATGTTTCAATTTAAATGGACAAAACAGAAAAGATCACCATCAAAACATCATGTTTGAAAAGGCATAAATATTAAAAATATACCTAAAGGGGCATATGAACAAAATGTTAGTAAAGTCAAACTTCTATAAATTAATAGTTTTGGGACCAAAGAAATTTGTTAATTTAGCAAGGAAACACGTTCTTCACATTCATTTTTACTTTTTATACATTGTTGTTTGTTAGTCATTGGTCTTCTTCAATTCCTTCGATCTGACAATCAAAAATTGAGAGAACTGTGTGAGAATTAAAAATTGGTGTATAGATAGTATTATCCTTCAGCAAAATATTAAATAAACAATAACTTACTAATTTATCAAGTTATTTCTTATTTTCTTAAATATTGTACAATGTATTTAGTTTCTCTTTTTACGAATCAACAATTCTATGTGTTTTTTTAACCAAGTAAAATTCATGAATCTACTTCCTTTTTTTTTTTTTTTTCAAAAATAAACTGTACATTGTTTAATGTACTACATTATTCCATTTTATGAACATTTAAACGAGCAAAAACTCTATTTAAATAAACAAAAGCTATAGTAACACAACACTTCATACATCAATTGTCTCTTATCTCTAAGGTGTAAAGAAAATCACAATGACGAGGAAGACATAAACAATGATTAAGTCATATTTTAAGAAGGCCTCATAGTTGAATCATAAACACTATGTATTAACAAATTATTAATTTATATATTGTGTGGGACCTATATGAAGTTTTTAGGCCAATTTTCATTTTCCGTTTTTTTTTTTTTTTTTTTTTTTTGTTGGGTAATCCATGTGGTGAGACCCTAATTTTGAACCAACTCATCAGGTGAAAAGTTGATAATCGTAACCTTGTGATCAAGTTCATTAGAAGTGTCGATCCAATTAAGAATTTTCATTATTATTCTGTTACATCTCGTTAAAATGTAGGTACAAAACTGTCCTTCAATCCAATTATATATATTGCGACATAGACATGTAAATTTTATTTTAATTTATTTTTTACAACTGAAGGAAAATTTTACCCTAAATTCCCGTAACCCCATCTTCCTAGTAACGTCTACTAGCACTGGTTCTCAAGGAAGGAATTAGAATGATAGTCATGGAAGGCGTTCTTCAAAATCAACCTACTTTGCCCCAACAACCACCGTAACCCATGGTGGTGGAGAGAGCATGCGATGCCTCGAAGTCATTGCCTGAGACGGAGATGGAAGACAATGCCGAGAGAGGGCAATTTATTCATCTGTTGTTTTTTTTTTTTTTTTTTTTTTTTTTGACAAACAAAATATTCATCTGTTGTTGAGAGGGGGATGTTAGCGGGGGAGATGGAGAATGAAGTGGCGCGTGGCTGAGGAAATAGAGACGGAGTGGGAGCCGACGGGAGTCATGGGTGTGTGGGTTTTATTTTAAATATTTTTTTTTCTCATTTTATTAAAACTCTTTTTGTTTTTCTTTCTACTTTTAGTTTTCTGTAGAAAATAATGGACTGTAATTTTTGCCCCTATACGCGGATGGAGTTTTGGTAGAAATTGACTCGGCCTAAGATTAATAACTGACTTGACTACATGTTTATGATTAACAATATTTTCACCACAGGTTGGTTCAAAATTGAGGTCTCACTTCATAGACCACTAAAAAATATTTGGCCCATTTGTAATGCTTTATCTTATAAATTTAGTGAATTGTTAATTTACTATGTTACGTCTGTAAGTTGAGACGAGCCAAAAATATTATTTAACCAAAGTTATTAAATTATTGAGAGACTGGGTATATACAAGTTTAAATTACTAAAATTACAGCACGTACAAAAGTGGAACAGAGAGAGAGGAGAAGCAAACTGCAGCTTTAAATTTAATTACACAACAATTAAACAGAATCTGCAGAGAAATATACACACTCTTTCTGTATAATCATATCATACAAAAGTGAGAGAATAAGGAGACAACCCAGCTGAGCTCGAATGCTAAACCTATTCCCAAAAGCTACAAGCTGGGTGTCCCAAAACCTCTCACTCTAAAATATTTTAAGTACACCCAAAACTACATACACAAAAAAATATAACAGGTGAGTCTCCGGGGGCATATCAGATTGCTTCCCACAGGTAAATCTCCTCTGTAAATTTTGCAAATTTACTCCTGAGGGGCAGTAAATTTCCTCAGGCCTGCTTCTTCAAGTCCTTAGTGCTTATAAACGTTCCATGAAAACCGTACGGAACTCTCGAGGGCAGCTGAATTGTAGCTTCCACCTTCAAATCCATGGCGTTCACGATTTGCAGCTCCGACTTCCACTTCTTCTCGTCGTGAACGAAGGCCAAAATGTAACCATCGTCCTCGTTCTCCGAGTTGGGGTCTCTGGGAAGAAACAGAGGTTCGCCACCGTACTTCTCGTCACCGTAGATATGCTTCTTCACCTCACCAGTGGAGAGGTCCACCTTCGCAAAACCCGAAACTTTCGGCCACGGCTCCGCCAGGGCCAAATACGCGAACTGGGTTTTTCTCCCTAGCATGTTCCGATTCACCATCCCAGCTTCCAGGTTCAGATTCTCGGAGCAAATGCGGCGGCGCGTCGACTTGCCGGTTTTCAAATTGAGCCGGATTTCGGACAGAACACTTTCTAAATTCTCGTCGCATTCATTGAAAATGGAGTCCGGGGGCGTCATGCACGAGCCGATAACGACGATCTCGTCCGTCTCCGGCTCCTCCCACGCGTTCCAGAGGTGGAAGCAGAAGCAGTCGGGGCAGTCGACCCACCGGATTCCCGACGCGTCCTTGGCATTCTTGTCGAGGATCCCAAAACGCGACATCTTGTTCTTGTCGTAAATCACGGGGGACCCACCGCCGATCATCTCCTGCAGCTTGAACACCACCTGCTGGTCGGGGATTACGACGTGTCGTTCGGTAATGGCGAAGTCGTGCATCATGGTGGGCTGCTCGAGGTTGATTTCGATGTCGGGGGACTTCTCGCCGTTTGGGGAGAATTTGAAGTATTTCAAGTAAGGCCTCTGAACGACGTCGTAGCTGAGCGCGAAGAGCTCCCCCGTGGCGGGGTCAACCTTCGGGTGGGCGATCATTGTGGACTTCAGCTGCCCTTCGAAGTCGTAGCGGCCGACCGTTTTGAGGTCCCCTGTTTCGGTGATTTGGACGTGATACGGCAAGTCGTCTTCCGACATGGCGAGGAGGTGACCGTTGTGGTAGACGAGGCCGGCGTTCGCGACGCCGACGCCGTGGGTGGGGTCCACGAGTCCGAACATCCCTCTGGCGTAGAAAAGGAGGAGGCGGGCGATGCCGGAGTGGCCGTGGAGCTCGCCAATGGCTTTGGGAAACAGGGGACGGCCGAGGTCACGTTCTTGGCTGATACGGCTGGTTTCGGTGAACCTGCAAGCGTAGCTGGCGGTTCCGTCTTTGAACTGGAGGGCGTGGACCATGCCGTCGCCGTCGAAGAGGTGGTGACCGGCGACCGGCTCGTGAAGTGGGTTGGCGCCGTTTCGGACGTAGAGGCCTTGGATTGAGTCGGGGATTTTTCCGGTCACCGGTAGATAGTGTTCGACGGGGTGCTCCGGCACCGGAGCAAAGTTTCCGGCGATTTGGACTTCTGGGTCGGATGTTTTGGGAAGTGGGTGTTGTTTTTCCTTGGAAAGCAGAGCGCTCTCCATTGCGTCCAAAGCCATGGATGCTGCTCTCTGTAACAAGTTCCATTGTTGTGGCACTGGCTTTGGAGAAGTTGGGGACTTTTGGGTCTTATTTTCTCTTGGGATTTTAGTGGAAGTTGAAGTTGAAGGTTGTTGGTAGGTAGGGGAGTGTTTGGGAATTTGGACTAGAGAAGGTGTTTGCAGAGAGCAAGAGATGGTTTTTGATTTGAAAATTGAGGAAGAAGAGGGGGAAAATCCCAATTGATTTCTGAAGGAATTTGAAGAGTTTAAAGAAGGAAGCCGGCGGTGTCTTGTAGTACCAGTAACAGGCTTAACCCGTGTACCTGTAGCTGCCGCTGTTGCCGTGGAAGGCATGGTCATGGTTTTCTCACTTTTAGTAAATTACTATTAGTAGTAGCAGGAATGGTGCCTCTTGATTGGCCCTCAAGGGCAAGTAAATTTGTTTCTGCTTTGTTCGACAGTGAGTGAGAGAGAGAGAGAGAGAGAGGGAGAGGAGAGAGAGCGCGTATGGTTTGCTTTTGGAATGGATTTTCGGGGAGAGAGAGAGATCAGTGCAGTGAGCAATGAGGGGACTGGGGGGTGTGTGTTGGACGAAACGGGTGAGAGAGATGGAGTGTATATATAGGGAGGGAGAAGGAGGCAGGGAGGTCCCACTCAAACATGTAGCGAGAGACCACGTGTTGGATTTACAAGAATTGGGGACTCAGGATTACCAATAAGTAACGAGGTGGTGGTGGGTGGGGGGGTCTACTTGCTTAATAACTTGACACGAACGCCTCCTCATATCTGTGCTTCTGTTTTCTTATGAGTTGTCTATTCTGGCTTCTTTCTTTCTTTCCTCTTTTTATAACCATTATATTCCACGTGAAACTTCCTCAAATTTAGAACAAAATCACAAGACATTGTCACATTGATTACAATGCAATGTAATCTATTCGCAAATATAAACTTGAGTTGGTTGTTTATGTCACGTGATAATTTTGAAGAACAAAATATAAACCAATTGGACTGTTATTAATACTATTGACAACCTTTCTTACTTTCTTTGATACCAAGTAGGATGATTGAGACAACCTACTATTGAGTTTTGCGTATATTTCTCGACCAAATTACTAACTTGTGTTTGGTTTGAAAGCTAAGTATAAATCATGTGCTCATATTTTATAAATGCATTTTTTTTTTTTTCATTTTGGAACGCAAATTTTGTGAAATTTTCTAATGTGTGAGGGACACAACACCGCATGATATTACTAGTTTGAGTTTTATGATCCGAGTAGACAACAAAACTGGTATGTCGCAAAATTAAAATTTATTATTTGATTAGTATATTAACGTAATATACTGTAAACAAATCAGTAATATTACATAGCGACCCGGAAGTGACTCCAAGAAACTTCCACTACAGATTCGTACGTAGCTTCTGCAAGTCGCACTGAATTGGTGGCTATACGTTGCGTAATAGCGACATGAATTTGACAAATAGAAAAATTGGAAGAGAGAAAAGTGGTGGTAATTTGAGTTCGGCCATTGGCCCATTAGTGTAAAAATGGGACTAATGGAAATGTTGGGTTTGTTTTTGTTTTAGTTTTGGTGGGGAGGGCGGCATTGGTCCCTCCCCGCGTTCCTCCCTCAATCGGAGTCACCCTGAACACGTGTCGTCATTTGCTGGTGCCCTTCTACGCCCTGACCTCACCAAATGCGCCCCACACGCTTAGTCCCCATATTCACCACTCACTGCCATATGCTAACCTTCTAATTAAGTTCTAAAAAACATTAGGAAATTAGATTTAGGAGCCATTTTACAAATCCACCAACTAAAAATAGTCATCTTCTCAAAGTGCAAACTTTACTAGTTTCTTTTAACCAAAATATCTTCTCATTATCGATACAATATTAATACATTCTTAACCCAATATTGATAGATTATTGACACAATATTGAAAGTATTTTCTTTGAAGAAGACTTGTAAAATTATATTTTGAGAGGAGGACTAATTTTAGTCACTGTGCCTGTACCATTCATGCTCTCCTAAAGTCCTCATATTAAAGATTTGTGAGGATCATATGCATATTAGTCATAAGATTATATTAGTATAGATCCAAATGCTTAAAACATTTGGCAATTTAATCAAGCAAAATAAGAATGGTTTATGGATTTAATTTGGTTTTGCTTTATTAGGTTGTCAAATATTTTAAGCATTTAAATCTAAACTAATATAATTTTGTAGCTAATCTGTATTTGATCCTCATATATCCTTAGTAAGAATCTTAGGAGAGTATGACTGATGCTTGTACGTAGAATGGCTTGTAAGCCCAATTTCTAAAAACTTATTAAATTTGTGAGTGAAATCCATGGTGCAATTAAAAACTAATGTCACGGAAAGCTATTTGCCTTTTTAATTTCAGTTTATATTGCATGCTTTGTTTATTTGTTTATTTTTTTATTTTTCTAATGAAACTAAACAATGTGCGCTATACATGCAATTCCAACTTCCTTGTCAAACTGGAAATAATACTTCTACTATACCAAATAGTCCATGCGAGTTGGATAAATAAATATGGCCATGCGTTCCATGCATGCATGGTGGGCTACACGGCTCTACCTTGAGGCCATATATATATATATATATATATATTCAACATTCAAAAGATATAATGTATATCATCTTTACTTTTACTTTAATTATTTTACTTTTAATTTCTCTTCTTTCCAATAAAAAAAATTGGACAAATTAACAAGAAAAATGAGAGATGGTAGTTGAAAGAGGAGAGGAAGGAAAAAGGAAGAAGATATAGAATTTGTGGGAGCACAAGTGTAGATTTTGTAAAGATCAAAGAAAGATGTTCTATGTGTGATTGGCATGTGAGAAAACTAATATATATACACAAATGAATTCTAGAACAAAATATTTATCCTCTAAGAAAATACTTTGTATAAGTCTAATTTTTTAGTCAATATAAAAATAATCTAATTTATTAAAATAAGTTCATTCTCTTGAGTTTCATTGTTAAATTTCTTCCTAATTATCTCTTTAATTATTATTATTATTTTTTTTACTTCTTCTTCTTTTTTGTACTCTAAACCCTATTCATAGATTTTATTTTTAATTTTTATAACCAATCTATATCTAGGTTAATTGTATTTATCTACCTTTATGATAAATATTTTTTTTTTTTTTTTGGTAATCAACATGTATCATAGATAAATGTGCTTTGCTTGCTTGAATATTATGTTTCTTACATTTTAATTAGGTTGCATATCTCGCTTATAGGTATAATGTACATTCTTATATGTATAATATACATTCATGAATTTGTTACTTGAGTTAGGATCATATGTTCTGCACATGAATTGAATTTATATTAGCATATTAGTTTTTTGTTAGAAGATATTAAGTAGATTTTTAAGAATTAGAAGATGTATGAAAATAAAAAGAGTAGAAAAAGATAATACTGGACTTAACCT
This sequence comes from Pyrus communis, assembly GCF_041283825.1. NCBI lineage: Eukaryota > Viridiplantae > Streptophyta > Magnoliopsida > Rosales > Rosaceae > Pyrus > Pyrus communis. The sequence continues at coordinate 23,962,662 of NC_142574.1, forward strand.
AATAGCTATGTTGATTTTTTAATCCAAATCTAAATGTCCCTACATCTTATATGTACATTATATGTATACATAATGCCTTTGTGAGAACAAGTATGAAAGTAATCCAAAAGAAGGTTGATGTGCTCAAGAAGCCGGTTGTTAGGAAAAGCAAAAAAGAGATATGGTAGTTTCATTACTTTAGTGAATTATGTATTTTTCTAAGGAAAAATCGTGATGTGAAAGTGTATTCTAACAAAACTCGTGTATATGTACATATATATATATATATATATATATATTATCCAAATATGCTTTAAAAATGTAATATAAAAATTATATTGTCGACTGGTATTGTTATGATTAAAACTATATTATACACGTAAAAATTTGTCGAGCTGATCAAGAGATATGGCAGTTGATTCATTTAGTGAATTTTGTATTCTCTGAAAATGTATTATTTCAGTCAAAGCAGTGGTCCATTAGTAAAACATTAAATTAAGGTTTCCAGTAAGTCTAACAGAACATCATTGCATGTGAAAGAGAGAGTGCAAGACTGAAATTCGCACCTAACGAAATGAAGACGAAATTGTCGACGTAAACTTATTTAAAGATGCTAAGAAGAAGTGTACTCAATGTATGTTAAAACTTAATTATCAATTAATTAAAGAGAGTTTTAAAGAAACACTAACGGAATTGTTCACTTTTAACGAAAATGACATTTTTACTTTAAAAGTCACTTCTGGTACTATTCACTTACAACACATTTTTGTCATTTTTTATTAAAACTCAAAATTTTCAAGCATTTTTTATTAGTTTTCCTTTAATTAAAAGGACCTCCAAATAAAAATTAACAAAAAATTACACAGGTCACAATCAAATTTAGGTTATTTTAAAAAAAAAAACAAAAATTCCGAACACGGAAACCTTAATGGGAAGCCCATGTGTCCTCCTTATGGCGGAGATGTTCAATGAAAAATATGGTTTCCTAATCCAATTTTGCAAGTCTAAATGATGAATCTCGAACAAGACCTAGTACCTGCCGCCAGAACAAACTAATGAAGAAATAGACTACTAAAATTCCTGGAAAGACTTTTGATGGCCTTCTTTACTTTACCTATAAAAAGAAGAAAAATGGAAAAGACTTCGATGCTTTTGGACCTCCAAAGTCGGTGGTCAGATGCTAAGGCGGATTACAAATTTTCCACAAGGATCACAAGCACCACAATTACGTCCGACATACATCTCAACTTTAAAACATAATACGTAAAACTTATCACGTAAGGTTTTTAGTTTTCAAGAAGTACGTATTATGTGGGGCATTCAAAGGAGATAGATATCTTAAGTTAAAATATTGTAATTCTACACCGAAAACTAAACAAAATATACTACTATGTTTAAATGAATGGTTTCATTATTAATAACCAAGATCTGTAATTTGTGATGAAATTAAATACTTATAAGTTGTGTAGGTTATTAAGCAAGAACGACGACTCTGAAATCTTAAAGGTCATATACCTATAACTTATAATACTTACATGTCTGCACTCTTGCAACAATGCGAAAGCTACACGAAGACGAGGAAGTGCGCATAGCATTGTCCTCAATTATTCATTTAAGAAAACTTCATAACTTTTAGTCTCATTAATTTTCTTCATCTTTCTGAGTGGGATAACCAATTAAAAATTAAGTGGATCTTCTCTGTGAGTAGTATTTATTTGTCAAAAAACAAAATAAAACAACTAATTTCTTTGTCAAAAAAAAAAAAAAACAAATAAGTTCCTTCATCTACCGTAGAATTACCAATTATTATTCCAATATTGTTGCTGCATGATAATTATGTCTTTCCATTCATTGGTGTAATCGCTCAGCCATTAATTCTTCAAATGAACAGCTTTCTCAATTGATTAAGCAATTAATTCTCCATATTAAATAAAGCATATTTGAAACTCTTTAATAATAATTCATTCATTCTCTCTCGAAGTATTTTCCTATACAACAATTATTATTTTTAGTGCAAATTGTTTTCTTATTATTGCTTAGTTTCTGTTATTGCAGGTAGAGATTCCTTCTTTCATGAGTTTAGCTAACCTATATAACAACATACATAGAGATATTACTAATAAACAGGGTCCCAACTTTCCAATTATAGGGCTAACAACCATATCCTTCCTTCATGTTCTTCCGCATATGAAATAACATTATTTTAATTAGTTGGATTAGTCTCCTTAATGTCATGGATGACTCTAACACCTCAAAAAGGTGGAATATTATATAGTTTCCACGTTACAGATTAATTGATATGAGAGAGATGATCTTTTCGTCAGTTGCCATCAGACCTTCAACATTCTTAAGTTGTTAATTTGTTACGTGTCTATTGCCGACGATGATACAAAAGCATCATGTCTTGGTGTCTACTTACGAATATTTTTGCTTTACATTAGTTATTTTCTGCTCATTTATCTCTACACCACTTATTAATAAAATACTAATTATCAACCAAAAATTATAAAAAAATTATTATAGCCTTTTATATATGGGCATTAAAATTAGTTAACACTTTTATTTCTGTAATTATAGCAATGGTTTCTGAACTAAACAAATTTTACAGTTTTTTTTTGGTTTTCTTACTCATATGTTATCAAAGCATATTTAAAGTTAAAATATAAAAAAACCTCCTAAGCCCTTGTCTTCTCTCTCTTTCCTACCTATATGTGTATATATGTATATACTAAATTTACACAGAGTACAATGCCGAGACATTCCAATAAAAAAACAAATTCTAGTCATTTATGCGATAAATCTAGATTAAGCCTCTGTTCCTTTTTGGTGTCTCAAAATTACATCCAAACTTCTTTGTTATTTTCCTAAGTCTTCTTAGTTATTATTAAGAGACCTATTACGATAATTTTTATTGTGAAAATGTCAAATAATCGCTTTACTCATTATACCAACTTGAATAATATATTTAATATTAAATATCAATTCATATTAACTTCCAATTCTTTGTTAAAATAATAGTAATAATAATAATAATAATAATAATAATAATAATAATAAACACAGCCGTGTCATATCCCGGCCCGGGGCGGATCACTTTCCGGGCTCGCTCCACCACCGTAGTACGATATTGTCCGCTTTGGGCTTACCATTCCCTCACGGTTTTGTTTTTGGGAACTCACGAGCAACTTTCCAGTAGGTCACCCATCATGGGATTGCTCTAGCCCCCTTCTCGCTTAACTTCGGAGTTCCTACAGAACCCGAAGCCAGTGAGCTCCCAAAAGGCCTCGTGCTAGGTAGAGATGAGAATATACATATAAGGATCACTCCCCTGGGTGATGTGGGATGTTACAATCCACCCCCCTTAGGGGCCCGACGTCCTCATCGGCACACCACGGCCAGGGTTAGGCTCTGATACCAATCTGTCACATCTCGGCCCGGACGGGACCACTTCCTGGGCCCGACTCCACTACCGTAGCACGATATTGTCCGCTTTGGGCTTACCATTCCCTCACGGTTTTGTTTTTGGGAACTCACAAGCAACTTCCCAGTGGATCACCCATCATGGGATTGCTCTTGTGCGCTACTCGCTTAACTTCGAAGTTCCCATGGAACTCGAAGCCAATGAGCTCCCAAAAGGCCTCATGCTAGGTAAGGATGAGAATATACATTTAAGGATCACTCCCTTGGACAATGTGGGATGTCACAATCCACCCCCCTTAGGGGCCCGACGTCCTCGTCGGCACACCACAGCCAGGGTTAGGCTCTGATACCAATTTGTCACATCCCGGCCCGGGGCGGATCACTTCCCAGCCCCGCTCCACCACCGTAGCACGATATTGTCCGCTTTGGGCTTACCATTCCCTCACGATTTTGTTTTTGGGAACTCACGAGCAACTTCCCAGTGGGTCACCCATCATGGGATTCCTCTAGCCCCCTTCTCGCTTAACTTCGGAGTTCCTACGGAACCCGAAGCCAGTGAGCTCCCAAAAGACCTCGTGCTAGGTAGATGAGAATATACATATAAGGATCACTCCCTTGGGCGATGTGGGATGTTATAGCCGTCTAAAGCCAAGACCATAGAAAATTCTCCACTACAGGCCCCTGCTTTGAATTTGGAGTTGGCAGCAATCTTCTTGACAATCGTCAATCATTCTCACTGTTCTAAAAATCTTTGCCTAATATGCTTAGGTCCCCTTAGGCTAGGTAGTTGTTCACCACTACGATTAATTCCTATGTATTTGAAAATTAACCTAGACCTACTTAGGCGCTTGCCTAAACTGCCTAGGTACCCCCATTGGCATCCGCCTAGGTTACAACTTTCACTTAGACATGCTTAACTTTCTTTTTTGCATTTTAATTTTTTTTAATAAATTGTAAGAGACTTTGTGATGACCCGTCCCTAATTCTCTATATAATTTCTCGCCGAATGTGTAAATGGACATTTAGGTCCCTGTTGGCAAGTGACGTGGACATGACTGTACAACTTTAAATTATTTTCCTCGCTTTTGTAATTAATTTGTACTTGTTGTTACAGGGTACATTAATTTTATCAGTGCTAAAAACACTGTTTTGGATAGATTTTCTTATTTCCTTTCTACTGCGCAAATCTAAAAATCTTATCCCTTGTTCTTTTTAAATTGGACCCGTGCCCTGAAACCCCTCACAACCAATCAAATACTCTCCTCAATTCTCTCACCCAACCAGACAACTTCCCTCACTTTTCCACCAATCAGAAAAGTTGTCACTTTCTCTTTCATCTCATTCTCTATCCCTCATCAAGCTCTCTTTCTCTCTATTTGCAACTACAAGGACCTTCACAAACACTCACAAATCAAGTTCAAAATCACCATCATCGTGATCCTCTCGTCTTCATGAACACAACCATACCAGCCGATCACGTGTTGGTTGAGTTTTATGCGGTCAATGCAGAGCAACTCGGAAGCTCCGACTCGGTTGAGTTGGCATCGTCGTGATCCCAGTCGAGTTACAAGGTTTTAGGATAATGGGAAGCTTCTACTGAACTCCCCGTGGTCATTAGACTAGGTTTGGAAAAGTGTTGACGTCGAAACAAGCAAGTTCGAGAGGGTAAGTTTTAGGCTGAGACTTGTGAGGTTTTTTTAGGCCATTTTCCATCTGTTTTTTGGACTTCCAAAAGGTATAGATTTGTTCTCCTCATCACAACCTTCATTTCCATATAAGGTTTGCTAAAAACAGTTAAGAAATGAGGAAGTTATTAAGGGTTGAAAATTTTCTAGAAATCGGCGAAAATTCCCTAGTTTCCGACCAACCAAACGGCGGTGAATGGTAAGGCTCACCGGAGAAGATGAGGAATATTCTGTCAAAGGTGACGGAATATTCTAACGGCATCAAGTAACGTCGTTACTATTTAATGGAATATTTCGTCAATTCTGACAAAATATTCCCGATGCCCGTTAAGGTTCCATCAACTTGTGTCATGCATGTACTTGCACGTGTTACCGTGGGTTGTACGACATGCATCCGGCCTCCGGCCGGCGAATGGTTAGTACGTGTGGGTTAGTGACTTTGAGTAGACAATTTTTGTATATTCAAACCTTCCGTTTGAGGGAGTTATTCCTAGTTTTTAGTGTATGTCCTTATTAACTAATTAGTATTAGTTGTTTCGCATATAGGAGAGACTTACCCTGAAGACATGCATGGACAAGCGAGATTAGGGGGCTACGATCCTTCGACATACCAATGTTGTATAGTTTCCATAAATGCTTTTAAATTGGTTTATGCATTTTATGCCACGTTTTACTTAATGTTAATAATATTGTTTGTCGTTGAGTTTTATGTTGTCATGACATTTCATAGGCATTTTACCTGCTCATAAATATTATATTGTTGTGAAATGCTAAAGTAATTATACGGGACACACAGGTAAGTTCAGGTGAGTTTATTATGTTGTTTGGAACAATTGAATTTTATGGCATGATTATTTTCATATAGTTAGCTCATCATTGCTGCACCCTCATGTTAGTGCTCCCGTCCCGAGCCAGGGTCAGCCTTCATGTGATTTTTCACCTCCCACACCGCACGCTCAGCTTGGATCCAAATTAGGTGCTAGCCTGTCGTATAGGTCGCATTAGGCGACTCCGACTCATAGGTGACCCGGGCATAGCACTAGCCTTCACGTGATCATAGTATTATAGCGTATATTATTACACGTAGCCTGTCGTACAGGTCACATTAGGTGACTCCGACTCATGTGTTAGCATAGATTGATGAGCCATAGATGCAGTCGTACAGGTCACATTAGGTGACTCCGACTTGCGTGCTAGTATAGATTATTGAACACATTATTATATTTATATTGTTGATGAGATATAGTGCTGTGGCATACTTTTAGTTTACTGTTAGCATGCATTTGTTTTTCATACTTATACGTAGTATGATTTTCTGGAAACTATACATGTTTTACAGTGAGTGGTTAGTATGTTCAGAAAACAAATTGATTTTTGAAATCTTTATTTTTGTGCCAACTCACCCTTCTGTTTTTTGCCCCTTCAGGTCCTAAATAAGTGACCTACTCTGTGGCACTCGAGGATTTTTCGGCAATTCTGACATATCTCCAGTTTAACGTAGAAACTATCTCAGTTGCGTAATAAGTACTTCTCTAGTTCGACTGATGTACCCACTACCGCACACTCACTTTACTAGTTTAATTAACGTCTAGTTCGGTTTTAATTTATCCACATTTTTGTTTAATCACTCACACTTTTGGTTACGTCACCTTAGAGTGACGGCCATCATGCCACAACTTCGGTCAGGGTGTGTCAGACTTATTGAATACTTAGACGAACACATATTATATGCTTGTTCGCCATGTGTTTTCATTATGTTCTATACTTTATAATCTATATGCCATTATATTTTGTAGTTTATGTATCTCAATAAAATTATGTATTTTTTAAGTATAAGTAGACACTTATTTATACGATATGGAAGGCCCAACCGCAGCCCGACTAGCGCCTAGCATCTTTTAAAACCTCGATCATTCCTAGTCTTTATCATTTCCCCTTCTGTTTACTTTGGTGTAGATTGTCGCCACAATAGTCATCATCTTTTGGCCCACACATACAATAAACACATGGTTTGGATCCAGTTATCCCACTCGATATAGGGTTGAAACTAGAAACCATGAAAGATGCCAAATATCGTCGGGATTGTGTTTAGCCAGAATGATAGTATACGCTTACCCGATGCAGTGATATGACTCTCGGATGTCCGGAGGATGTGGAGTGGCGACATAATTTTATCTTATTTTGTTTCTGTCTAATAATTTCCATGAACTGTTTTGGAGTTTGGTTTTAATTTCTCTCTTTAAGAGAGTTTGCTAGTTTGATTGCTCTCTATAGGAGAGTTGCTTGATTTTAATTTCCGTTTTGGTATGCTACCTCTTTTGGATCTATGTGTGAAGGTTGGAGCTATTTGATTTATTGGATCTACTTTACTTGGTGTTCTGAGATGGTGGCGATGAATGGTCACATGTTTGACCTATGGGCACTGTACTCTATGTCCCAATATATGATTTGAGATTTTGATACCACATGATCTTCGTATAACATGAGGTTTAACAGTTTTATTGATCTGTGCAATCTTGTGGTTTCCAATGAGCTCGGACAAGTGTTTGATGTCAACTAATTACTTTACGATTAATGATGTTTTATTGTAATATTTTTAGATCTAGTTTGCAAGAACCCTTGAGGACTGAGTTATTCGTGATATGTATTTGTAATGCCCCTTCTTAAATGAATGGAACTATCATTTTTTTTTAATAAATAAAAAAAATCAGTTTATATTAAATATCAAGTTGGGAGTAGGTATTAAGGAAAAATACCAAAACCAATCAAATATTTTAGGATAAGCTACAAATTTTGAGCCTATCACTAAATAAAAGACATGGGAAAAATACTATAGTAAAGAGTTTTTGCTTTTGAATTGATCTAATAACGACTTTAGTTGCGGATTTAGGCATGTTTAGTAGGCCAAAAGGAAAAAAGCTATTCTTGATATACAAAAGTGTGTTTTCATAGTGATCACAAATGGGCAGTATTGACGATAAAAAAGAGTAATGTTATTCATATCATGTTTTTATACAATATTTTCATACCATCTTAGGTGACATATGATGTGAACTACCACATCATTTGAAAAATTTGCAAAACCCAAGGAAATGAAGGAGAAAGACTTCTCATATACCACAATCATCATTTAATTAACTAGTTTTTCTTAATTATTAGTTTATTAAATAATGAACTAAATTTAAAAATCTGATTAATTCAAATGATGTGGCTGTCATCAAATATCACCTAAGATGGTATGAAAATGTGGTACAAAAACATGATATGAATAACATTACTCGATAAAAAATGCTTTCTTAGGTTATAGAAGTTGAATGTTCAATTCAATTCAGTTTTCATGCAAAATGAAGAGATATCACGTTTGGTAAATCATACTGAACCGTAGTATGTATATTATTAAATGGCATGTTGAACTATTGTTAATTTCACGTACTTAAAATAAGATCGGTTTATTTTGTTTAATTACTTTCTGGTACATTCTGGAGTTACATTGGTCAGAGCACACATGCGTGCAATGGTCATTTCAAACAACCTTCAATAATCAACAGTAAATAAAGAGCAGAATCATTTAGTATATATAACTGTATATAGAATATATCCCACCAATTCAATTTTATACTCAAGTAACTCAACTACTATGCGTTATATGAATATTTATCTGTGATTTAGTGGTTTTTTATGGCACAACAACTTAAGGTTAAGATATTTGATTTCTTTCTTCAGATGTTTGAATTTAATTAATGAGCTGCTTGCAGAGCACATAATGAACATGGGTGATGATGTGGATATGAAACCTACATTTTGGGTTAGCCAAAATCAGGAGAAAATTGTGATTATATATTCATTAATTATGTGTGTGTATATAATTTCTTTTTTAGGCTCGTGACCCGCGAGAAGTGGAAGATTCACATAACATGCTTATAAAATTAGTACTCTAATTAAAATGGTAGGTTCTTGAACTTAATCGTTCGTTGCTTGCTGTTGTAAGCCTATAACAATAATATGGGGTGAATCATGCAAGATTTAAATAAGAATGGGAATCAAGCAAGTAAACAAGGAAACCAAGAGTTTAATTATCATTTGCTACCGGCTCAAGCACATGATCAAGCATATCTATTAAGAATGGTAAGCTAATTATTAATTAATAATAATGGACGAAACAGAAAATTCCCCTGATTAGATACCACTCTAGACCAATCAGCTCATGATCATTCATGGATGAAATTAGTTATTATTAAAAAGAATGGAATACTTAATTAATTGGAAGCATAGACGCTTCAGATCAACGGATACAGCAGGGTCAATGATGTTGCATGCTACTATATATACTACCAGTGTATATATTTACTATTTAGCTTGTTCAATTAAGATATGTTTCACACATGCAAAGGACCGTGGTCGATCATTTGTGTCATCACTCCCTTCATCATCTTCCACGTGTGCACATGGTGCCACATGGTTAACTTTGATCATTTTGTTATCCCACGTAGTTGATCATTTTCAATTATTTGACAAATTAGGGTATACAAACTAATTAAAAATATCCTTAAATTTTGATTTCATCTACTAGGTTATTTTATTCAGTATTGAGGTATCTACACATCTTTTTTTATCTTCCACATACTTCTTTTATTTTTTTTGCCGTCGGATCAACATCAAATGAATTGGAAAAAAATCAAATGACAAAAATTAATAAGAATATGTGAACCGTCAAAATGAGTGTGGATAACATCACCCTTTATTTATATTTAATAAAACCATACTAAAGAGAGAAGGGAGATTGTTAGCATACAATCAAGTGTGGTAGATTTTGCCCCACACATGACAGCTTAACTAACTAATACACGCAAAGTGTAATTGTAATATGACAGAATTAGTTAGGTTTATCCTTATCCTTGTCTTCATATTAATTAACCAAGCTTAACTCACCTTTATGTATCTAGTTAAGCCCAATTTGTGAAATGTACCAATCACGATTCATTTGTGAAATATCATAAACTCTTTGCTTTACTCCTCTCTCGCTCTCGAATGGTAAGCTAGGGTTCATAATAATATAATTTTGTCAAAATCAAACATAGAATTTTGTCAAAAAGTAAATTGATTGACCCTTAACTTATCCTCCCAATTAATAAGTTAACCATTTTATAATTATAGCCGATAAGACTTAAAAGTAAGATTGGGTTTTAATCTGTATACTTGTGTAACTGGTGATGCCCAAAAACAAGGTAAGTATGGGATTTTGATCATCTTCAATATAGTATTCAATAATCACTTTGTTAAACATTGTTAGGATGCCAGATTGCATCATCTTGTGGTGACAATTTTGTTAGGATGCCAGATGACATCTTGTGATGATAGTTAGAGTTGGGTATTAACACAAATAGTACATTGTAAGAGAAGAAATGAGTGAATGAAATTGTACTGTTGTTCTTATGTTATGTTACCTATCTCTCTGTGCAATTGTGGAAGATATAGAGTAGGGTTCTAACAAACTTAATACTTCTTGCCCTTGATTTTTGTTATGCATGCATGTCGCGATCTATTACAAACCGCAACACCGTACATTCTTTTTTATGGTCCAAAAGGTTATGGGGTTTAGGAATTGCAACAGGTTTTCGAGGTCAAAATTAAATGTTTTAAACTACTTAATCGAGCTATATAAACCCCTTGTACGTGCAACGCCACGTACAGATTATAAATCTGAAATTAACCTCATGAGAAGGGGATATACTGCCAAAACCATGGCAAGTCATGTCCAATGATCACATGCAAAAGAGGAAACAAGAAATGACCATGAAGTGAAATCAACATGAACTAATAACAACAAAAATTGTAACCAAGGGGCAGATATTTTAAGTTTTTTATTTAAAGGTAGCTTTATGCTATGGTAGAAGCTTTATGTCTTCAAGTTGTCAATTGTCTTTCTAAATATATAAACTAAGATAGGATGGATACTCGGTGTATCCTCTGGTAGTAAGAACATATCCCATAAATAATTAAGAGAAGGAATCCTTGTTCAAGTGACTTTACCAGAAAAAACTGCCAACTGCCATAATAAACTATCTAGAAAACAAAGAACGTTGTACCTACATCTATTATTGGATGGATTAGTGCTTAAGTTTGTAATTAATCAAGCTAATCCATGATGAGATTTTCTATGCCTATATTGGACAAGAGAAAACAGTTTCTTTAAAGTTTGGAAAATTAAAGGACATAAATTCGATAACGAAGGATTTATTTTTAGTTGTCATTTTTGTGTTAGAAATAGAAGGAAAATTCATGGAAGACATGAGGGATATAAAAGAATAGAGGAAGAATGGTGGGAGAGAAATGTAGAAAATGTATAAGGAGATATATATATATATATATATATATATATATATATATATATTAAACTATGTTAAGTTATATTAACTTGAAAGATTTTGTTTTCATTCATAGTCTGCTTTTCAACTCTCACCCCTTTCATCTCTCAATCCTCCATATATTTCCTTATACCTCAAGCATAAGAAAATAAAAAGAAAAACCTAATAATAAAATGGTTATCAAACTATTCTTAATTGTCAAAGAATAAAATTACTTATATCATCCTTTCAACAACCAAAAAAAAAAAAAAAAAAAAAAAACTTGTATCATATTTACTAATTGTGCAAGATAATGCATACACTTGTTTTTTCTTTTGACAGGGAATCATTAAACAATGGTAACATTCTTTAAAAATGCATTAAATGAAAGGAAAAAAACAAAGTGGAAACTTGTACAGAATCAATGCAAACAAAAATCCCATTTCCTCTTCCTATTCATCTTGTGTAATTCTGATATCCAAATTTAGGAAAATAATTTTTGCATGGTGAAGAAGTTTTTTTTTTTTTTTTTTTTTTTTTCATATTTTTATGAACATTTTAAAGAATTTAAAGGAATAAAAGATGATAAATTAAACAATTAACCCAAGTGCAGAGTATCTTAATTCCAGGCCATGAATCAAATCACACTTTTTGCAAAACTATGCAGGACTCAATTGGTCCCAATACATGTTGATGCGGGTAGAAGAACAATATTCATGTTCTTTACGTGCACGTCAAGTGTTAAAAAAAAAAAAAAAAATTGAAATTCCATTTTCTTGCAAATTGCAATGAACAATATATCATGCAGCAAATTAAAAACATTCATGTTGACACCAAAAAAAAAAAAAAAAAACATACACGATTGCTGCTGCGACAAGATCAGAACCAATAATACCAACTTGTTTAAGCATGAAGTGACAATATATATGAGGTGGACTATCTGGAACATGCATTCCCATTACATATTTAAAGAGTCCAAAATGGAGAAGCTCACGTGGAAATTCATATTTACAATCACATCTATATTTATTTATTTATATATAGTTGGTGACATGTCACATGTTCTGAGCTTAGTCAGTACCAAAATCTAAAGGTCGCTTGGAGCATCTGCTGATCACCGAACTTCCCCTACCTCCACCTGCAAAAATTTCTCTAACAGAAAATGCCACAGAGAGAGAGAGAGAGAGAGAGAGAGAAGGAGAGGCATCTAGCACCGTGAAAGCATCTAAGAGTTAGGGTTTAAGTAGTTCTTCATAAAGTTCAATGCACCAATAAAAAAAATGCTTTCAACAGAATTGCTCATGGTAAAATGTGTCCAACATATTACGCATACTCTGAAATAAACCCTATTTGATCAGGATAAATCACCTACATCTCTTGGACAAAGATATGTAAGTGCAAAAATTGTATAAAAATTCTGTTGTGCCGGATTTTTAACTTTTAGATCTTAATTTTTTATATTCTTACACAAAGATCCAATAGATAAGAAATTTAAAATGTCACAAACTTTGAAACACCATAAAAAAAATCTCTAATTTGTAATAATGCAGTGTTGTAACTACAACTGCAATACCAACAACAAAAAAAAAAATGAATGGAAGTCTGAGAGAGGACGAACTATGTTATATATTCCCGCATAATTGGGGGTAGAAAGATTGAAAGATGACAATAATGGAAAAAGCAAGAAGCATAAGAATAATAAAAGGAGGGTGTTTACTACGGGCCAAATGGGCTATGATAGTGGATCCTTTTACTTGTCGGATTACTGTCTGTGGGCCCACATTTCTTTGACCCGTGGAGTTTGGGTTGGGGGTGACTCTCCACAAGGACAGGCTGAGGATAAGAACCGATTTGGTAAACGGCGAACAACATGCAGAAAGATTGTCCTACACTTGGGACATGTTTGGGCAGCGTCAAATCACTTCAAATGGTGTGCCCGAGCCAGTGTATCAAATAATTGTCTGTCACTGTGTTTCAAAGAAACCCTACTGTCCCACAGTTCGTTGCCAAACAATCCTTTAGTTTCCTTCTTTATTTTACGAACAAGAATTTAAAAATAAAAACTAATGAAAAAAATTTGAAAATTTTGAATTTTAATGATAGGACAAAATAAAGGGTAAAATAAATAGTACCAAGATTAACTTTTTTGTATAAAAATATAGTTTTTCGTTAATATGAACAGTACCGTGAGTTTTTCATTAAAACCCCCTAATTTAAAAAGCTAGGCATATTTTAGAATGATTCTTTAGATTTTAGAATCAAAACCTCTAATATGAGGGTTTATTTTAATGTGCAAAATATTTTCAGTTTTAAAATTGGGCAATCAACATCTTTTGCTGTTAAAGTAATATCATTAATTCATCGAAAACGTGAAATTATTTATTAACTTGACCAAAATTCCTTTTTTTTTTTTTTTTTTTTTGTGGCCAATGTTTTGGCAAGTTTTAGGTCTGGTTTGATACTGCGGTAATTCTGAAAAAAATTGGTATAAAAAAAGTTGTCAGCTGTTTTTGTGTTTTGTAAACATTCAGTTTCAGCTTTTTTTTCACAGTTTTGGGCAAAAAAAAAAAGCCAAAAACAAGAAGCTGCAAAACTAAAAACAAATCAATTTTTTTTTCATATCTGTTTTACATAAAAACTTACCAAACACTATAATACTGCTTTTTTTTTTTTTTTTCAAAAGCACTTTTACAAAAAAGTTTACCAAACACTCTGCTGCTTTATTTCATAGCTGCTTATTCTCACAGCACAGCAGAAGCAGTTTTTTTTCAAAGCGCATCAATACCAAACCAGCTCTTAGTCGTGCTCCAGATTTAGGAAATCTTTACATTAACGGTTTTATTTTATTTTTTTATTTTATTTATATTCATAGTTTTATTCTTGAGAATCATCTTAACGTGTCCAACTTTCGAATCCTAAACTATTTCTTGCTTCGTTTTGTTTGGGCTTCAAGGGTTTTCACCAAAAAAATTATATAAAATTATTCAAACCCAGTGCATTTATAAGGCTATTTCTTGGAGCAATCAAATGTATAGATGGTTGACACATCCCGGTCAAGATCAGGACGTGCTGACCGTCATATGAAAGTGACGTAACCATGTGCACAGTGCGGAAGCTAATAAAATAATAGTGGAAATAGTAATACGAATAAATAAAAACTGAATTTACAATAAGTAATAATAATAAGTGCGACGCCTAGTTCAGAGCATAAGCCTAAAGCAGTCCAAATGAAATGACGTGACAACAGTACACCCGAAGGTGGCCCTACGCTGGTGAGGGTCTGTCAGAAATGCCGGGAAGCCCTCTGGGAAACCACCGAACCTGCTACTCAACTAGAACCTGGAGGAGTGCAAAACAAAAGCGTGAGTGGGCAAAAACAAAGCTTTTCGAAAACCATTTAACAAATACGTTTTAACCCTTCACCGTAAAACCTGTATACTTCCCAGAAAATAGATATACGTATAATATATATGCCAATCATCCTCAAGAATATGCCATGCCAAAACCTCAAAATGAAATGCAAGTGCTCAGGTGTAAATCATATCAATAACATATAATCTGGCAGCCGCAGTCACCTAATGTGACCTGTACGGCTGCATCTAGAGCTCAAATCTCAATCTCACTAGCTGGACCTGCACACGAGTCAGAACCACCTAAAGTGGTCTGTACGACAGGACTGGGTGCAATACATATATACGCTCTAGTGCTACGATCACGTGAAGGCTAGGCGAATAATCGCGGGTCACCTACGAGTCGGAACCACCTAAGTGGTCTGTATGACAAGATTGTGCACCTAACTTGGATCCAAGCTGAGCGTGTGGTGCGGGAGGTGAACATCACGTGAAGGACTGTGCCCTACTCTGGGCAGGAGCACTAACACCGGGGGTGCAGGTTATGAGCTCTCTAAGCATCTCGAATCACTACTTAATGTAAACATGAATAACACTTACCTGTGCGTCCACAACATCAATGCATACACATATAAACGCGACTAACCAATCATAATCAACGGCAATATAAAATGCATGGCATATAAACTAATTAATATTTCAATCAATTTCTGGGAAAATATATGTATATAGGTATATACGGAAAACCAAAAGCCCACTCACTGATATGTGGAAGGGTCGTAGCCCCCTGCCTCGAGTGACCACGCTCATCCTCGGGATAGGTATCACCTATATGCGAAACAACTATAAAAACGTCAATTTTAAAAGCACATAACCAACCTTTAGAAATAACTTCTCATACAATGCTCAAATCGGGTATATGAATATACCAACGTGACCTACTCAACCTCAGGAACATCCCCATATTTTTAAAATAATTTTTCACCGCCGCGCGCTCCCCCACGCGTAGGCACATGCCTGGCACGCTGACGGCGTCAGTTGACGCCGTTAGGAATATTCCGTCAGTTTTAACAGATTCCGTTAACGGCGTCAGGAATATTCCGTCAGACTGACGGAATATTCCGTCGTCTTCTCCGGCGAACCTCCGGCGCCGGAAAACTGGGAAAATTTCAAACTTCGATATCTTCTTCGTTTTTCAACCAAATTTCACAAAATTGGTACCAAAATGAAGCTTAGAACTAGAGGAACACATTCATACCACTTTCAAGTGCTAAAAACCACGAAATCTCACCTGCAAAATCACCCCAATTCGGGCCAACCTCGAAACTCATGATCCCGACGTCCAAAACCTTCAAACGAACCACCCCAAGCCTCCTAGGGACCTCACCAAGCTTCCTACAAGCTTGAAATTTCCTAAAACGTGAGAAATCACGTGTACATGAACAGTACCCGAAATTGGGCATCGTGGATTCGACGTGAAAACGAAGGTGTTCTTACCTGAAAATGGTATGGTTGGACTCCTACAAGCCTCACGAGCTCGAATGTGTGCTTGAATTCCACGATCTATGAAGGTTTGATGGGATTTGGGTGTGGTCCGTACGTTTCAAAGGAAATGGGAAGGGAGAGGGGACACGGGACAGGTGCAGGGAAACAGAATGAAAGGTTAGGGGTGTGTGGGAAGGTGTGTGTGGCTCCAAACATGCCAACCACACTCACAACAACCATTAAACGTAAAGAAATCGAACTAGGGGCAATTTCGTCATTTCACACGTACGTTTTTAAAATTCTCGGGACGGGCTGTCACAATGGTTACTTTCTTAAGTCTTACTTAAGATCTCATCTGTATATGCATGAGAACATTATATTGTCCCAGGTGGCAAGATTAGGTACTGCAAATCTTCCAATATATCACGGGATTTTGGGATGGTTGCCTTAACAACTCCAAATTAGGTGGGAGGCCTCTAGCTTGGGAGTAGATGGTGAGGTTTCACCAGAAAATGTGTTTTTAATCAATTTACGGTAGTATTAGTTTTATATAGTTTACAAAGAGCTAAGTGGACCGTCTCCATTCCCGCATTGCCCCCAGCACACACAAAAAAAAGAAAGAAATTAAGTATAGGGAATTGTTATTAGTACTTCAAAAATTTTATTTTACATTTCAAACTTTCTATATTAGGAAAGAAAAATACACTTATAAGAAGTATAAAATGAAAATTTTAAAATATCAATAATACTTCTCCAAGTATACTCTGAAAAATAAATCTACAACCACACCACAACGATGTCTAGAAAGGAAAACAAATGTGATGCATGGCCTCACGATCAAAAAGCGAACGTACCACAAATATTAAACAAAAACAAGAAGATGAAAAACGAACGAAAGAAAAGAAGAAAGTGAAAAAAAAAAAAAAAAAAAAAAACAGGAAAAGTCACTATCGGAAACTTTTTACCTCTTGTTAGCTTGTTGGTTGTCTAAGAAGGAATTGGATCCTCTCATGATCAGGAGATCAGATCCTCCTGATCCATTAATAAAAATAGTTGAATTTTGATTCAACGACTATAATTATTATAACTTTTAAATAGGTTTTTTATTTATAACCGTTAAATCAAAATTCAATGATATGTATTAATGGATCAGAAGAATCATGATCTCCTGCTCGGAAGACGATCCAATTCCGTCTAAGAATATCCCGGTGATGCCATTTTAATCAAGCACAGGCCACCGGGAGCACCTGCTTAATTCAGACACTCGTACTCGATGTCTTGTGCCATCGTCATCTTAATCCCCAAAAACACAATGTTTGATTATGGAAACTCATCTGCAACAATTATTCCTATAAAAATATAAACAGTTTCTTTTTTCCTTTTATAAAAATGTCTATTTAACATGTCACTGTCAGTTGGGAGTGTTCATCCACCTTACAAATTAGTGTAACATTCTTCTACCGTCGAGGGTTCCTTTAAAAAAAAAAAAAAAGTGTAACATTCTTTAACTTTTTTTGACGTGGGACAACAAAGTTTCACATCTTAAGATGTCTTCTGACGTGTAGCAAAGCCTACACACAAACTATTTAACTGTGACATGAGGCATGTGTAGCTGTTGATGTGGTTGCAAATTCTTGTCCTAGCGGATGACCACAAAACCTGCAAAAATGATTACACAAAAGATCAATTGACTAACACCGGTGGTGTTTGCAAAATGAACTTTGATGCCCAAGACAATCTTAAGAGGAAATGTCAAACTTTAAACATAAAATTTAAATTTGAAGGCTCATGTAGCATTTTTATTTTTATTTTTTATTTTTTTTTCACACGCGATATGTCAAACTTAAACTATTATTTATTGCATTATTTATTATTTATAATTGTAATAAGTATTTTGGAACAATGAATAATAATAAAAAAAATGAAAACTAATGAAAAGAACTTGAAAACTAATGAAAAGAACTTGAAAATTTTGAGTTTTAATGATAAAAACAAAATAAAGGGTGAAGTGAATAGTATCATGATTGACTTTTTAGTGTAAAAATGTGGTTTTTCATTAAAGTAAACAGTACCGTAGGCTTTTCGTTAAAACTCCCTTAAAAAAATAGTAAAAAGCATTTATTAATTGCTAAAAATTAGATTTGAAGTTGCTATCAAATTTGACAGCAACCACCTTTGATGTCAATTCACATCATGCCATGTAAGAATTAACATTCGGTTGGAAAACACTAAAGTTGTCTTTTTAACTATTATTGTTGATGTGGACTTTTTAACTTTTCCTTTGGAGATGCTCACAAATATAGAAAAAAAAGTTCTCTTTTGATTCAAACGTTGTACCTACAAGATAGAGATAGAGAAAGAGGAAAAAACCAAAGATTTCACATATTACTTTTGATTGAAAAATCAATCTGATTTATTTCGTACCTTTCGCTCAATGATAATATGGGTTCAACTCTATGTATTCCTCTATCCATAGAGTACATTGAATGTACAAAAATGACTATAATTGAGTTTCTGTTATTCATATTAATGGCTACTCTAGGAGGAATATTTTTATGCGTTTTCTTTATGTTCAAAAAAGCAAGATTTTTTAGATACTATTTGGACCCAAAATTACACCATCGGCCCGTGCAATCGAGGCCATTGAGTAAGCATGGTTCTAGACCGCCGGATAAGAAAGTTAAGATATTTTGGTTTTGAGATAATGTTATGGTTTTTAATCATAATAATTATCTTTTAATAAATTATCTCAATTTTCTTATACAAAATAAATGGGATAAAAATCATAGTCCGAAAGTAGAAGCAGGTAGAACAGTCCAATTTAATTTGGATTTGTTAGCAGTGTACCATGTGGATTAGAGCAACTCGGCTTGGGTTCTTATCACGTGGCATGGCATGGGATTTGTTGGTCTTGGATAATGGTGAGACAGAAACCTAGGTAGGCTAAGTCTTTTTTGCATAGTGATGGATGTGATAAGATGAATTGATGATGGAATCACAAGCATATCGTGTGAAAGATTATTTCCTATATAATTATTAATTCAGTGATGGGATGAAAGAAAAGTCATGTGGTAATAAAGGAATAGTTGGACTAGGAAACCTAGTCTGAGGAGGCATGCAAAAGATAAGTCCCCTAATAATGTATGTGGCCTCCATCTGGGATTTGGGGTTTTGATGACACATGTTAGGTGGAGGAGGTGGTAAAATCCCAATCAATTTCTACAAAGTTATCAGGCCGTGCCAAGAAAGAACTGAAAGTTATAAGTACAGGTCACTCTATATCAGAAGAGGCCTCTCCAATTCAACACACAAATTGCCCTGCGCAAACCTCTCAAACACTTTGAGATTTTTTATTTTCTTTTTCCGCCAACACACCTTCAGTTTGGATAAACAGCACTATGAAGGCAACCAGTGACTTGCGTCGAGGCTGACTGGTTATCTATTCAAGTCTCGGTCGAGAAGGATTTTCAAATCCTTATTGGCAGATGTCATCTCATTAGCCTTCTCGGCGAAGTGAGGTGTTACTAGCTTACTACATTCGGCACCCTGAGAGTCGAATTTGATATTGAACTTCGTAAAACTAGCAGCCTTGTCTTCAGGTTATAGAACCCAAAGGCCGAGACGTGTTCCTTCCTCGGCCGCAGTCGCAAGATCAAGAAGTCAGCAACGCGCTCAACGCAACATCAACAAATTTTACTCCTCGGCCAACAAGTTGGCACGCCCTGCATCAACCCAAGGACATAGTTAGCTTATTAGTTACTCAGCCTGCGCGCCACGTAGGCTTTGTAATTTTTAGGGTCAATAGATACAAGAATGACAAATCTTATATATATATATATATATATATATATATATTCAAGACTTACTTGGATCATAATACGGATATCTATTTAGTAAGATATGGTATAATATGCGGCTTTCTTCGAGCATAAGCTCTTATGTATGTGTTATCCCATTGAATTTCATTCGGAGGAGGAACCTTATAAAGATTGTATTGATTCTTATAAAATATACTAGAAGTTAGAGAGAGAGTGTGAGAAAAACTGAAAATTTTGCAGATGATTCTAAATTAGTTCTCGATTCTTGAATGACGGCTGTATCTATTGGAGTGCAGGGATGAATGTGGCTAAGGATGATGTTTCTATTACCATAACTCTTTAGTGTAATAGTAGAGATGATGTTTCTATTAATATAAAGAAATAGAAACCATAGTTATGAGAGAGAGTAACAGAGAACAGAGAAAGAAGTAAAAAGGTAAAAGAGATTTCTAAATTGTTTACTTAATGTTGAAGTAATTACAAGAGTACGTATTTATAGTGAACTAGTCACTCTAACAGACTTCCTAACAAACTAACTAATCTAACAAACCACCTAATATATTTACAAATGGCAAAATCTCATCCTTACAACATTATACTCTAACATTCCTCCTTAAACTCAAGATTGTGGTGCCCAATCATGAGGTTGAAGCAGAATCATCACAAATGTAGTATTTCATCAGGTTGTCAAAGAACATTAGTGTAGTATTCCCTGCAATTGGAGAGTGAGGTTGTTGGTGTAACCTCCCTTATCATAAATGCCCATATGGTAGCCCAATTGAATATTCAAATATATCGCCATCATTGCATAAGCAAGACACATAAAATCCTTTGAATTCATGTGCAGCAGTTTGAATATATTTCTCCCATATGGCCAAAACAAGTTGAACAAAAAATTCGAGAAATAATCCTGCATTATACTTTTCCTGCGACATGTCTGCAAGAACTTGTGCAAATTGATGTACCAGATAGAGCCTAGTATAAGAGTGCAATATAGATAGTCTTTGCACTTCCAGTAATGAAGTTGAATCACAAGATGTTGGTAATTTAGCTGATTCGCTAGTTTGTAAACTTTTTGCACCAAAACTAGTTGTTTGCTCCTCAGTTTTCATTGTGGAATTGACCATAACATAGTCTTGCTCGATAGAATCCATTGAATCCTCAAAGATGATCTTGCAAGTTCGTATCTCGAGTAATAGATGAGTTGGTAATTTGAGCAAAACTATGGGCAGCAAGATGGCCTTTTTGTGAACAAATTTGACACGTAGTACTTTCAGGTGGTAGAGAATTATGATATGGATATAGAGGGGAGCCAAGAATTCCAGGTGAAAAATGAGGAAAAAACTTGTAGGTTGCACCATTATCGTAATGGAACCTCCTTTTACCATGATTCTTGAATCGAAAGTTTTTATACACACTATTATAACCATCAACAATTTTGCCATAGCTTCACTAGCATGAACTAAACTTGTATTGAGCATAATAACCATCATTAAAACTGTGACAGCCCGTCCCGAGAAATTTAAAAACGTACGCATGAAAAGACGATTTTGCCCCTAGTTCGATTTCCTTACGTTTTGTGGTTATGTTTGGTTGGTTGTTGGCTAACGGTGGACCACACATTTCCCTCACTGTTTTCTCCTTTCCCTGTGCATGTCCCGAGCCCCATTCCTTTCCCATTTTTCCTTCCATTGTACGGACACACACCCAAACCCATCAAACTTCCACAGATCGAAGAAACCAAGGCCATATTCGTGCTCGTGAGGCTTGTAGGAGTCCAACCATACCCATTTCAGGTAAGAACACCCTCGTTTTCACGTCGAACTCACGATGCTCGATTTTGGGTACTGTTCATGCTCACGTGATTTCTCACGTTTTTGGGAATTTCAAGCTTGTCGGAAGCTTGGTGAGGTCCCTAGGAGGCTCGGGGTGGTTCGTTTGAAGGTTTTGGACGTCGGGATCACTAGTTTCGAGGTTGGCCGGAGTTGGGTTGTTTTTGCAGGTGAGATTTCGTGAATTTTAGCCCTTGAAAGTAGTATGATTTTGTTCCTCTAGTTCTAAGCTTCATTTTGGTACCAATTTTGTGAAATTTGGATGAAAAACAAAGAAGATATCAAAGTTTGAAAATTTCCCAGTTTTTCGGCGCCTGCGACGGCACCGGAGGCTCGCCTGAGAAGACAATGGAACATTCCGTCAAGTCTGACGGAATATTCCTAACGCCGTTAACGGAATCCGTTAGGAATAACGGAATATTCCTAACAACGTCAATTGAAGCCGTCAGCGTGCCAGGCACGTGCCTGCGCGTGGTAGGCGCATGGGGGCGTGTGTGACGGTGAAAAATTATTTTAAAAATATGGGGATGTTCCTGAGGTTGAGTAGATCACGTTGGTGTATTCATATACCCCATTTGAGCATTGTATGAGAAGTTATTTCGAAAGGTTTGGTTATGTGCTTTAAAATTGACGTTTTTGTAGTTGTTTCGCATATAGGTGATACCTCTCCCGAGGACGAGCGTGGTCCCTCGAGGCAAGGGGGCTACGACCCTTCCACATACCAGTGAGTGGGCTTTTGGTTTTCCGTATATACCTATATACATATATTTTCCCAGAAATTGATTGAAATATTTATTAGTTTATATGCCATGCATTTTATATTGCCATTGATTATGCTTGGTTAGTTGCATTTATATGTGTATGTATTGGTGTTGCGGACGCACAGGTAAGTGTTATTCATGTTTACATTCAGTAGTGATTCGAGATGCTTAGAGAGCTCATAACCTGCATCCCCGGTGTTAGTGCTCCCGCCCAGAGTAGGGCACAGTCCTTCACGTGATGTTCACCTCCCGCACCACACGCTCAGCTTGGATCCAAGTTAGGTGCACAGTCCTGTCGTACAGACCACTTTAGGTGGTTCCGACTCGTAGGTGACCCGCGATTATTCGCCCAGCCTTCACGTGATCGTAGCACTATAACGTATATATGTATTACACCCAGGCTTGTCGTACAGACCACTTTAGGTAGTTCCGACTCGTGTGCAGGTCCAATTAGTGTGTTTGAGATTTGAGCTCTAGATTCAGCCGTACAGGTCACGTTAGGTGACTCCGGCTGTCAGATTGTATGTTATCGATATGATTTATACCTGAGCACTTGCATTTCATTTTGAGGTTTTGGCATGGCATATTCTTGAGCATGATTGGTGTGTGTGTGTGTGTGTATATATACATATATATATATATACGTATATCTATTTTCTGGGAAGTATACAAGTTTTACGACGAGGGGTTAGAACGTATTTATTAATGGTTTTCGAAAAGCTTTGTTTTTGCCCACTCACACTTTTGTTTTGCGCCCCTCCAGGTTCTAGTTGAGTAGCAGGTTTAGTGGTTTCCCAGAGGGCTTCCCGGCATTTCTGACAGACATTCACCAGCGTAGGGCCACCTTCGGGTGTACTGTTGTCGCCTCATTTTCATTTGGACTGCTTTAGGCTTATGCTCTGAATTTGTGTCTCACTTACGCTAGCACTTGTTTCTATTACATTTTGTATGCTAGTTTTTATTATTCGTACTATTTACATTACTATTTTATTAGCTTCCACACTATGCACATGGCTACGTCACTTCCACGTGACGGCCAGCACGCCCTTGTCTTGATCGGGGTGTGTCAGTTTGGTATCAGAGCCTAGGTTTGGCAATCCTGTGTTTTTGTGAGTATTTTAATGGTTTTGGTGTCTTCTGTCAGAATTATGCCGCCTCGTCGGGAACCACGTCGCTTTACTGAGCCTAGTTTCCCCGATGTTGCTCAGCTGGGGGAAGTTATTGCTACAGCCATTCAGTCGGTGATCCGCCCTCCCCAGAAGACTCTTCTGGAGACTATGTACAATTTGAAATTGGATAAGTTCGAAGGTAGTGAGGGTCATGAGGGTGCAGAGAGATGGTTGGAGCATATTGAGAAGACTTTTCGTGTGTTGCACAATCAGGGGAACCTTCCTGTTGAGAAGTGGGTTGAGACGACATCATGGTTTCTGGGTAAGGAGTCTGCAGCCTGGTGGGAGCAGGAATCTCGTCGTTTGACTCCAGCTGAGAGGACTGATTGGGATGTTTTCCAGAGTTATTCAGGAGAAGGTTTATGCCTCCTGAGTATATTGATCGTAAGAAGCAGGAGTTCACTGAGTTGAGACAGGGGAAGTTGACGGTGAATGAGTATTATCAGAGGTTCACTGATCTGTCTCGCTACCATCCAGATGTTGTGGGTAATCCGGCAGAGATGCTTCGTCGTTTCTGCCTAGGTACTAAGAAGAAGTGGTGTTCGATGGTGACCACTACCCACTGTGATACCTACCAGGATTTCTATGAGATATTGTTGAGGATTGAGGATTCAGAGAACATGTCAAGCGAGAGTGAGTAGGAGGAGAATGATGACAATCAGAAGAAAGATGATAAGGGTAAAGGTCAGGCGTCGCTCGGACCTCGTAGGACGTAGAACTTTAAGAGGGGTGGCACTAGTTCTAGCTCTTCTAGCGGTGGTTTTAGTGCCACTGGTCAGGGACGAGGAGCTAGGTTTGCTGGTGGTGCCAGAGGGCAGAGACAGGGTGATGGTGATAGAGGCAGGGCCCCAGTTTGCCGTAGGTGTAATAATGGGCATTTTGGCGAGTGCATGCGTGGTAGCAGTGGTTGTTTTACGTGTAGGCAGATGGGACATCGAGCTGCAAATTGTCCCTAGAGTCAGCAGCAAAAACCACAGCAGGTTTTCTTGCCGCTGCCTGCGCCGATTAAGCAGATTCAGGGTCCGAGTAGTTATGGACAGGCAGGTTGAGGTGGTGCCTACCACTATCAGGGTGATGATGTTCCTTATGCCCCGGGACAGTATCAGTATCCCCAGGACCCATATTCCCAGGGTGGTTATCTTCTGTATTCTGGCGGCTATATGCCGTATCCTCCAACTTCAGCGGGCGGCTCTCAATGGTTTCAGGGAGAACAGTTCCAGCAGGAAGAGATTGCTACGAGTAGTGCGAGGTCTTTGAGGCAATCTGGTCAGCCCAGTCAGGGGCGTGGCACTCAGAGTCGTGGTGGCCAGGCGAGCAGAGGTCGAGGTGGACGACAGCAGACCCATGGACGTATCCATAATATTTCACTGCAGGATGCTCAGAACAATCCGGATTTGATCATGGGTATGTTAAATATCCTTGGTTATTTTGCTAGAGTATTAATTGATTGTGGTGCTACACATTCTGTGATTTCTCATAAATTTGCTCAAGTGACGCAACCTCGCCCCACACCTCTAGGGTATGATTTAGAGTTCGCTATGCCTAGAGGAGAGAGATGTATTATAGATCGTGTGCATCCAGGATGTCCAGTGATTGTAGAGGATGTGGTTATTCCAGCTGATCTTATCCCGTTAGATATTGTTGACTTTGATGTGATTCTGGGCATAGACTGGTTGCATTTCAATCGTGTTAATATTGATTGTTACGGGAAAATAGTTACGTTTCATCGTCCTGGACTACCTGTGGTTACTTTTGTGGGCGAGCAGAGTGGGGTGAGATATGGTGTTATTTCGGCTTTGCGAGCGAAAAGGTTGTTATCTAAAGGTTGCCAGGGGTACCTAGCTCATGTGGTGTTGGATGAGGCCGCTCCTAGTAAAGTTGAGGATGTGAGAGTAGTCAGGCACTTTCCTGATATTTTCCCTAAGGATTTACCTGGTTTACCACTGGACCGAGACATGGAGTTTACTATCGAGTTACTTCCAGGTACTAATCTTATTTCCTTGACTCCTTATCGTATGGCTCCCGCTAAGTTAAGAGAATTGAAAGTTCAGTTACAGGAATTAGTGGATAAGGGTTTCATTCAGCCTAGTACTTCACCTTGGGGTGCTCCAGTATTGTTTGTGAGGAAGAAAGACGGAACCTTGAGGCTATGTATTGATTACAGGCAATTAAATCGGGTGACGATTAAAAACCGTTATCCGTTGCCACGTATTGATGACTTGTTTGATCAGCTTCGAGGTGCTTGTGTATTCTCCAAGATTGACTTGAGGTCTGGGTATTATCAGCTGAAGATTAGTAGGGATGACGTTCCTAAGACGGCATTTAGGACTCGTTATGGTCATTACGAGTTTCTAGTTATGCCATTTGGGTTGACGAATGCACCAGCTGCATTTATGGATTTGATGAATCGGGTGTTCCAGCCATATTTGGATAGGTTTGTTATTATCTTCATCGACGACATTCTGGTGTATTCTAAATCGAAGGCGGAGCATGTTCGACATCTTACTTTGGTGTTGAAAAGGTTGATGGAACACCAATTGTATGCTAAGTTTAGCAAGTGCCAGTTTTGGTTAGACCAAGTTGCGTTTTTGGGGCACATTATTTCAGCTCAGGGTATTTTGGTAGACCCTCAGAAGGTCGCAACAGTGGAGAATTGGGGGCAACCGCGAACCGTCACAAAGGTGAGGAGTTTCCTTGGTTTAGTAGGGTATTATCGGCAGTTTGTTAAGGATTTCTCTGTGATTGCTTTACCACTGACGAGATTAATGAGGAAAGACGTTAAATTCGAGTGGAATGATAAGTGTGAGCAGAGTTTCTAGCAGTTAAAGTATTGTCTCACTCATGCACCTGTTTTGGCATTCCCGGACGATAGTGGTGATTTCGAGGTTTATAGTGATGCTTCCTTAAATGGTCGGGGATGTGTGTTGATACAGCATGGTAGGGTGATTGCTTATGCTTCACGACAGTTGAAACCTCATGAGTTGAATTACCCTACGCATGATTTGGAGTTGGCAGCTATCAATTTTGCGTTGAAGTTATGGAGACACTATCTTTACTGAGAGAGATGTATGATCTTTACAGATCACAAGAGTCTTCAATATCTTTTTACGCAAAAAGATCTTAATCTTCGTCAACGGAGGTGGTTAGAGTTGCTCAGTGATTATGATTGCACGATTGATTATCATCCTGGTCGTGCAAATGTAGTTGCTGATGCACTTAGCAGGAAGTCATAGGGTCGCATTAATGCGTTGTATGCGAGTCGTATTCCTCTTCTGGCAGATTTACGTTCTACAGGAGTGAGGTTGGAAGCAGAAGACCGAGATGTGGCTTTACTTGCTAATTTTCAATTTAGACCAATTTTAGTTGATCGGGTGCTTGAAGCTCAAGTAGCTGATCGAGAAACCCAGGAATTGATCCAAGCTCGAGATCGAGGAAGGAGGAGAGACCTCAGAGTTCGTGAATCGGATGACATGTTAATGCAGGAGGGTAGAATGTTCGTGCCTAATAATTTGGATTTGAAGAAAGAAATTCTCAATGAAGCACATATCTAGGCTTACGCTTTGCATCCAGGAGCTACTAAAATGTATCATACCATTCGACCATTTTATTATTGGTCGGGTATGAAGAAGGAGATAGCCGAGTATGTGAGTAAGTGTGTTGTTTGTCAGCAAGTTAAGGCGGAAAGGAAGAAGCCATTTGGGTTGTTGCAGCCGCTTCCCGTTCTAGATTGGAAATGGGAAAATATCACTATGGATTTCGTGTACAAGCTTCCGCGTACACATAATGGTTTTGATGGCATTTGGGTGATCGTTGATCGGCTTACTAAGTCAGCACATTTTATTCCTATGAGGCAGAAGTATTCTTTGGGCCGTTTAGCGGAATTGTTTATCTCGAAGATTGTGAAATACCATGGTGTTCCTGTGAGTATTGTCTCGGATCGTGATCCACGATTTACATCCAAGATTTGGGTGGCTTTTCAGGAAGCTTTGGGTACGAGACTACTTTTTAGTACGGTGTATCATCCTCAGACGGACGGACAGTCAGAGAGAACTATTCAGACTTTGGAGGATATGTTGTGAGCTTCGGTGCTACAGTTTGGTGATGCTTGGCACAAGCGGTTGGATTTAATGGAATTTGCCTACAACAACAGCTTTCATTCGAGTATCGGCATGGCGCCATTTGAGGCATTGTATGGTAGATCTTGTCGCATGCCGTTGTGTTGGTCGAAGGTCGGAGAAAGAGTTTTAGTAGGTCCAGAGATTGTTGAGGAGCCAGTGACGATACTAGATTGGAAAGAAAAAGTTCTGAGGAACAAGACGGTGAACTTAGTAAAAGTTTTGTGGAGGAATCATTCAATCGAGGAAGCTACGTGGGAGACAGAAGATCGAATGAGGGATTTGTATCCTCGGTTGTTCTTTGATCACTAGGGGTTGATGTTTAGTTGTTTTGAATTTCGGGACGAAATTCTTGTAAGGTGGGTAGGTTGTGACAACTCGTCCCGAGAAATTTAAAAACGTACGCGTGAAAAGATGATTTTGCCCCTAGTTCGATTTCCTTACGTTTTGTGGTTATTTTTGGTTGGTTGTTGGCTGACGGTGGACCACACATTTCCCTCACTGTTTTCTCCTTTCCCTGTGCTTGTCCCGAGCCCCATTCCTTTCCCATTTTTCCTTCCATTGTACGGACACACACCCAAACCCATCAAACTTCCACAGATCGAAGAAACCAAGGCCATATTCGTGCTCGTGAGGCTTGTAGGAGTCCAACCATACCCATTTCAGGTAAGAACACCCTCGTTTTCACGTCGAACTCACGATACCCAATTTTGGGTATTGTTCATGCTCACGTGATTTCTCACGTTTTAGGGAATTTCAAGCTTGTAGGAAGCTTGGTGAGGTCCCTAGGAGGCTCGGGGTGGTTCGTTTGAAGGTTTTGGACGTCGGGATCACTAGTTTCGAGGTTGGCCGGAGTTGGGTTATTTTTGCAGGTGAGATTTCGTGAATTTTAGCCCTTGAAAGTAGTATGATTGTGTTCCTCTAGTTCTAAGCTTCATTTTGGTACCAATTTTATGAAATTTGGATGAAAAACGAAGAAGATATCAAAGTTTGAAAATTTCCCAGTTTTCCGGCGCAGGCGACGGCGCCGGAGAAGACGACGGAATATTCCATCAAGTCTGACGGAATATTCCTGACGCCGTTAACGGATTCCGTTAGGAATAACGGAATATTCCTAACGGCGTCAACTGACGCCGTCAGCGTGCCAGGCACGTGCCTGCGCGCGGCTGGCGCGTGAGGCCGTGCCTTGGCCGACGCGTGGGGGCACGTGCGACGGTGAAAAATTATTTTAAAAATATGGGGATGTTCCTGAGGTTGAGTAGATCACGTTGGTGTATTCATATACCCTATTTGAGCATTGTATGAGAAGTTATTTCGAAAGGTTTGGTTATGTGCTTTAAAATTGACGTTTTTGTAGTTGTTTCGCATATAGGTGATACCTATCCCGAGGACGAGCGTGGTCACTCGAGGCAAGGGGGCTACGACCCTTCCACATACCAGTGAGTGAGCTTTTGGTTTTCCGTATATACCTATATACATATATTTTCCCAGAAATTGATTGAAATATTTATTAGTTTATATGCCATGCATTTTATATTGCCGTTGATTATGCTTGGTTAGTTGCATTTATATGTGTATGTATTGGTGCTGCGTAAGTGCTAGGTAAGTGTTATTCATGTTTACATTCAGTAGTGATTCGAGATGCTTAGAGAGCTCATAACCTGCACCCCCGATGTTAGTGCTCCCGCCCAGAGTAGGGCACAGTCCTTCACGTGATGTTCACCTCCCGCACCACACGCTCAGCTTGGATCCAAGTTAGGTGCACAGTCCTGTCGTACAGACCATTTTAGGTGGTTCCGACTCGTAGGTGACCCGCGATTATTCGCCCAGCCTTCACGTGATCGTAGCACTAGAGCATATATATGTATTACACCCAGGCCTTTCGTACAGACCACTTTAGGTGATTCCGACCCGCGTGCAGGTCCAGTTAGTGAGTTTGAGATTTGAGCTCTAGATTCAGCCGTACAGATCACGTTAGGTGACTCCGGCTGTCAGATTGTATGTTATCGATATGATTTATACCTGAGCACTTGCATTTCATTTTGAGGTTTTGGCATGGCATATTCTTGAGCATGATTGGTGTATATATATATATATATATACACACACACGTATATCTATTTTCTGGGAAGTATACATGTTTTACGGCGAGGGGTTAGAACGTATTTATTAATGGTTTTCGAAAAGCTTTGTTTTTGCCCACTCACACTTTTGTTTTGCGCCCCTCCAGGTTCTAGTTGAGTAGCAGGTTTGGTGGTTTCCCAGAGGGCTTCCTGGCATTTCTGACAGACATTCACCAGCGTAGGGCCACCTTCGGGTGTACTGTTGTTGCCTCATTTTCATTTGGACTGCTTTAGGCTTATGCTCTGAACTTGTGTCTCACTTACGCTAGCACTTGTTTCTATTACATTTTGTATGCTAGTTTTTATTATTCGTACTATTTACATTACTATTTTATTAGCTTCCGCACTATGCACATGGCTACGTCACTTCCACATGATGGCCAGCACGCCCTGGTCTTGATCGGGGTGTGTCAAAAACCAACATGCAACTGAGAGCTAGAGAGAGAAAAGAAAGAACCTTGTGTCTCACAGTCACCATATTGAGTGGTAAGGGGTATCACAGAAGCACAATCCACAATGGCTTCCTCAGCAAGCAATTGTGCACCAAAGTCCTTGAGTGAAATGACAGTCTCACGCCCCCAGATTACACACTTGAATGTGTTGTATTTTGTAGGTAGTCCATTCAATGCAATGATCAAAAAGTCTTCATCATCAAATGTCACACCAAGACAGAAAGTTCATCCCTTGCTTCTTTAAGCCTTCGAAGATATTGGGAAACTGAATCTGATATTTTATTCATGTTGTAAAGATCACTCTGTAACTTGATTATACTACTTTTTGTACTTGGTAAGAAAAAGTGATTTGAAAGACGAACCCATATCTCTCGAGAACTCTTACTACCAATTACATAGGAAATAGCGGTTGAAGAGAGAGTTGCAGTAAGTAGAACCATCAAAGCATAATCATGCGATTTCCATGCTTTAAACTCATCTGATTCATGGTTAGCAGATGGCCCATTTATGAGTACATAATGTGCAAAGGTTGCTGCAAACTGAGGAGGACACAAATTTGATCAGTCAACAAATCCCATAATGCCATGGCCCTCAAGCATCAACTGCAACAGAAAGTGCCATTGAAGGTAGTTGGTCTCATCCAACTTAACAGAAACGGATGTAGAGATCGAAGAAATCAAGCCAGTAATTGGTGATTGCAAGATTTGTAACTGATTTGTAACGACCATGTTGAGAAATTGCAGAAAAATTAACTGAGGCAAAAGATCGAACACCTGGTGTGCCAAACTTTGTTGAATGTAAAATGCAGAAATCAGCAATTGGAGATGCCCAGAAAAACAGAGAAGACACAACCAATACCTTCCGGTTAGTCAGAAACTGAAACAAGATCCCTAAAAATTATGGGTGTCGAGAAGAAAGAGATTTGTTAGAGGAGTAGCGTGGGAACAGTAGCAGCAGCAGTCAAAACTTGGACATAGAGAGGTACGGGAAGAAACTTAAAGGCCTCAAATAAATGCCGATTTGAGGAAATCATAAAGGAAAAATCCCAGAGAGACCATAGATAGCGGAAGCAAAGAACAAAGGATTAAAGAAAATTTGCGATGAAGCTTCTTTGGCTCTAATACCATGTTAATATAAAGAAATAGAAACCATAGTTATGAGAGAGAAAGTAACAGAGAACAGAGATAGAAGTAAGAAGGTAAAAGAGATTTCTGAATTGTTTACTTAAAGTTGAAGTAATTACAAGAGTACGTATTTATAGTGAACTGGTCACTCTAACAGACTTCCTAACAAACTAACTAATCTAACAAACCACCTAGTCTAATTACAAATGGCAAGATCTCATCATACAACATTATACTCTAACAGTTTCTATTACCAGAACTCAATGAAGAATAAGATAATTGATGTTTCAATTAGCCAAAAATCATGTACGAGAGGACCGCTGCAAATAAAATTAACAAAGGGAAACAAATTCCTTTACTTGACTAGCTATTGGCTTTTTTATTTAAATGAAAATAGTTTTACCGCCAAACTTTAGCAGATGGAGGGAAAAACACAAAAACTCATTGCAACTGACCTCTGTAGTCTTTAGTTTTCGGGCCAATTGCAATCTCCATTGATATGTCCCCTCTCTTTCCTTCCTTGTTTCTCTTACCTTCTAACTATCTTCTTGTTTGACTAATAGTAGAGAGCCTTCAGTTGCGGTTATGTCTTACTACTTAACATAGGATTTTAGAGCGACAACTATTGTTCAAATATGGGGTTGTGATTTTCGTGGTTCTTGTAGTTTGTGCGTTTGCAAAGGACTATGAGGATGAAGTTTGACAATTGTTGAAGGTGACTAATAGTTGTGTTGCTTTGCCAAAGATTACTATAAAACAAAGGGTGGTGCAGTCTTTCCTCGTGGTGCCTTTAAGGACAGTTTTCTGGCTAGTAAGGTTTCGTCCTCGCCAATGTTACCTTCCCAGTTGGATGTCACCCATGTGGTTGATAAATTATATTGTTATTTCTAATGCATTTGTAATTGTGAAATTTTGGTATTTTTTGGCATATGTGGCATTTTTTCTTGTTTTAGAGATTTTCATGTGATTTTTCCTAGATTAAGTATACTCTAAGGCCCACATTAGGTGTACATGTGCTATATAAATTCAGGGCAGATCCGTGGAAATAATTTTTTACACAATTTCCTAAACACGTTATGTAACTTCGTAATATATTTTTATGATTCAAACTGTCTATATTTGAGCACATCATTCATAGATAATTCATACAAAATATTACACAAATCCAAAACTATTGAGACATTCATTTGTATTGAAGGAAATGGACGAATACGGTTCAACAAAGAAACACTAAATTTAATCCAACAGTCATATGGTTTTGAATTTGGGTGATTTTTGGTACACATGATATTGAGAAAAAGCCTAAAATATGAACAGATTGGATCGTTGAATTACATTACTAAATAAGCCCTACAAAAACGCGTGTAAAAATAATATAACGAATCGACCCCTACAAATTCAGGATCATTCTAAACAAAATATTCGTTTGACCTTAAAAAAAAGTGGACTACTGTTCTCCACTACTAAAAAAAAATCTCATAAGATCTGTACAAATCTTTGAAAAACACATGACAGATACAAAATCTAGAAAAACATGTTCAATGTGTTGCCGATATGTAGAAATCATTCTGTCAATAATTAAAATTTGCACTAAAGAATAGTGTAAAATACCGGTCGGTTCATGCACCAACATATATATTTTCCCTTTTGTTTATATAAACTGTGAGCAATTCAACAGTCTTATAGATGAACAATTAGCTCTTTGTTTGTATAGGATAATGACAATATACAATATCACAAATCTTTCTTAATCCAAATGATCTCTAAGATGTTGCTAAAGCTTCTCATCTTACCTAACATCTCTGTAATCTGTATATAAATAGTTGAAGATTATTTAAATATATATAGTACAATGAAACCTTATCTACATATTTGATGTTAATATGATTTCCTCGGCCTTGATATTCTCAATAAAATAAAACATAATACGGTTTCAAAGTTGGTTGATCGGTGCATTGAAAAGTGTAGGAAAAGCCGAAAAGGGGACACTATAATAATTGTATGAACCGAATTTAGCTCCCTAAAAAACTAAAAATAACGATGAGTCATTGGCATTAGGTTATGAGAAAACTATATATAACGAGTAGGTCGCAAATCATCGTTTTTTAGTTATTAGTTTTTCTCTTTATTAACTTTGCGCAAAAGAGCTAAATAATGCTAATCAAAATTTGGTTTTTAAAATCAAACGATATATATTATTTACAAAACGAAGGAGAAATAAAAAGTATAAAGTTCTCCATCTAACACAATTTCATTAAAATAAAATAAAAATTCGTTGTCACACAAAACATCCTACCACGTTCAACTAACTACCCTTTTCCTTTCACACTACTATGTACATGCATGAACTACTACTAGCTATTATAGTATTTTGTCTTTGTTGAAAGAGGAGGCTTTTACCAAGTTTTTAAAAATATATTTCCTGTGTCCCTGTCTTACTAATTTAGCGTTATTTAACAAAGAAGAGCAAACATACTAATTAAGGGTAATTTGTTTTAATTTTAAAAATAAAATAAATAAATAAAAAACCTCTCCACCTTTTTCTCACTATCTTGTTTCCTCTACAACGTATACGATTAGAAAAAAGTGTTTAACATAGCTCAATTATTATTACATTATTTTGTCGAATTAAATTATTCACAAGTCAGCACCTGAATTTTGTTCGAAAAATACAGCTCATCTTTGTATTAACAGAAAGGAAAAAGAAAAAAAGAAAACCTAGAAGAAAAAGAATAAATTGAAGTAGTAAACTGGGAGACATCCAACGTAGAATAAAAAGCTTTTAGGGTTGTCATATTCTGGAATTTGATTGAGGGGGGAAAATTGACATGCAAAATTATATTAAATGGGAAAGTGGCAGACAAAGATTTTTCTTCAAAACGTAACAGTCCAACGGCTTTAAACGGCCGCCAGAACACGTGGTTAGTGACTGGACGGACACGTGATTATGCAATATCCAACAACATGAAAGCAAAAGATACGCTCCATCCAAAACATGACGCGTGTGAGGTCGCATCTTGACCCCTATCAGATTTCGTACATCATCTAACCGACTTTTGGATTTGGCCGACTAATTGCTTTCTTTTTCTCATCACTTTCGGGTTTATGCTCGGACCTACGTTGGAGACTTGATTAAGTCCATCGTCACTGCTTTTTGAGTGATGTTTTGTGGCGGAAACTTTGGCTATGGAAATTTCTAAGAAGCAAGCCTTTTTTCTCTCTCTCTCTTTTTTTTTTTTTTTTTTTTCCCAACGACCACGTCTATAATTTTATTTCATTTCATTTTCGTTCTAAAATGCTTAACTGTTAGGGAGTTTTTCTTTGGTTAATTGGTAGATTAATTGTTAGGGAGTTTTTCTTGGTTGAAAATTGATTAATTAGTTTGAGTACATCAAGTATTCCGGTTACATCAAGTTCAAGTAATTATCATAGTTCAAGTATTCCGGTTAGTTGAGTCGCTCAACGAGTTTACATTGAGAAAAAAAGTTTTTACTTGCATCGATAACAAAGTTATAATGTTACATTCTCATATTACAAAATTTTGTTGTGAACTATCATAGCTTGTGATTTTGATTTACTGTCAATTATGAACGAAAGAATTATCATTTAACTTTCCAGCGTTATTTTTGTCTGAAAAATTTCTACACTTTACACCCTAACCTCTTAGAGTTAAAATCCTATATATGCCACTGCTAACTGACAACAATAACAAAGACATATATACAGAATAGAGGCATACTGAAGATGTGCTCGTGTTGCTGTAATTTCTTCTCTATGTGTTCAACATATATTTTCTTGCTAAATTATTGTACTTTTGCTCACTAATTTCTAAGTTTGGATTATTATTATTATTATTATTATTATTATTATTATTTGTGGAAAATAGTAAACTTCATTAATGATCATAACTATTACAGTCCGACATAAACAAAGCAGACATAAATCAGTAAAAGAGAGCTATCCAAAATAAGGAAGGAAACCCACACAAACTTAGGCTAAAAAAAAAAAAAAAAAAAAAAAAAAAAAAAAAAAAAAAAAAAAAAAAAAGGTAAACGACAACAACCATAACAAAAAAACACTAACTCAAAAGCAACGTGCAGCCTGCCGCCAGTAAGAAAATAACCCGAGGTTGAAGTCGGAAATAGAATCGCAGCACCACACAAAAACTTGTATAAATGGACCTTTTCACTATCCTATTATAATCGATATCTTGAGATGCTTAGTATATCTAGCTACCTAGTTTCTTTCAAAACTTGTAACTTTAGTTCATCAAATTTTCTCTCATTGTCATAGTTAATTAGAAATATAAGAGAGAATATATAGATGAACCCACAATTCCAGGTTAAGTTAAATTCAAAGTAAGCAGTTTATTGGGCTATATTATTAGGCCAATCCTACTATATATTAACATGATTTTCAATTCATCCAGCCTTTTCAAGTGACATCTCCTCCATGTTCACCTAATCATTTATCCAAATGTCAATGTCAATTTCTGGTGTTTATTTAGCAAACAATAAAGAGAAGAAAAAAAAAGTACCTATGAATTTCATTGCGGCCCAAATCAGGCCCAGTCAAAATTATTATCCAAAACAATATCAGACCCAAATTTTGCATTTGGCCTATCTCGCAAACATTTCTGATTTCTCATCAAATTATTTTGCATGGCTAGTTTCTGTTCTTTAGAATCTTTACGAAGGAAGATTCATGGATGTATGGCCGCTATTGCTGTTAGACCATCCATACCATTGCAATTTATCTCGGCTATTTGGTTGATGAATTGCAGTAACTTTGAATTCTGATAGGGATTTTACCACCAGCTAAAGTAGGGATAAAAACACTTAAAAATACTTGCAAGAGTACAAGGTTATTGTACTAAAGCAGCTCAAGCAAGATCGTTTTCCACAGGGATTGAATGAATAGTTTATGTTAAAACCAAATCTTAATTAATTATTTGAAAATAAAGTTGGGAAGTGGTTGATTTTATGACCTAAAAATACTAAAAACGAATTTAATTAAAAATAATTAAATAAATAAATTGGGAAAGTAAGGGGAAAAAAAAAAGAAAATAGTTTTGAAAATCTATTTAAGCACTAGGATTCCGCCGTTGCCTTAACAATCCTACGTAGTTCTTCCAATTACTTATGACTTACACATGCATATTTGAATGTTAGGTTTTCCTAAAGTATGCCCTACTTGGAACCTCTAACATAGAACGTATGTCTAACATGCAACTCGTCTGTAGCATCCAGATCAAATGTGAATATGCAAGACTCATTAAGTTTTATGAAATCCTTTTGAAAAACCATATAACCCTTAAGAAATGTCGTCCGTCCTAAGAAGTTACACATATTAACCACAAGAAGTCTTAGTCAATTTTAGGGACATCCCTTTGCAAAAATTATATCAAATTACTTTTCTAAATATCCTAATGGTGACCAATCATCAATACAATTAGATAGTTTCAAATACGATGATTAATAATTCAAAACCTGCATGCATAATGTCATAAACAAATTGAAAAGAAACTACATATTCTTGCTAAGGCTCGTGGCCTCGCCCTAATAAACGAAAATAGTTACCAAGAACCATAAAACAAAATATTATTAAAAACATGGATAGAAAACACCTTGAAAAATAAACTTGAATCCTCAAAAGCTCTCTAAAGCCAAAGAATATCGTTCTCTTCCCTTCTTTTCCTAATGGCCAAAAAGCTTTATTTATACTACTACATAATTAAAATCCTTACTAGAAAATGTCTTCCCAAAACTAGGAAACACAATAAAATAAGATAACTAGGAAATAAAAGGTTTCCTATTTAAACCAAAATTCGGACTTCTCAAAAAATCACTGTGACATCCCACATCGCCCAGGGGAGTGATCCTTAAATGTATATTCTCATTCTTACCTAGCACGAGGCCTTTTGGGAGCTCACTGCCTTCGGGTTCCGTAGGAACTCCGAAGTTAAGAGAGTAGCGCGAGAGAGCATTCCCAAGATGGGTGACCCATCGGGAAGTTCTCGTGTGAGTTCCCAGAAACAAAACCGTGAGGACGTGATCGGGGCCCAAAGCGGACAATATCGTGCTACGGTGGTGGAGCGGGCCCGAGAAATGATCCGCCCCAGGCCGGGATGTGACAATCACACTTTTGACCGACCAATTCAATTTCGATTTGGTTCCAAAATGTCTATTTTGAAATTTGAAGACGTCCCCTACAAATCCTCAAAAGGAATCATTCTCAAAATATGTCATCTTGACCTTCAAAATACCCAAAACGTCTAGAAACGTCAATATGAGAAAGCTACACACTGAGCCTTAATTTCATCGCCACGGTTAAACGGCTTGGTAGAAAAATAT
The DNA here is from genome assembly GCF_041283825.1 of Pyrus communis. Lineage (NCBI taxonomy): Eukaryota > Viridiplantae > Streptophyta > Magnoliopsida > Rosales > Rosaceae > Pyrus > Pyrus communis. The sequence continues at coordinate 24,000,672 of NC_142574.1, forward strand.
GAAACTTTGACATAATCATCTTGAAAGATTGATGTTTACAAGTATGATCCCAATCAGCTGACGAATGGTGAGTTTCCGATTTGATTGTTATTTTGTACAACTATTGAGTTCAGTCTATGTTTTAGGTTCAAATATGATTGCTTATCGTTCTGTGATTCGCAAATAAATATGAATGTAGAAGTTTAAATAAACCAACAAACACAAGATTAAATAATTATTGATGTCATCGAAATCACTAAAACAATGAAAAATATGAAGTCTTACCTCATGTGAAACTTCCGAAACATCGATTTTGTGTTCCATTCGTCAAAATTTTTCTTAATCAACATGTTTGTAGTTTCATTAATTAGAGTTTTGTTCAACAATGGAGGTGGGAGGGTTTTGATGGTTGAGAAGATAAATAATACGTTAAAAGTGAGTTGGGGTGTATTTAGAAATTTTTATTTTTTTTAAAACCTAATAAGGTCAAAATTATTATTGCATAGTGGGGTAAATAAGTTATTTAATATTAAATTTTAATGTGAGATTCATTCAACATTATATGGGGTGCTAATATAAAAAGCCTTATTATTATTTTTAAAACACACTACTAGAAGTTTGGGGTTGCCCCACGAAATCTTACCCCGACAAAAAAAATTCTGGTGCCTAAATCTATTTTACCCGACGAAATCATTCGGTTAATATAGTCCACATATTTTGTTTACTCAAAATCTTTGGAATACATATCAGATGATAAGATGTAAGGTGAACATATATCATAATTATGGTGATGAGCAAAAATGCTCCCTAAAACCAATATTCCACAACCACCATACTAAATTCAAGTTAAATAAAATGAAAATTGCATTGCAGAGTTATTGTAAAACGGAAACTACAATGCAACATAAAGCTAATAAATAAAATAAAGCCCATTAATTAGTCAAAATCAAAATAATTTACTCTTCATATATTCCTAACTATTTTAACCTAAATTCTGTTTTTTTAAGTCCTCACGGGTCAGCTTTACAAAGGGTAAACTTATTTTATATAATTATATTAAAAGGTCAACAAAATAATTAGATATATGGATGAGAATAAAAATTCTTTTTAATTTCTTTTTTCGTTGTTAACCCTTTAACCTCTAACATTGTATTTTTAATGGCGACTTAGTGCTTTCTAAAATATATTTTTTTATTTTCAAATTGAAAATTTTAAATTTGACGCGTATAAAAAGTGAGTTTGATACCAAAATATTTATTATAGACTCTTGCTAGGCTTAACCAAACCCTTCAGCCTTTTTAATGTAGTCATACACTAAAATAAAAACATTGTATTTTAATCATTTGGCAATTTGATATTAAGTATCAAGCATATCTTGCCAAACGAAACCAAAGCAGATGACCCAAGTCTATAAAAAACAGCAAGTGTCATTTACCACAGTGGTGGAAAGGCGTTGACCTCTTGTATGACGGCATGAGTTCGAATTTCATCTATGACTAATTTAACAAAATCTATCGTTTGACAAATAAAAAAATCTATAAAAACATAACACAAGATTCTTTCTGCAAGTTGCATTTGAAATTAAACTAGCTAGACTATTTTAAAAATCTAACAAAAATGAAAGTAAGTATCCCAAGAAATAAAGCACTTGGCAAGACCATTAAAAATACAAATTACATTTGAGCTAGTTGTCACAAAGCTGAAAGGTTCAAAGAATAAGGTTACTGTAGACAGCCAGTAACTAAAATTTTGAAGAACAAAATGTTAACTTTTAATTGCCACTTAGTACTACGTACGGTCTAGTGATATTTTTCTTCACTTATAAATAAGAGGTTTTAGATCTGATTCTCGCCAAAAGCGAATTTAAATCACATTATTGCTAGCCATTGTGAGGCTAAGCCCACTCCCCTTATTGTAGATAATATCGTTTACTAAAATAAATAAAAAATTAGTATTAATTAAGGAATTTAATAACAAAAATTACTAACTTCTTTCTAAAACCATGCAAAGATCAATACCAAATAGGAATTTTTAACTTTTTTCCTTAAATTTGAATTGAATTAAATCTAATCAATATTTTTTATTTTTAAATATTGTACATTTTAAATTAAAAATGAGTACACTTCATTATAAAAAATGAGTACATTATAAATAAATAAAAAGTGAATAGATTTAACTAAGAAAATGTGTACATTTCACATAAAAAACTGGGTACATTTTATATACATACAACAAAATGGTACATTTTTGATAAAAATAGGTTCATTATAAATAATTTATGGGTACAAATAAAAGACTAAAAAGAATTATGGGTACAAAAAATTACACATCCCGAGCCGGAATGTCCACTAGGACCCCAAATCGAGCTGTGTTGGGCGACACCTGGAATGTGACGAAGCCATAAAGTGTGATAATGTATAAAATGTGAATAAATTTGAACCTAACAGTGTCTAAATACCAGAGTGCGCTACGAGTGGGAGCGAACCCATTTCACACGCGATGTCAGAGCATAAGTAAAGTACAGTAATGTGGGTAAGAATCATACCCTTAAAAGTAGCCACCAATACTAAGATTAGCCATATATCCTCATCGATACGAACGCATCAGTTAAAACCTGAAGGGGGTACAAAACAAAAAGTGTGAGTAAACAGTAAAACCAAGCTTCCCAAAACTATTACCTTTCTACAAGTAATAACCCCTCACTATAATTCTCTTATCGTTTTCTATAGGACAGTACAACACACATATATATATATATATCCACCTATGCTCAAAAATGGCCAAAACCACGAGTATGCCATGTCCATAGACTCTACAATGCATTAACAAGAAGACCAAATGAACTTAATCAATATAAAATGATACATCAGCCAAAATCACCTAACGTGACCCGTACGACTGTACTCATCTCATTAATCAATACTAACATATAAGTCGGGAGTCATCTCTAGTGACATGTACGACTTATCCATATCACATCAAGTATCCATGCACACGAGTCGGAACCACCTCTGGTGGTCTGTACGACAGGACTGGGTGTAAATAAGTACGCTTAAGTGCTACGATCACGTGAAGACTGGGTGAATAATCGCGGGTCACCTACGAGTCGGAACCACCTATAGTGGTCTGTACGACATGCCTGTGCACCTACCTTGAGTCCAAGGTGAGCGTAAGGTGCGAGAGGTGAACATCACGTGAAGGACTGTGCCCTGACCACGGGCGGGAGCACTAACACCGGGGTGCAGGTACCTATATCTCATCAATCAATACTAACATATAAGTCGGGAGTCACCTATAGTGACCTGTACGACTTAATCTATAGCTCATCAAACATCCCTGCACACGAGTCGGAACCACCTCTAGTGGTCTGTATGATAGGGCTGGGTGTAAATAAGTACGCTCAAGTGCTACGATCACGTGAAGACTGGGCAAATAATCGCGGGTCACCTACGAGTCGGAACCACCTATAGTGGTCTGTACGACAAGCCTGTGCACCTACCTTGAGTCCAAGGTGAGCGTAAGGTGCGGGAGGTGAACATCACGTGAAGGACTGTGCCCTGGCCACGGGCGGAAGCACTAACACCGGGGTGCAGGTTTATGAGCTCTCAATGCATCTCAATATAACATGTGCAACTCATGGCAACCAATACGACAGTATCGGAGTTGCCTAACACATAAATGTAGTCATGTTATAACGCAATCGATTCAACTAATACCATAAACTCACCTGAACTTACCTGGGTGTCCTACGTTTACCCTTGCACTTGCAAGCATTCCCAATAATTATATGCAAGTAATATACATATGGATATACCATGATGCAATCTAATACTCAACCATGTCGTAGCATTTTCAATTATAAACAATACGGTGTGAAGTGTACAATCAATAACGCCCTACTCCCGAACTATTTATTTTCAGAGATAATTATCCATGACAACCCAATTAACACTAATTTAATTAACTAATTCACAAAACTAAAACTTGCCTTTACCAATTTCCTTCGCATTACTCAATTTCCCAAATAAGGTTTTTGTCTCAAATATATTATGGTTGCATCTAACGTCTCGTTAGACTGCCTATGTACCCTAAACAGGGATCAAGTCATTCATAGTTCATATAGTACTTCAAGCATTCACAATAATTATATATGAAGGTAATATACCTAATCAATTTAAAAGTGTCAATAGAACTCTCAATAATATGTACGATAAAAAGGAAAAGATCCACTCACCTGGAGTCCACGCTATGATTCTCTAGCGCATGCATCGAGGCATCCTGAATGATTGGTCCCTGTGACCAATTATCAAATCACATCTCAAAACTCTTATCCGTAGAATACGTAATTCACATAAAACACAACCTCAACGGCATTCTAAAATAGTTTGAGACCCATTGACCACAAGTCAACAGTCAATCAAAGATCGACCGTAGGGTTTACAACCCTGTATAACTTGACCCGGAAGATCCGCACATCAGATTTCCAATCCGCAACTACCAACGATCCACAATATGTTTCTAAAATAACATATTAAAATTTCATTACGATCCAACGGTCAAATCTCCGCCAATTGCCTAAAACAAGTGGCCGTGAACATTTATTTTACTAACTTACAAATCCAATTCAGGAAGATCCGTAAGTTGGATTCCTGATCCATAAATTCGTATGATCTTTAAATATTACGTATTATAATGTATCCAATTTTGGTGACGATCCAACGGTCGGATCGTCGATTCACATTTTTATCAAGTAACGTATCGTAACGAATTTAGGTTCCAGCGATCAACCTACATCATTCAAATGACAAAACTGAATTCAAGACATTCGACATAGCCTAAAAATAGTATTGGCGGCTCACTGGCCACGAGTCGCCGCGGGTGGCGGTCGGCCGCCCCGACTTGCCGGAAAATCCAACTATTTCCAAAAATTCTCAAACTTCACAGAAATTAAGATCTCAGTGAGTGGAGAAACTTTCATACCTGCCACAAAGTCCAAAAGTGGAGGGAAGATGGTCAATTTTGCCCACAAAGCCGGCGGGTGCCTAAAACTTCCCGGTGTCGATTCGTCTTCTACAGTGGTCCAACGGGGTCAAGGTTGGTTGGGTTTTGCTCCTGGGATGATGGGCTACAAAGCCCAAGTGGTGGCATCGGCTATCACTTTGCCGATTTGCCGGAAAATCAAAAAGGGTGCCCGAAGCACCGTGAGAACCGCCAACTTTTGTGGCCTTAAACTGCCACATACTGTGGTTAATCAAGGTGGTTCTTGGGTGGGTTTTGTAGAGGAGAATGAGAGCTTCAAGATGGTGGTGGTGGCGTCGAAAAATTCCATCGAAATTGATCGGAATCGGCCTTGGAAAATCGGTGGTCACACAGGTCGGGCATGGGTGCACGGGAAGCTTTCCCATTTTTTTTTTTTCTTCTTTCTTTCTGATTGGCTGCAGGCTTCCCTCCTCTCTTCTAATTGGTTCCTTGTCCCTTTAATTTAATTGGTCCACTAATCTCAAAAGGTGGGAATTCAAATATTTAAATAATCAATTTCAAACGTCCATAACTATACCGTTATAACCCGGACTCGCAACGGCTTTCGCCTATGTGTTCACACCAACAAGTACTACGAGAATATGTTAAAAGAATAAGTCATACGTCTCTCTAGACGATGGTCAACATAAGTCAAAATCTTTGTCTCTATGGCATTTTCGTAAATTCACGCTTTTAAAATAAAATAAAAACGTAAAATTTGGAACGGGTTTTCATAAAAAAAGTTTTAAAATACAAGCAAAAAAAAGTTAATTATATGGGTGCAAATTAAAACTAAAAAGAAAATTGCTACAAATTAGAAAAATTGTTGCAAACTAAAAAATAGAAATATATGATACAAACTTTAGCCATAAATATAAATATACCAAATGTAAAGTTTTTAACACTAAATGAATCTATATGGAAACGGTTAAATAACTTTTAATTATAAAACTAAAATATTATTGAAATAAAGACGTGGACTAAAACTAAAGGACCTTATCAAAAATTAAAAAAAATAAAGTTTTAGCCAGTGAAATAGAAAAATGAGGAATGACTATCGAATTTCTTGAAAACTTTGGTTCTAGTCTGTCCCTGATTGACTAAAATCTTTGATGGAAACTTTATTAATTTGAATATTGTGACAACCCGTCCTTAATCTTACGATTTAAAAAAATTTCAAAAGTATGAATTGACAAAAATACCCTAGAGGCGAGATTATTGATTTCATTGGCTGTTAGTTTGTAACGAGTATCGGCCATTACATTACAGTATCCTCGAAATACTCAACGATATGAACGCGTAGGCGTAAGTGAAATTGAAATTGGAGCTACGACGAAAATTTTAAGGAACTACAAATCCGAAAAGTACTTTTGTAAAGATTACTAATTATTATGGGAATTGTTATTGACACTCCAAAAATCTCATTCTACACTCCAAACTTTCTATATTTGGAAAGAAAAATACACTTGTGAGAAGTGTAGAATGAGATTTTTGAAGTGCCAATAACACTTCCCATTATTATTTTATATATCTCTCGTAATTATTATATTATTATTTTAAGATTATTTTGCTATTATATTTGTCACATCTCGGCCCGGGACGGATCACTTCCCAGGCCCACTCCACCACCGTAGCACGATATTGTCTGCTTTGGGCTTACCATTCCCTCACGGTTTTGTTTTTGGGAACTCACGAGCAACTTCCCAGTGGATCACCCATCATGGGATTGCTCTAGCCCCCTTCTCGCTTAACTTCGGAGTTCCTACGGAACCCGAAGCCAGTGAGCTCCCAAAAGGCCTCGTGCTAAGTAGGGATGAGAATATACATATAAGGATCACTCCTCTGGATGATGTGGGATGTTACAATCCACCCCCCTTAGGGGCCCGACGTCCTTGTCGGCACACATGAGCCCAGGGTTAGGCTATGATACCAATTTGTCACATCCCGGCCCGGGCCGGATCACTTCCCGGACCCACTCCACCACCGTAGCACGGTATTGTCCGCTTTGGGCTTACCATTCCCTCATGGTTTTGTTTTTGGGAACTCACGAGCAACTTCCCAATGGGTCACCCATCATGGGATTGCTCTAGCCCCTTTCTCGCTTAACTTCGAAGTTCCTACGGAACCCGAAGCCAGTGAGCTCCCAAAAAGCCTCGTGCTAGGTAGAGATGAGAATATACATTTAAGGATCACTCCCCTGGGCGATGTGGGATGTTACAATATTATTATTTTAAAATTATTTAAGAGATATTCTAAATATTTTATTAATTATTATTAGCCATGGGGACCGCATATCCCAAAACTCCCCACTCTCCTATTGCTATGTGGCTTCCTCCCCGGGATTCTCTGGAAATCCCTCTCGATCTCTCTTCTTCTCACTCTCTCAGGCCATCTCCAACTGAAGGGTCTAGAGGGCCAGATGGCCGAAAATAGCCCGAAAATCGTCTCAAACCGAGGGCTAGGCCAGAGGGATTGTGGAATCTGAGAGGGCCCCATGGAATCTGAAAGAGCCAAAGGGTTGAAGGGCTAGCTGCAGCCTGAGGCTGGAAAAAAAAACACTAATCTTGTCGGTTATAACTGACATGAATGCTTGAACTAAAATTTGAATCCAACGACTAGCTAACGCTAGTTATCATTGGATTAAATTTTTTTTTTTTTATATAGGTTTTTTGGGCCTTTTTTTTTTTTTAATTCTTAAAAATTCTAATTTTTTTTTCCTATAAATACCTAAACCATTCATTCACCATTCCTTTAAATTTAATTTGTAGTTTTTAAATATAATTCGTCGTTTTTAAATATAAGTTGTAGTTTTTAAATTTAAGTTGTTGTTGGATTTGAATTTAAGTTGTTGTAGTTTTTAAATTTAAATAATAAATTATGTTTGGCCCTTTGGCCCTCGATTGGAGACGGAGACAAATATGGCTCTGTACTGTTCATTAAAATATTAATATCTTAAAGGGCCAGTGGGCTAAAACAAGCCCTCTAGCCAGCCCTCGGTTGGAGATGGTCTCAGTTCCCTCATCCTTCACCTCTCTCATCTCTCCCTCAACTCTCTCGCTCGTGCTCCCTATCTACAAGTGCAGAGATATTCTATCACCATCACCATCACCCCAACTTGTCCCATCTCCTTGTTCCCAAGCCCATAACCCAAACTTGAATAACCCTCAGATCTTACATCGGAGAATAATCGGAAATGGAGAACTCTGGCGAGTTCTCGTAGCCCCGGCGAAGGTAAGCCTCAAAAACCCCTAAGATCTTCGTAGATTGTGTTTAAGAGTATGATAAGGATGTTTTTGAGATGTTTTGATGATGTTTAGATGCAGGAAACACCTCGAGGAAATACTCCCCAGTTTTCAGACGAAGATCCGACCATTTCGAGCCCTTTTTCGGCCACCTCCGGCCACGGTCGAGGAAACCAAAGGTGTATTTCGATTCCTCGTTATCTGAGCTTCGATTTGATATATTGGAAGGCTAGGTTTAGTTAAGTTTTTGGTGTGGTCGGAATTGGGTGGAATCTAACGGATGCAGTGGCAACCAGCCAGAGAAGAAGAAAAGGGCAAAAAAAAAAAAAAAAAAAAAAAAAAAAGGGCCAAAGTACAAACTTGGCCCAAAAACCCAGTCCAAGTCCTTGGCCCAAACCTTTGAGCCACTACTCCAGCCCAGCCCAATTTTCAAATGGGCTAAGAATATTCTAGGAATATTCCTTATATTGATTTTTCGATTTTTTCTTTGGAATCTTCCTAGGCTAATTTCGACGCTCGAGTCCGTTTTTGATGTTCATTTAGTGAAATTTCAAAGTTTTAACGTAGTTGACCGTCGGGACATCTCCGTTGACTTTTTACAAAATTTATCGGGGACCATCATTAGTGTATTTCGACGCCCTAATTCCAAATTCGTACTCTATTTTCCCAAATTTAATTGTTTTAGTGGAGTTTTACTAATGGATCATAATATTATGCTTAGGTGCGATTATTATCGATGACTTCAGCTATTCTAGTTCGAACGGGTTCGACTTGACGACATGATCTGTAAGTGAATCTTTTCTTTATATATAAATAATAAATATATATATATATATATATATATATATATATATATATTGGTTAGTTTCCATATATACAATTATTAATAAATTCTCGACGTGATTGCCATGATTAAATTAACGTTTATAAGAAATGCCTTATTGTTGGGAAATGATGAAATAATCCTACGGAAAGCACATGTAAGCTTATTACTAAGGGGGATGCCTTAATTATATTTATGGTCATGAATAGTATTATAATGACTAGAATTGTTGAATTGTTGTGGCATGATTATATTTAAGTTATTTGCTTATCATTGATGCACCAACGTTAGTACTCGCCCGGGCCAAGGCCAGGCTTCATGTGTATGTTCACATCGCACCGCACACTCACCTTGGATCCATTGTAGGTGTCAGTTCTGTTGTACAGGTTGTAATAGGCAACTCCATCTCGTATGTGATGCGCTTAGCACCAATCTTCACTTGATTGTAGTACTAGAGCGTATATCATTATTACACTCATTCCTATTCATGTCATAATACCTCTGCATGAGCTTGTGTGTCAGCATTTGTCGATGAGCATTCGATGTGATATGTTTATTTAGGCGAAAATATGTGATTGTCATGTACTTATTTACAAAAGTTATGACGTATGGCATCCTTGAAATATTGCTGGTTATGGTAAGCATTTTTATACTATAAGTAGTATGTACATTTTGGAAACTATATTTGTTTTACATCGAGGGGTTATAACGTTTTCAAAAGGTTTTTATTAAAACTTTATTTTCAGGCCTACTCACCCTTGTTTTTCACCCCTCCAGGTTTTAGTGGCTGAGCTTTCGTATCGACGAGGATTCTTGACAAATTTTGGTATTGGAGATTACCTTCGTTGGTATAATTCTCATCTTATCTTATTGTACTTTACTTATGCTCTGACATCACGTGTAAAATGGGTTCATTTCCGCTCACAAGCGCACTCTTATAATTAGGTACTTTTAGGTTTAAATTTATTCACATTTTCCACATCACTACACTTTATGACTTCATCACCCTTTGGGTGTTGGTCATCACAGCTCGATTCAAAGTCCAGATGGACATTCTGAGCCGAAGTGTGTCAAATACTTTGATTGAAGGACAAAATGTTAAATTTCAGTATTAATTAATTAAGAAAATAATAACAAAATTATTAAACTCTTCCTAAAATCATGCAAAGATTAATATCGCGTAGGAGTTTTTTTTAATTTTATTTGATCCTCAAATTTGAATTGTGTGAAATCTGATCAGATTTTTTTATTTATTTTAAATATTGGTATGTTTTAGACTAAAAAGGTACATTACACAAAAAGGGTACATTTTACATATATATAATGTGGTACATAATTTATAGAAAATGGGTACATTATAAATAAATTATGTGTACAAATAAAAGAGGAAATTTTTATGGCACTCCAAAAATCTGCATTCCAAACTTTCTATAATTAGAAAAAGAAATACACTTGTAAGAAGTACAAAATGAGATTTTTGGAGTACTAATAACAGTTCTCCTAAAAGATTAAAAAAAAAAACCTATAGGTACAAACAAAAGTTTTAAAGTATGGGCACAAAAAAAAAAAAATATATATATATATATATAGGTACAAATTAAAATTAGAAAATAAATTGGTGCATGTTAAAAAAACATACAAATTAAAAATAGAAGTATATGATACAAAATTTAGCCATGAATATAAATTTATCAAATGTAACGTTTCTAACACTAAATAGATCTATTTGAAAATGGTTAAATTATTTTTCATTATAAAATTTAAATATGATGACATGTAAATAATTTATTATTGAGATTATGACGTGGATAAAAACCAAAAGCCCCTGATCAAAAATTAAAAAAGAATAAGACTTCAATCTATAAAATCGAAAATTAGGGATGAAAACCTAATTACTCCGCTTAAGGTTTAAGGAAGCTTTAGTAAACATTGATCGGAGTATACTAATAAAGTGTTTCAAGTGCTCATTCTCCTTCTCCATCTCATGGTTTGTTAATCCAATTGTCATCCTCCATCTGAAGATATAAATATAAAATCTGAGTTGTCTTGCCCCACAAAGGGAAAGTTTAAAATATGTGCATGCATGGGCTAGGTTGGAGTTAATATATAGAAAACACAAAACTCACACGGATTGTAGCTCTTACCCAGCACCATTGAAGCTAACCTTAGCATACCACTTTTATACTGGTCGGTGTGTTTTATAGTTCAGTAGCACTTGCTTCCAATTTGTTTTCTTTTCTTTAATAAAGGCTAAAACTCATAGACCTATTACATTTGTCAGGAAGTAATTTTGCTAGTGCAGTCCAACTAGCTAGATACACAATGCACACCAATAGCTTCTGTGCTGAACGAAGCAAATGTGGTGGTGACAGCACATGTCCCCTTAACTTTCAACTTTATTATTATTATTAGGGTTATATGAGCTAATGCGTAAGTTACATTTGCAATACATTGATAAAAAAAATTCATTAATTTAATGGAGAATCAGATATTCAAAGAGACTGAATGTGTAGATCAAATACACTTTTAAAATTGCACGGTGCAATATGAGAAAATTAAAAATCCATGACTCATTGTAAAATCACTTTAAATCTGGAGGTAGAAAATGTAATTAGCTCTTACTATTATTTTCATTATCTTGTTTCGTTCGCGTGTCATCAACTTATACCATCATTCATCCAAATAATTTATTTAGATCCAAGGTCAAGATCTAAGATGTGACAATATGCTCAAATAGAATCAAATAATAAAAACATTATCATCCAATCAAACCAGTCCAACTTAAACTGCTCCACAAAGGTCATACGTGTATGATTTAGTCATCTTGTTTTCAGTCTTTTAATAAGCATAAAAGCATAATACTTCGTCATTGCCTTGAACAACAAACAACACAAGATTCCTTTGCGCAAGTTTCATTAGTTAACTAATCAACTTGTTAAACCATTAGAAATAACCTGAAAAGCAAAGCAAACATCCCAAGAAACCAGACAATATCTGGCAAGACCTTAAAAAACTGAAACTTTCATATAAGCTAGTTGTCACAAAGAATCTTGTGACGGTGACAACCGAAAATTTTTCTCGTACAATTATGTAAGTTCATAAAATTGATTGGACGAAACTATAGAGATCGAGTTGACATAATTTAGATAAATAATAACCTAATAGTATTATTAGTACATTCATATATCTCGGACCACCTAAATTAATTAGGAGACTTTCTTTTGGTTCTTGGCCTTCCAATCTTTGATATCAGCTTCAATCTTTGCCGTAACACTTTTATGAAACCCTGGATAGGGTTCATACCCAAAAGTTGAGTGAATAAGCTCCAGCAGCACAAAGTACGGCCCCATTAGAAGTCCCTGAAGAAAGTTGTTTGAAGGGGCTCTCTTCTCAAATATCCCGTGGCCTATGACCTGTCCAGCCCAACTGCAGAACTGACCACCCAGAACAACCTTCCACGACTTAGTAAACCCTAGCTCACTGCCAAGAACACTGGCTCCAACCCAGCAGAGAATACAGATCAAAGCTGCCAAGGACCCAGCTTTCTTGTCCAATTTGACGTAATACAAACAATACGCCAACGTGAAAACAAACCCCAAATTTAATTCGAGGCCATGAATTGGGAAACTGTAGAGGGAAGGTGTGAAGTGGAAAAGAAGAACAGAAGTGAAGAACAATGGCCACACCAAGAAAGTGTGTATGAAAATGTTAATTGGGTTGTTGTGATATGCTCCATGGAAGGCAAAGTTTCCTTCAAGATCAAACAATCCAGTCCTCCCCATGAGTTTTTTTTTGCAGAACTGATTTTCTTTTGCTGGAAACAGGGAAGATTTTCCTGGGAAAATGAAGATTCTGTGGAAGACTTGGACTTGAAGGAAAACCAGTTGGGGGTATATATAGAAGGAAGAAGTAGATAGAACAAAAGTGTAGAAAGCAAAAAGCCAAAAGACAGTCAAGCACATTGGAACGTGCAACCTATTTGAACTTTCGTTTATGGATTGTTTAAAGATAGTGCTATCATTGTATCCATTTTTACTTTAGGTATATTATCAATTTCCCCCCTGAACTTATGACCATTAGCCAATTTCCCCCCTCAACTTTAATTTTGGCCAATTTCCCCCCTGAACTCTCATGATTAGTCAATTTCTCCCCTCAACTTTAATTTAGCCAATTTCCCCCCTCAACTCTTATAATTAGTCAATTTGCACCCTACTGTTAAATTTTTAATTTGATCATAATTAAACAAGTGTGTGTAAAAAACTAAATAAGATGTATGTTAATCATGTTCCTATATCTTTATCCTATTACAAATAGATTAAAATTTAGAATTTTACAATTTATCATAGATAGTATTATTAGTCATAATAAATCAGTATGGAGTAATTTTATTTGATTTTTGACTATACAAAATTGATAACAAAAAGGATTGATGTGTAAATTTTTGTATGTGAATACAATTTTCTTTATAAAAGTGAAAGCTAAGTTCAAGTAAATTGCGGAGAATCGAGCTTTAGTAAAAAAATGGCTAGTCTATTCATAATTTTCGACTCCTTATTAAGAATAACCCATTTTATTGAAATAGGTTTGATCCATGAGTTTAGGATTATTATTTCTTTTTGTTATTATTTCTTCTTCTACATGCTTTAAACCCGATTCATAACTTTTTCTTATAATCAACCCATGTCACATACTAACTGTATTATGTTTTTGTACATTTTACCCTATATTATGCAGGTGAGTTTATGTTAATTTTAGTACTTTGTTGGAAGCTATTAGAAAGATTGAAAATTAAGAAAAGAATAGATGGAAAATTAAAAAAAAAAAAAAAAAAAATTAACAGTAGGGTGCAAATTGACTAATTTTGAGAGTTGAGGGGGGAAATTGGCCAAATTAAAGTTCATGGGGGGAATTGACTAATTATGAGAGTTGAGGGGGGAAATTGGCCAAAATTAAAGTTCAGGGGGGGAATTGGCCAATGGTCACAAGTTCAGGGGGGAAATTGATAATATACCCTTTTACTTTTTATACATTCTTATTAGTTTTTTATTATTGATATTTTTTAATTTAGATGATCCAAAAAATTGAAAAAAATTTATGAAAAATAAAAATAAATTATGTAGACAACACTACCCTATTTAAAATGCATTGCATACGCGTCAATGGTCAATCAGTATAATATTGTGAAATTGTCGACTTGTATTGAGTCCATTGACTCGTGTGAAAAGGATATGAACGGATTGAACTCCACGTTATTGAGATGGATTAAGCTATACTTTACAGGAAAGGATTTGATTGGGCTATGTATTAAGACAAAACTCTACCTAATACCCACCATTTTGTCTCTATGGCTGGCAACCCTGCATACACTCTTTTGATTGGGTCAGGCCATCTATTTCTGCAGAGTCATCTAGTGGACTGTGGAACTGAGTAAGCAATCCAACAAATGACTTATATATATATATACACACACACACAACTGTACAAGAGGGAATCTTTTCCGTTTGAGCTACGAATTCATTGCATGACACTTTTGTTCAACTTAATTTGGATGATTTTGTTATGAGTTATCTTACCTTTTCGAACCTTCCATTTTTACATCTTTTTTCTTTCACATCTTGCAATCACTTTGATATTATCTTTTTTTTTTTTTTTGGTGACACATTTAGAGATAATCTCTGCAAAAGATATATCAACTAAAACTGAAATCATCTTGTAATATACCTAGTTTACAGTATATGAAGAGATTATATCTTGCCAACCTTTGCTAATACAAACTAGGGAAACTTGCTAATCTTTTAGCCTCAAACCAAAACCTTCGCAATAGCAATGCTATGCTTTTGGCATTTTACAAAATTAAATACTTTAGGCTATAAATACTAGTCTAAACTATCACAATGTTAATTGTCAAAGTTAGAAAATATGAAAATACATACAACATTCAAGTGCATGCAAAGGAATATATATATTAAGAAAATATTCAAAGGAATATGCCAATATCAGGGTGAGTAACAAGAATAAATAATCTCATGCCAGTAGACCTAGTGGGCCCGTTTACCAAAACCAGTAGACCTAGTGGGCCCGCTTACCAAAAAACCTAATGGGCCCGTTTACCAAAAAGACCTAGTGGTCCCTTTTCTGTAATTTCGGGCCTCATCTATTCCTCTACTCCCTTCCTAATCTGATTCTCTCTTCTTGCTGGGTTGGTTGGCATTCATATTGAAGTCCATCTTCAAAACATTTTTTTATAGGATAAATTGGATTAATGGTCCCCGTAGGAATAGGATAATCAGAAGATAGCTTTTGTAGTGAAAAAAACTTAGATTTAAACCCTCGTGGTATAGTCCGTTGGGATTGAATCTTAAAATTAACATTTTCGTCAACTCTCCGTTAACACAACACGGGTAATCAGAAGATAGCTCCCGTGGTGAAAAAATTTAAATTTAAACCCTCGTGATGAAGTCCCTTAAGATTCAAGCCCAAACTTAACATTTCCGTCATCTCTCCGCTAACATAAAATTTGTGTTGTGTTGAACTCAACCTTTAAGAACCTGCTTGCCACTGTCAAAAAGTTAACTCAAGCCAGAAACAGTAAGCAGGGGGAATAATTTCCTCCATCAAGATGAAATTTCATCCTTGGGCTTAGGCAAGTTCTTTCTTTTGCTTCTTCATTTTCACGCAAGAACACTAGCATTCCTTCTGTGCATCCATACTTGTTGGCGTATGCACACATATTTCATTTGAAATCGCTTTAACACCAAACTTTCATGAGGAAATCGGACTACTTTTCGTTAACACCGGAAAATAGATTTTATAGATGTCAAATTTGGGTGCTCTTTCATTAATATAGGGCTGAAAGCGAGATCTTACTTGCTGCTACTTGTACGCATGAATCGTTTGGTTGTTGAGACCGTAAACGGTTTAATATCATGCCGAGTTTTGTAACGGGATGTATATCATACCGTTAGGAGTTTTTTAGTGGGAACAAGAATAAGTGTGACAAGGGTGGAAAGTGTTAATTTTAGGTTAACAGAGAATTGATGGAAATGTCAATTTTGTTCTTGAATCATAACAGACTTCACCATGATGGTTTAAAATGAATTTTTTCACCACGGTCCTATCTCCCGATTATCCTATCACCACGGAGACTATTAATCTAATTTAGCATTTTTAATTTTTTTCTCTTTCTACACATTGATATTTATTTTTATTTATAATTAATTTTTCAATCCAAATACTGAAAATAACAGAGACGTGTTAGGAAAAAAAAATGTGTGAAAATTACTTTCTATAAAAATAAGGGTAAATTACATTTTCATACCTCAGGTTTGGGGCCTATTTCAATTCCTTACAACATCTTCAAAACATTTCACTTTCATACCTTAAGTACTATTTTATTGCAAACTAATACATCTGTTACATTTTTCATCCATGGATCCATTAAGTGCTGACGTGATTACCACATATATGCCACGTGGCAAAAAAAATTTAAATTTTTTTTTAAACGTGAATTTAAAATAAATAAATTTAAAAAAAAAAAAAAAAAAAAAAACCCCATCCCTGACCCATCCATCATCATCAACCCCAAAATCCCACCCGAACCACCCTTCTCTCCTATCCCCCATCACCCATCCTCAAAAATCCCACCCGAGATTAGGTGGATCTACCACAAAACCATCTCAAACTCATCCCCATCTCAAACTCCACAAGATGAATCTACCACAAAACCACCCGATTGGGAGGTGGGTCGTGGGTCCCCCGGGGGGGTGTGGTGGTGGTGGGACGAACTGGGTTGCGGTTTTTTTTCTTCCTCCTTCCTTTTCTTCCTCCTTCCTTTTCTTCTTCTTCTTGGGCAACTTTGTTTTGGGAGAAGAGAGGGGGGGGGGGGGGGGGGGGGGGGGGTGTGGTGTTGCATTTTTTTCCTCTTCTTCTTCTTACAGGTGGGGGAATAGGTTTGGGTTTTTTTTTTCCTCCCTCTTCTTCTTCTTCTTCTTCTTCTTCTTCTTCTTCTTCATGTTTTTGGGTTCTTTGGGGATGTGGGTCGCTGGGGGGAAGGGATAATGGTTTTTTTTTTTTTTTTTTTTTTGAGAAAATTCAGGTTTAAAAAAAAAAATTAAAAATTTTTTTTTTTGCCCCGTGGCACACATTTGGCAGCCACGTGGCATATATGTGGCAGCCACGTCAGCACTTAACAGATCCATGAATGGAAAATGTATCGGATGTATTATTTTGAAATCAAATAGTACTTAAGGTATGAAAGTGAAATGTTTTGAAGATGTTGTAAGGAATTGAAATAAGCCTCAAACCTAAGGTATGAAAATATAATTTACCCTAAAAATAAAAATAACCACAAATGTCTGCCAGTTGTTACATTTTCAACTTATATAGTATTTAACAACAATTTGCATGTAACATGTAGTTTTGGCTTTATTTGTTCCAAAGTTCAAACACAGTGCTGAAGTGTTTCTCCCATGTAAAAACAATCACACCATTGGCCCACGCTAATCATACAAAACAAGCAACAAGCCTACCAATTATGATAAAATAATAAGCCGTAAGAATTAAGAAATACAGGTGATTCTCGTGGTCAGCAGTTCTTTTTTTAAGAATTTCGGCAGCTCTCCAATTATACAGAGCAAAAAAAATGAAGCTTCGTACATCTGCACTCATTTTTATTTGTTTTACCAAATGATGGTAATGTAAACTGTGGGCGGTTGGTGGCTTGGGACCATGGACTTCACAAATTTGGCATCACATTTGGGAAATTTTCTTCCAAGGGTCATAGTTTTTGTGATAAAAGTTTGTAGGCCAATTACATTTCGTACTCTATAGGTTGGAGTGATTTTCAAAGCAAATGAAATAGTCCCACTTTTCATATTGCACTATGAATTTTTAGAATCGTATCAGTTTATGAATTTAAGTAATATGATGTCTGTTATTTCATTAAATTGATGACGCGTCAAATATAAAACATATTTTATGGGTGAATGTGATATAAAATATACTCATAATAGCATGGGTCAAGCTAGAAAACTAACTAGGGAACCTTAAAATATTTAAGCTCATTTTTATGATACATAAAGCTAAGTTTCTTTTTTTTTTAACAAAAATAAAGTTAAGTTTTAAGAATACTACAAAAATTAGTTACAAAATAACGTATCTTATATCCCTATTCTCTCATTTTTCTTATTAACTATCAATAATCAACAATTGCTCAAGCATGGTAACAAAATATAAGCAACTCAACAAGGTTTAAACATGAGTAGGTGAGAAACAAAGTGAGAGGAGGGCCCCTGGGCCTCACTTCCCTCCGTACCTAATAGTAAAGCTTCAGCTTCTCTTGAGTCGAGCTTTAGGCTAAGCCAAAGAGTGTGTTATTCATATTTAGGTATCAAACTCGCCATCTGAGGTGAGTTTAACCTGAGATTCTCTACAAATAGAGAAAGATATCATTAGATTGCAATGGTAATGCCTCAAATCATTGCTTTAAATTAGAGGAATGATTTCTATATGTCCACCTTATCTTTTGCACTTCTTAATTATGTTTGTTGATTTATTCAATTTAATGACTACCGACTAGAAGAAAAAAATGAGATGAGAAAGAAAATGCAATAAGCTAATTCTTTAAATTTAACTCGAAACTAATTCCTCAACCATTTAGAATTAGCTTTTGTTCGCCCCCTAAATTCACCATGGGCCTTGTGGGTTGGTCGAAAATTTACTCAAATATGAAATTGGAGATTGCGACCATGCCACTACTACCTACTACTAGTAGAGGAATTTGAATGATGAAGATTGCATGCGCTTAATTGACTTCTAACTAAAAGATTATGTCATTAAGTGGGAGTGACTCAACTTTAAGTTATTTCTTTGCCTGGTTTATTAAGAACTTCACTTATGTAGAGATATAAAAAAGATAGTTGGAATAGGGATTGAATATAAACTGATTATATTCAACTGAAATGCTTCATAAGTAAAACAGTTGAACATAGACAAAGAAAACACAACTTGTACCAAAGAAAATATGTATAAACTGAATTGTAAATATACAAATAAGTAAATACATAAGCAAATAAAGTTGTAGTGATCAACCCATCAACCAATGTGTGACCGGATTACAAACAAGGCCATCGGATTGGCCTCCTGCAAGTTTGTTTCTTTGAGGAAAAGAGTGTCCCCTTCTCCCAAGTTCACCTGCAATGGGAATGGAATGCAAACAAATACATATACTAATGGATTTGGCATAAGGGCACCGCCCGAAACATGCCCCCAGATGCGACTCAAAATATCCTGATGCAAGTTTAGCTTAATTTCACAACAATCTCATAAAATGCCATAATTTTAAACCCAAATATTGGATTAAGAAAATAAAAGAACTCTAACATTAAGAAGATATCATTGTCACTCATATTGTCATGACATACAATTCAGTCTACAAAAATGAAATTTTGACCATCATTAGGGATTTAAAAAGACCAAAAAATCCATTAATTAATTGATTAACATGTATTCCATTGGAGTATAAGACCCAAAAGAAACTCAAACTGACCTGTGGCATAAAATTCCCCCACATGGTCCATACTCTTTAACCCCAAACTAAACCTTACAATCAAAAGTCACAACACTCCAAACCAACCACATTGCCTAAAGGCAATAGGAACCTGTTCTTTGTGGCACAATAACTTTGGAGAAGACATAAAGTAGAAAGTTATACACATTAACAATGAAATTATATTCCCAAACATAACAATACTAAAATGAATATATGCTATTTGATTTTAACAAAATGATATATCTTAAATTATTCTAACTTGAAAAGAAAAGACTTCAAACTCAATTGCAAAGAAATTGACACACTTTTCTACTCAACCATCCTAAACCAAGCTATGAAAAACAAATTTAATTTTTTTACTGTTACTAAGACCATTTCCAACTCTTAGGTTAAAATCTAAAGCTTTTAACCTAGAAATAATTTTTCTTTTTCAATAACTTTTTTTGAAATAAAATTGCTAGGGATTGTCAAATAAAATTTTTATGAACATTTTAACCTAAAAATATTTATATTCCAATGAAATTTGAAAATTTACTAAACCGACCCCACAAAGCATGTATTTATAGAGTTTTTAAGCGACTTTTGATTTAAATAATTTTTTTAATTGTATTAGCTGTTGGATGTCATTTGGGGTATTTAGAACTTTTTTTTTTACCCTTGGATTTGATTATATTTTATCACAGCCGTTGAAGTGAATGTATTTAAAAATTTTAAATTAAATAGGTTTGAATCTAGACCGTTGGTTCCAACAGTCCAATAATTAAAACGGTCGAATTGAAAAAGAGCCGTTGGGCTCGTTTTGGGTGGTCAACATTCTCGTCAGGGGCAAACCCCACTTCCTGTCTGTCGTCGCGCATCTCATGCGTTGGGTGCTTTGCCTTGCTATAGCCTCCACTTAAGGTGGGCTAGCCTTTTAACGCTGGCCAAAATTCTAGGTTAAATTTGCCCAAATTCTAAGTTTTAACTCAAAACTTATTTTAGGTCAAACCATTGGAGAATGATTGAGTTTGTTTGAAACCTAAACTTTCAATAAAAATTCAAAAAAAAAAAGCCTTTTAAATTTTATCTAATTTCATAAACCATTGAAAAATGATTGGAGATGGTCTAACAGACATTTCAGAAAAACAAGTTATGGGTATTATCTAATTTCATAAAAATAAAAATAAAAAATAAAATAAAATAAAAAAAACTCAAGGGGTAGTAGTTATGAACGACATGTCTCTGTTACGCTTGCAAAAATGTAAGCAGATAGAAAGGCAGAGGCAGAGTGGAAGAGAGAGAAGCAAAAAGCTTATTATTTGCTTTGCTTAGGTCATCTTACGTTAACTTTGCCTTCCTTGCCATTTTTAACGTCCCCAATACTCACCCTCAAAACAGCCCCCGGCCCCCCGGCAACCCACCCCCACCCCTCTCTCTGTGAAATCCAAGCCGAAGCCTCCCCCTCCTCTCTATGGTATCGTTTGGTATGTAGACGGGACGGAACGGAATGGGACGGGACGGGACGGGATGGAACGGAACGGAACGGGAGCAAAGATGCCCTCGGATGGAAACAAGGAGGAAGAAGAAAGAGACGGAGAGGTTATAATTTTGTGTTCCACGAATGTGGAACGAGTCGTTCCAGGAGGTGAGGTGGAACAAAAATTCATCCAAAACTCGTCCCGTGAAACAGCTCGTTCCACCCGTTTTAGGCGCACCAAACGTGGGACGGAACGCCTTGTCCCACTCTGTTCCGTCTCGTCCCACGTACCAAACAGTACCTATGTGAAATCGAAGCCGAAGTACCAAACCCAAAAACCAAAATAAAAAAGGAAGATTATATCAGCATATCTTAAATTACTTTTCCCACGTCTTTTTAATTTTTGAATAATTTTTTTATCAAGTGTCAGTGGCATGTAAAAAATATTAAAAAATTAAAAAGGTATGAAAGAAGTAATTTAAGGTGTGTGAATATAATTTCTCAGTAAAAAAATGAAAATGACTTGAAAATTTTAAATTTTAATGATAAAAATAAAATAAAAGATCAAAAAAATATAAAAAAAAAACCACACAAGGAGAGAGAAAAGGGTTAGAAAGGTATGAAAGAAGTAATTTAAGGTGTTTGAATATAATTTTTCAGTAAAAAAATGAAAATGACTTGAAAATTTTAAATTTTAATGATAAAAATAAAATAAAAGATCAAAAAAATATAAAAAAAAAACCACACAAGGAGAGAGAAAAGGGTTAGAGCGTTAGCAAAAGAAGCCAAACCCAAAAGCTAACTGTTTCCTCCTCCCAACACCTCCATCTCCATCACCACCTCAGCTCCCTGATCATTGTCCACTAAACCCAATATTCATATTCCTCTTCCAACCATTTTATTCTTTCTCAATTCTTATAATTTCCAATAAATTTTCAATCTTTTTTCGTTTTTGTTATTTTTGTTCAATTACGCTCTAAATTCTCAAAGCTCTAATAAACCCTCATTTTCCGAGGGACAACTACATACACAGAGAGCACAAGAGCAACAAATAAAGTTTCATTTTTTCATTTAATTCTTATAAATTTTCAATCTTTTTTATTGTAGTAGCAGTTTTTTATTTATTTATTTATTTTTTTATTTTATATAAATCTCTGTGGTGGGTTTTGATTCTATGGCTGCGGTTGCTGAGATTTCCGGGGAGGCAGCCTCTGCCAAAAACTCCAACTTGGATTCAATGTCAAAACCCATGACTGAATCCAAATCAAAATTCGATGTGCAGAAGCTGGTGGATATGTTCACCAAGCTCAACCCTTTAGCCAAAGAGTTCTTCCCTTCATCTTATTCTCCCCAGCACCATTCCACTTTTGAAAACTCTTTGGCTGTCAATAACAATAAGCTCTCAGCCAATGGTAATCAGGCCAACAGTCGAAGGGTACTGATCATTCTCTTTGATCTCCTTTTGTTTTGTTTTTGTGTAATTTGAATAATGGTTTGTTTTTATATTTTGTTTTTCGTATGATTGTATATTGGATTTGATCTAAATGGGGTTTTTTTTTTTTTTTTTTTTTTTTTTTTTTTTTTTTTCTAATTGTTGTAATTTGAATTGGGTTTCTCGTTGAATTGGTAATTTTGGTAGCTATTCGGGTTGTTTCTTGAGTTTTCTGCTGCAACAATTTTTTCCTTACTGATCATTAATTTTCAAAGGGTATACTGATTGCTGATTACGATATAAATAAAAAAGGTGTATATGTTCCAGTAATGTAACTGTATCTGTAGTGTCGGATTAAAACTCACTTGTTTGCTGGTATAGTTTGAATTCATGATCTCATGTTCGAGTTTTTACTTGTACGTGTTGGGAGCATACGAATTCTATGTATTTGTTTGCCCTTTTGATTTTCAGTTTATATTCTGTTTTTGTATGGGCTGTGTGTTTGCGTTGTAAAGTCAGCTGCACGCTCGGTTAGCAAAGTCTTTTGGGATATGTATAGCAATCACTTTTGTCATTCGACATGGAGTTCTGCTTGGTGCATTTGTTCAAGCATGATGAGAAACTCTCATCATGATCATTACTGTTATTGTCATCATGACCGTGATTTTTAGTCTCGTCAGTATACTGATTATTTCTTGGAACTCTTATCGACTGAGACCTTTGAAACGACTTAGTTTCAGCAAAACAAACATTGACAGTTTCTTTAGGAACTAGGAAGTTGCTTGCGATAATGCTACACATGTAATTACTATTTTCCTTCATTATATTTGGTTATAATAATTTGTACTTTTTGTGTTTCCCAGAGAACAAATAACTTTAATCAGGGGAAGAGAAGACTTAGTGGGAGAGCTTACAGAGCTGAGCGAGAAAATAGTATTAGGCGAACAGTATATGTTTCTGATATTGATCAGCAAGTAAGTGAATTATAAGATCTTGATTCCTGGATTGAGTTTTCTGTTCCTATCTAGTTTCAAACAAATAGCTGTTATAAAAACTCTCCTTTTCTTGTTTAGGTTACCGAAGAGCGTCTTGCTGCCATATTTAGTAGTTGCGGACAAGTAAGTTGCATTGCTTTCCCGGATTCCAGTTGATGTTTTCTGATTTTACAAAGAGTGGTTATTTCAATAAATTTGTAAATTCAAAGTTGGAGGCTTCCTTTTGATTTCTTTGCTTTCTCTAGAATTCTGTGGTTCTACTTAAAGAGCATGAATTCCATAACATACTTTTTTCCTTCATAAGATAACCTATCTTCCACTTTTCCCTGAAATGAAGATATTCATTTTCTCTGCCACTACAAGTTACAACAATCATTCCTTTCTAAACAGTAAGGACTGAGTTCACGTGACAAATATTGTATTAGTGTTGGTAAATGCCATTGCCATTTTACATTTCAGAGTGTTGCCAATGTATTTTAACGTTGAAACTTCTATGGGGCATCAACGAGATAATGCACCATAATGGCAGACTGAAAATTACTTTCTATACTTTTGCCTCTGCTGTCTTGAATGTTCCAGTTTAGTCCCTGTATTTTTCTATTTTAGACTTGTTGTTAAGTTTTTGAAATTGTCTCAGTGTGGTCTGTCCATCCAGGGTTAAATTAATGCGAATGAATCTTGTATGCTTAACCCACTTCCACATTCTGATTTCCTGCACATTTCACTTACATTAACGATGTTAAGGGCACTGGAAGAAGATAGGGGCAGTACATAGTCACCATGTTCCCTTTATGCAGTCTATGAGGGGGTGAAATTTGCAGGACAAATTGGTGCCATGAGGATTTGAGTCACATAAAGCTTCTAAGTTTTTAAAATAAATGTTATGCAGGAGAAAAGTATATAAAGTTGTTTGCTTTCATTTTCCAGATCAATATCAGTTTCTCAGAGACAGCTTTCTATATAAACTGGGACAAAAAGGCTTCTTCTGAATGGAGATATTAATCTTGTAGATTCGTTTAACTTGATATTAAATCATTTATGCTTTTCCACTTTTTCCAAGGTCAAATAAACTTGTAACATTTTGTGAAGCCTTTGTGATCATATAATTATACTGTAAAACACTTACATGTTGGAAAAAAAAGTTAATTTTTTTCATCCAGTGTTTATACCTTTCATGCAGGTTTTTTCACTCGTGTTCAAAATTAAACTGTAGAGATTTATTTGGTTTGACGTAGCTCAAATATGAAGACTTGACGATTAGGTTAAATTTATAGACTTTGAAGGGATTCTTAAGCAAGGGGGGTTACATAAAAACAACGATAAAATGAAACGTTCCCCCTGTGATTCTGCATGTGTCTTGTTTCCATTCCCAACTCAAGTTTTATGAGTTTTCTAACTTCCCCGTACATTTTCTTTTGTGTTATGTTGTACACTATTCATGTTATATGATCTGGGAGAAACATAAGAAAGTGTACGCCATATGGCTTCCTTCATGAGGGTTCAAACGTTTTTCCTAATGTCTTTGTAATTAGGAACTGTTATATATGCCATAAGCATTGAAACTTGAAAGGCATGTTAAGCATTATTATTATTGTCAAATATGTAATTCACGTTCACATCTTTTGCAAGGATACTAGGTTCTACTAATGTGGTTGCTTCTTACTTAATGGTTAATACCTTAGATGGCTGACCTAAACTTTTGTTGTAATCTTTTTATTTGAAGGTTGTTGACTGCCGAATTTGTGGTGATCCGCATTCAGTGCTCCGTTTTGCATTTGTGGAGTTTGCTGATGAGTGTAAGATTTTCTCTTGGTCTGCCTGTAAAACCTTATGATGCCTGTATTGCATGTTACATTGTAGTTTTGCTAACAGATGGTGCGAGAGCAGCTTTGAGCCTCGGTGGGACAATGCTAGGGTACTATCCTGTTAGGGTCTTACCCTCAAAAACTGCCATCCTTCCTGTGAATCCTACATTCCTCCCCAGGGTATGAACAACTCTTTAAAAAAAAAATTGGCTTTATCCTCTGAATGATGCGTGCACAAATGTTTTGTTAAGGTTTCACTCTCAAGATTTTTGCTTCATAAGAATATTATATTGTCATTTGCAGTCAGAAGATGAACGGGAAATGTGTAGCAGGACTGTATATTGTACAAATATCGATAAGAAGGTATACAATTTTGCTGTTTTACCAGAATGAAATTTTTGGTTTCCTCAGTGCATCCTTGTGTCCCAGACGATGCAAGGTCTAGAAGTTGAAATGACTTGAATCCTCGGTAATTTCTGTATGTGCGCAGGTTGCTCAAGCTGATGTCAAGAATTTCTTTGAAACAGCTTGTGGTGAGGTAGGAAGAGTTCCAAAGCATGTTATTCATAAGTTATTTATTTATTAATTCTCGGTGAATGGTGTTTGTTATTACAGTCTGACTTCAGGTTGATATTTTCTTGAAACTTTTAGGTTACTCGTTTGAGGCTTTTGGGGGATCATGTGCATTCAACTCGTATAGCTTTTGTTGAATTTGCAATGGTAAGCTTGCAACATTAAAATTGATCAAGACTAGAGTCAAAGTTTTGTTATGATATGTTTATTTTGTTTAGCCCTTAATTGAACTTTATGCTGAATCTACTATGTTTGATCTTTGGGGATGATTTATAAGAATTTCCATTTGCATTTGTTTTTCATTACAAACCGTGTGGAAAATTGATATCTGATCACACAAGCACACACATTAAAAATCTGTATTAAATGACTCTTTGCTGGTCCGGTCTATTTCTGAGGTTGGCTGAGGGTTTTTGATGTCACTATGTTTTTGTATGCCCAAATGTATCAAAAATAAATGAAATGGGAAATGTTTATTGCATTCCAAAGGTAACTTCATGAGCTGCTTTTGTATTCGTGCATTGGGAAGGTCCTTTTGGAGTGAAAGTATCAATTACTATTATATTTAAGGGTTTTCTTTTTAGTTTTTATATTTGATTTTAGCTTTTACTTTTTGAAAGTTTTCCTAGGCTCTACTGCATACACTTTGGTATATAGCTTTGAATTTAGGAATACTGATCCTACC
This sequence comes from Pyrus communis, assembly GCF_041283825.1. Lineage (NCBI taxonomy): Eukaryota > Viridiplantae > Streptophyta > Magnoliopsida > Rosales > Rosaceae > Pyrus > Pyrus communis. Next base: position 24,027,230 of record NC_142574.1, read on the forward strand.
GTGTTATCTGCATAACTAATGAAAATATATGGAGCAAACGTCTGAATTGTTTCTCTGAGAAAGCTCCTGTTCCATCTATGGAAGTTTTTGTCATACCATCAGTTAGGATGAATTCTATAGGAATCTATATGTCATACCGTCAGTTAATAGTCTCATTTCGGGTAAAGATGTACACAGACATTTGTTTTTAAACTCGGAACTATTGTTCCAAGTAAAATGGAACTCTGCACATTAGTTTGTTTTGGAATGATATGAGCTATATCCTTTATGTCGTCATGATGTGTTTTTATGGTGCTGGACTCGACACCTCTGTCGCAGTTCTTTTAGTTTGGACACTCATGTGCCGTTCCATTCTTTTTCAATGTGATCATTCGACTTTAGAGTTTCCTCGTAATTTTTTACTGTAATCCCCCAACACAAAGGATCTTTGTCATGGAAGCTCTGTTGGCTTACTCTCTTGTTTCGATGAACAGGCAGAAAGTGCTATACTTGCGCTGAATTGCAGCGGAATGGTGTTGGGAACACAACCCATCAGGTGTGGTCTCTGATCCCATGAGGTTTATCGTAATTATTCAAATGATTCGATATTCTAATATCTTGCATATATCGTAATCCTGTAGGGTAAGTCCTTCAAAGACACCTGTGAGGCCACGCGTTACCCGTCCATTGCATTAACCAATACCACAGGAAAAGATCCGTGGATGGAGCTTGGAGGGCTTGACAAGTCTTGAGGAACTTTGTTGTTTTAGTCATCTATTCCTTTCAGTATTTCCATCTTTTCCGTCGCAGTTTACCCTGCTTCAGTTCAAGTTTTAAAAGATGGTTTGGATCTTGGCAATCGTACGCTTAACCTCGTTCATTTTAAAGTTCAAGTTCAGTTCGGTTCGGTTATGATCGAGCGTATGTCCTTTCTCACTCTGTGCACGCACTCTGAAAGCTTAAATACCAATTTGTATTTTCTGAATAAATGGTGCAGTGTTCCAGTTTACCAATGCTCTAGTTAAGTTCTGGTATGATCTAGTTCCGGGAGGGTTAAAACACCAGGCGACTAAGAAACCCGGCAACAAACTTTGCAGCAAGGAACCAGAATATATATTTTCTTGTCTGGTTGATGAGATGTTTTATGCCTTATAGGGTGTAGTAGGAATCATCGATGACGGATTACGGTGGGAATGGCTCCTAGTTCATTTTATGCATAGGTTGAGGTTGTCTAGTAAAATGGCAACAGATGAGTAGTGTCTACCATCACCACCACCATTACCATCGTCCCCGCCGCTCTTCCACCGCCATTGCCACTACCGCCACCTCAACGGCCCCTCCCTTAAAGTAGAATGTTATAGTATTAAAACAAACTTGATGACCAATTGAGGATGGTAAAGCTGCGTCTAACTGGCCATTTATGTCACGTTTGGTTCAAGATTGGATTGAATTAACAACTCATTCGATTTAATGGAAGTATGCTCAAGAAACAAATGAAGTCACACTTCCTAAGTTTTGTCTAAGTTGAAGGAGACGTTTTGACGTATTAGTTATATGGTGTTCACATCCTATAGTTTTGTGGGTATCAGAAAGCATAAGTTTCCTTCATGAATAATTTGTCTTATTCCTTCAACTTGGACAAAATGCTACTTTTATCACATTTTCTATACCACATTTGTAACATTTCTCTAATAGAGATGAGACTCACGTGTTGGTGGGCCCTATATCTATTAGAGAGATGGTATAAATGTGATATGAAAAATGTGGTAAGTGCAGCATTACTCAAATTTAAAAGTTACCCTTTATTTGTGTCTCCAAGAAAATTTTATGAATTATCTAATCCAATTCAATTCTAGACACCAAACATACCCTTAAGAGGCAAGGGGGTTCTAGTTCAACTAAGAGTCCTTGCACTCTGAATTTTGTGTTTGATTCCCCTTCTTTCAATGTACATTTGTGAAAATAACACGCATGTTTGAATCCCGTAAATGAAAAGTTCGATACTAATTTATTCTTCATCCCTAAGCATAAAGCTGATGGGGTTGTGAGCCATCTAAGACTTGAAATCATAAAGCTAATTCTTAGCTACAACTATAAACAAGATGGAGGGCTTTGTGAGCCATAAGAGGAGCCTTTGGCATACTTGCAGAAGGAACGCAAACGTCCTCTGGGATTAGAATGGGACATTTTGATGCTGTCCAGCAGTACGTTCTTGCATGGCCAGGTTTTGCTGCATCGGAAACTGACGGCTACTTCCGACGACGAACTTCCCCATATATTTTTGTACGTAACGTCGCTGATTTGCACATTCGAAGAAGTCTGCGCACAAGGAAGAAAAAGAAAACCTTGTTTAATTAAGTTCAAATTTCTTTGGTCGAATACTTGCAGTCTAAATCATGTGAGTAAGATATGAATCATGTATATATTATATTAGGCCATGCAAAGAGGTACTAGTATGAAGCTAGCAAATAGGTCATGTATAATATACCTGTTGATTGCAAGGAGGGTTGGGGCAATATTCTTGATCGATGGTAATAGGATTCAGAACATCATCCATGAAAATGTCTTGGAATGTAAAATTTGAAGCCTTGCTGGTATAAGGAGAAGCCCAAGTTTTGATCCTCACACCATTATCCGTCCCCAAAAAGGTGCAGTTTTTCACAGTTACTCCGACCACATCGTCTTCTTTGTCATTCCCTCCTAGGCTTCCGATGCTGATTCCATGCCCGGGACCGCACACAACTTTAGAAATGTGGATTTTCCTACTTCCGTGCACCATCGCGACACAGTCATCGCCCGTGGCGATCGTAGAGCGTGCGATTCTGATTCGGTATGAGCTTCCAATCTTAATGCCATCGGTGTTCGGACTGTCAGCCGGAGCTGAGATTTTGATTTTCCTAAAGCCCATATTGTGGCATCCGAAAATTTTGAAATGTGCATTTTTGCTGTCGTATGATCTTATGTATTCGACTCTTGCGTTTGTGATGAAATCAAAACTCATTGACTGATATGATATTTCACGGGACAGAACAAGATGTTAAATTGCGATCACTAGTGGAATAATTAACAACACAAATACTATGTATTTAGAGCATATTTAAGGGATGTAGCAAAATTTTAAGATACATACGTACTTTGATGGCTTACGTGACAATTGTTTTTAATATTTGCCTCAGTAAAATTTAAAAATTAGTGGCTCGAAAGAATAAGACAAGGAGAAATTAGGTTCTCATCATTCCTTTTGCTATTCCGTTGATTAAAATCTTATTCCTTTTCAATTTTCAATCAAGGTCCTTGGGTATTAATAACATCATTAATTATTTCATTAATAAAATATTTTTTTATTTCTAAATATATTCGTTTAATGTTAAAAATGTTACAATTATTATATTTATATTTATGACTAAATTTTTTATCATATATTTTTAGTTTTAGTTTGTCCCATTTTTAATATGTAATTCTTTTTTAATTTGTACCAATTTTCTTTTCAGTTTTAATTTGTACCCATATATTTTCTTTATTTGTACTTTTTATTTTGCTAAATGTACCCATGCTAATTATATGTACCCATTCATGTAAAACTTTTTAATCTTAAAATGTAATCATTCTTAAATATACCAATTTGTTATATGTTCATTTTTTTTAATCCATTTTTAAACTTATATGGGTACATTCTTTCTTCTCTGATTTTAAAATGTATCCATGTCAAGTTTAATCGAAGAAATTTACTAATGTTATTAAGCCTAATATCTTTCTTTCTTTTTTGTGATTTTGAAGAATGTACCTATGTTTTGATACAATAATTTTTTTGGTTAATTTTGATGAATGTACCCATGTTTATATATATATATATATATTTACATACAAACACACACAATAGTATATTTATATTTTAATATTTTTAATCCCACAAATTATGGTTTTTTTATTTAAAATCTCATTTATATAAACAATTAAAATTTCTAATTTTTAATTTAAAAAATATAGTAACGTACATAGAAATAAATTATCATATTGATTTCAGGGACCTCGATCAAAAATAAAAAACCAACAATGTTTTAATAAAAGAATATTCATAGCTAAGGATCGCATCCAAAATCTCCCGTAAGACAATTGGTCAGGCAAATGGATAACATTTCCATTAAAAAAACGAGAGAGAGAAGTATCAAGAACTTACAATAGGAAGAGCCTTGCATTGGGGATTGGTTTTGCAGTTGTTAAGATGCCAAGCCGAGGCTCCTTGGCCGTCCAAGGTACCGCCTCCGGTCACTGTCAACTGATCGATGTACCGGAAGTTTATCCAACTGTGAGCACTAAATGTTGATGGATTAGTCGTAGCCCTCAAAGTACCCTTAATCAGAAAGGCAATCGGACCATTGCATGGACCTGAGAATATCACTGGATACAACTTGAATGTTCCTATGGGAACCACAACCCTTGCCGTTCCTTTCCATTGACATGCTTCTTTCCATGCATCCAGAAATGCCTAAATGCATGTATTCACCGAAAGTTTTAATTAGTACTTATAACATAATTATGCACAAAATAAAATAGAAGATGAGGCGATGTTAGCTCCTCGAGGTAGGACGGACAAAGGCAAAGAGTACACTCTCTGCTGCCCAAGAGTCGTACAGTATAAATAAAAATTTGCAAGAGCCATACCTGGCTGTTATCAGTTTTTCCATCATCAACAGCTCCATATTTCCTCACGTCGAAATACTTGGTTTGATCACGACCTTCTGTTTCCCATACCAACAAGAAGAATAACAAGAAGACCCTACCTAGAGAATATATGATCGAACCCATATCCATATCTATCTGTTTTTTCTATTTTTTTTTTTTTTTTTTTTTGGGTTCCTAGTCTCTATCTTTCTCCAATGTTTTGGCTTCTTGCAGCCCTTCTTGTATATAAAAAAATAAGTTTATGGTTCATCGTAGGGATGAAGCGATTAAAAGATTTGTTTCCCCTTACTATGATGATTTCTGTTCATGGTACGGTCGTTATTTTTGGCATTTAATTAGTTTGAATTTTTTTTTTTCTATTTAGACTTATATTTGACTATTTCATTCTTTTGAAAAAAAAAATATCTAAAGGAGAAGGATGATTAAGTATGTAATCGAATAAAGATATGGGTAATTCTAACATTTTAAAGCATATCATTTCTTTCTATAAAAAATAATATCATTTCGTACAACATAATTAAATTAAATCTGACAATATTTTAGATAAAAATAGTAATAGAAAATATATGGTCGTAACAATGTGATTAAAAGATCATAATCATGTAACTAAAAATATTTTAAAAAATAAAAACATAAATCTATAGGGGTAAAGATGTAAACAAATCGTAAACCCTTTGACTCCATGGCAAATCAAAGTCAAAATTTGACATCCAGTTAGATAATTTTAAAACTATGTGCATGGTTACGCCTATACACATATTCTCAGAAAAAGATATGAATGGAAACTCTCTTAATTGTTTTTATGAAATTTTGGATTATACACATTTTTTTTTTTTGGTTAATTAATCTACCTTATTGTGTCACCAAGAAAGTATGTAGTCTCATTAGCGATGTATTTTGTTTTTGGGAAAACTTTCAAAAATCCCCTCTTCCATCAAATAAAAAATTTGTGACCCAAAATAATATAAAAATACTCTTGTTGGTGTACATGACCCTAGCTAACTATAAGTTTCTTCATAATATAAATTAACTTCCGTACCCTTAAACATAAAATGTCGAACTTGAAAATTAACGAGTGTTGTTATAGATAATTACTAGAGTACCTAGAGAGAAAGATCAGCAGAGAAGTTTACATTATGATGTAGAGTAACTTGCGGGTCAATTCTTGTGATAAAAGATATGTTCGAAGTTTTAGCTAGGATATTATTGTAATTTTATTTTTTTAAGCTAAGTTTTTATATTTGCTATTTTAATTTGTACTAACATCGTCGATGTTAAAAAATGGTTGAAGAATTGTAGAGTGTTCTCATCACGAATTTTAGAATTTACAAAATATGTAAGAGATCATTAACTTAAACAAGTAACCATAGAAAACACGTAGTTGGTGGTGAGGCATGATTCTTCTCCGATCGATGTGGGGGCGAGGTCCAGTCATAGACTTCATGATGTGGGAAAATTTCTTCTTGTTTTCATCCTACTTGGGATTCTTCCGAGGCAGACATGCTACAAACAACATCGTACCTCATATCTCAAATCTCAAATTGTGAAAATTCTATCCTTGCTCCCGATGTTTTATGTTTAATTATCTCCTCATTCAACATCACTTTTATCCAAATCCAGCTTTTAAATTTTTCCTTTTTCCGAGGATTTGGATCTTTTGCTTGATTTTATGATGTTGATCATGTGGTAACAGTAGTATTTTTGTTCTTGATGAGGATAACCCCAAGCATTGGCTTTAATTGGAGATGCTTGAATTAGTATTATATGTAATTGATGAAATAATATACCTCCGATATAGTGTATGTTTGGGAAAATCCTCACGTAAAGATCTAAAGTTTCTTTTTGGAGGCTGCTTCTTGTATTCTGTAACAAATTGTTGAATTTCATGGTTAGAGGATTGGGATCCAATTCTTTCCGGATCTAAGGATCCTGAGCCTAGAGATCAATTGATCTGGCCCGTTAAAATTTGATCAAACGGCTACAAATAGGAGGTGCCACTAAAAGTTATAATAATTATAGCCGTTGGATCAAATTTCAAGGGGTTGGATCAATTGATCCCTAGGCTCAAGATCCTTAAATCCAAAGAGGATCTGGATCCAGAGGATTGAGGATTGCAGTTGTACGAGTTGAAAACTTAAGTTGATGCATTACCAAATGCAAATGAACGAGTCTATATATAGATTTTCATGGAACTCTTCAAGTAATTGTGGTATCCAACCTACCCTATCTCTACTCCTTTATCTCGATAGAGAAGTGACAAAGTCTGGCATTCTTTTCAAGCAATGTTTTCGTTTCCTGGCATTCTTTTCAGACGACGCTTTATTGTAATGGTAAAAAACAATTATGTCTATGTGGGGTGAGAAAAATTTGTATGGAAGAACTTTACTGAGTAGCATTGTAATCCAATCAAAACTTGTCACATGGCAAGTCTTAAATATAATATTTCATATTTAAAATTTTCATAATTATTTTTCCTACTAACTGATTATACACCTTGAGGTTAATCTAATGATTCATTTTTTTCCCTTCTTTTCCCCTTATTTTTTCTTTAATTTCCAAATTTTCCCTCCAGTACGTTTATGTTTTTCCGTAGGAGTCTTCACTTTCTTCTCTCTCACATTTCTACCATCATGTTAAAGATGGACAATCAAGTTGTCATATGGAATAGATTGCACTTGTGAAAGTGAGAGGGTGAACCATATTTATGCATTGTAGAAATAGTTGTATTTCAACCAAGGTTCTAAAAAACGCTAGGCGCTAGTCGGCAGCCATCTAGGGCCTAGCACCTAAGTGGCTAAGCTGAGCCTAGCCAAGGGCTTAGGTTGAATAAATGGATTAAAATAAATTTATTACATATCGTATAATAAGTGCCAGGTTTTTATACAAAATGATTCATGAGATTTGCATGATCAATAGAAATGGTCCCTGAGATTAAAAATCAATAGAAATGGTCCCTGAGATTGTCCACCATTCATGATTTTGGTCATTCCGTTAAAAATGATTTTGGGCAATTTTCAAAGCTTTGTAACTCAATCGTTTCTTAACCAAATTCAATCCATAATTTATCAAAATGAAGATAGGAAAGTGTAGAATAAGATTATACCTATTTGGAAGTCCAATGATTGTTGGAGATGGCCGGAAAATAGCCTAAAAGGTGACTGGTCCGCTGGAAAACTCGAAAACTCGCCAGAAACTGGGTAAACTTTAAACGTTCATAACTTCTTCAATACTTAACCAAATCGAGTGATTCAAAAACTAAAATAATACTTCTTGATGAGACGAAGAGAATGGTACCTTTTTCGAAGGCTAACTCGTCGTGGTTTGGAAGGACAATGGCTCGAAAGTGGCTAACCATTTTCGAGTTAGCCACTTTTGAGCAGTTTTCCGGCCGAACCACGGAGATTTAGCAGTAAAGAAAGATACCATTATCTTCTTCTCATTGAGAAGTATGATTTTTGGTTTGAATCACTCGATTTCGTTGAGTATTGAAGAAGTTATGAACGTTTAAAATTTACCCAGTTCCCGACGAGTTTTCCAGTTTTCCAGTTTTCCTACGGACCAGTCACCTTTTAGGCTATTTTCCGGCTATCTACGGCAATCATTGGGCTTCCAAATAGGTATAATCTTGTTCTATACTTTCTTATCTTCATTTTGATATATTATGAGTCGAATTTGGTTAAGAATCGATTGAGTTACAAAGCTTTAAAAATTGCCCAAAGAGTTTTTAACGGAAGGACCAAAATCATGGATGGTAGACAATCTTAGAGATTATTTCTATTGATTTTCAATCTCAGTGATCATTTCTATTGATCATACAAATCTTAGAGATCATTTTGGATAATAACCCAATAAGTGCCTATACTTAAAAAATACATAATTATATTAGGATATATAAATTACAAAAAATAATGACATATAAATTGAAAAGTATTAGAACATATTAAAAAATGGGGAACAAACATATAATAAGTGTTCATACAAGTATCCACTATATCTCTAATAATTTATTGCAAAAAAAATAAAATGCGCAATGAAAGTTTTGATTTTCTATCTAAGTGAGAGTCACGACCTAGGCGGGTGACTGGGCGGGTGCCTAAGTGGGCTAGGCGCTCTTTCTTAATTTTCAAACACCTTGAAATTAATCAGTCGGTGACCAGTCGCCTAGCGCCTAGACGGAGCCTAAGCAGCGCTAGGCATGAATTTTTAGAACAGTGATTTCAACCAAAACAAAGTGACAAATAACAAATAAATTGTGAAAAAATGAACTCCATAATCTGGACTAAGTCTGTTCGTTGTTTGCAGCAAAAAATTCTGATACCTGTAGGAGAAATAAACACACAAATTACAACCCAAAAATATATAGAACAGGACGACCTTGGCATGACGTACTGGGAAATGATGTGTTGGGCAATGAAATGTTGCTCATAACTGAAAAAAATATGTACACACAAACTTTTGTAAAAATGAAGTATGTGTTGGATTTTTCTTTTTTTATTTTTTTTTTTATTTTTTTAGGATAGTTGGAGAAGATGTCTTAATTGTTTTTTTCCCCCACATTCTTATGAAGAAGGGAAACATAGAGCGGGGAAGAGACTACATACTGCGAAGAAAATTTAGGAAAAAAAGGATAGAGAGAGAGGAAAAGAGGAAAAAATGATAAAAGGAACATAAGTTTTGTTAAAAATGAAGCCTGTGTTAGAATATAGGGTACTTCTCACTTTAATTCCCTAAAGTGTTGTGGTTTTTAAACTTTCATACATCAAATTTTTTTTATCTTAGTGCCATACCTAAAGTGAGAACTGCGGGACACTTTCGTACATCTATTATGTTTTCCGTCAGAACTTTCGTTCGTGGCGGCCACATAGACCATGATTAGATGCCGCGCGCCAATCTAACCTCACGTGGACATTAAAAAAATAAAAATTAAAAAACTAAGCCTTGCCCTTGGTTCTCCCTCCCCAAACCCCTTCTTTGTCTCCCCAACCTCATTTCGTTTCCCTTTCACAATTAACGCATAACTCTCTGCCTCCCATTACTTCTCTCTGTTCCTCCTCCATTCTTTCAAGCCAAGAAGCTCAAATTCTGGTGCATTGATTCGACCTAGAAGCCAAAACACTTCATAAATCTTGGATCTTTGGTTGTTCCTAAATCCTAAGCCTCCACTAAGACAAACCCCAGAAGCCAAAATGCTATCAATTTGTGCAAATGTGACAGGTTCGATCCCTGTTGGAAATATGCCTAAAGCTAATCATGAGATGGTATTTTATTGAAATTTCATATGTTAAATTAATCTAATTTAATTTAAAGACAAAGATTATGTTTAAAGTTGTCTTATAAAATGATATATGCTTGAACAATAAGTCCAGTGAATATGTAACTAAGAGAATGTAATCTAAAGAAGTTAGATTCATGAGACCCTTCTTTTTCATATACATATCCTAAACGTTCCTGATTATAGGATTGTCAATTGGGCATTGACATTCTCGATAGATCAGTACATATTATGTCTTTCCTTTGGAGTGTGACTGGTCTCGAGTCATTGGTGTGAATGACACCAAGACAAGTATGTATGTGCTCAATAGAGAGTGAGTCCACTGAATGCGATCAACCAAGAGTTCTCAGAGCAACTCCACCGTTGCTTATTGATTTGGGGATAGGTGACCCAATTCACTTTCTTCTCCCCCCCCCCCTCCCTAAAACACTCCAGCCCACTAGGGCAATTGGACCCAAGGTGAGCCCGATAGAGAACTCAGGCAATAATCGCTTAGCAAAGTGGGCCTATGTGACGTAAGGCTGATGTCATCATGACGTCAACCACAATTAACATTATTTAAAAATTATAGAAATTATTAAAAATTAATTAAAAATACAAAAAATTATAATTTCTCTCTATAAATACATAACCATGTTCTTCCACTTTACACTACATTTCAATATTTTCAAATACTTTTAGTCAATCTTTTATTATTATCCGAAATTAAAATAAAGTATCTTTTATAATTTTATAAAATAAAAAATACTAATATTTTAATATGGGCTATTCAATTTAGCGGTGGAGATGCACTTGGGTAGTTAATGTTCATTGCAAACAGTTAATGTTCATTTAAGGGGATTGAGTTGCCTATTGCCCAGGGGGCCTTCCTACATTGGAAGTGCTCTCATACTCATGTCATATAAGAACTCATAGTTGGGATAATGCAAAGTAGTTCTTTGGCCTGAGACACCATAGTTGTCTGGTGGTTAGGTCCTTAGTCTTTGGCTTTGCTAAAGGCTTCCATTTGAGGGTGTCCATGACATAGGGTTTAAGCTAAGTCATGTGGGCATGTGAGGGATCTCTAACCTTCAAACTATTGAGGGAGAATACTCCATAATAAGATAAAGAATCTCTAATCGGAGTATGAATGAGATTTAGGAAGTTGTACCAAATCACATCCAAGGTAATCATATAGACAACAAAATCACATTACATAGTAGACATGAATAAACTATCAACCAAATAATATGATCAAGAGTATTGATTTAGAGAAGAAATGTGTTGCATTGTTCCCAAACTGAATAGGTTTTCCAACCTTTTCTAATTAGCTTAGATAGCCATGACATATTGGCAGGTGTCACTCATAGTTTGTGAAAGCCGTGAAGATGAATAATCACGAAAAGAAGAATTGAAAGTAAGTTTCAATTCACAATTGATCAGTAAGAGTTTTAATCGCAATTTGCCTAGCTCAAACCTAATGAATCACACACTGTGTAAGTAATGATTCAAGATATAACAGAGTTGAGTAAAGACAATTAAATAATTTAATTATCTTTTTTATAGGAATAATTAATATGTTAATTAATCAACTAATAAGTTTGTGTTAGACCTCGGGTCAGTTTGGGCCTCGAGGCCAAATGGACATTGAATGGTCAAGCCCATTAGCTTAAGTTGTACGACAACTTATAGGGCACAAGGCCCTCTAACAAGCTTAGGCCGCCCATAGAGAGAGAATGAGGACTTTGGTCCAGTTCACTCACAATAGTTGGTGAGTATAAAAGAGGCATTATAGTCTCATCTTTCATTATGGTTTATTAAAGGAAAGAAGAGATAGCACAAGTTCTCTCTTTCTCTCAAGAGACCGGACAACATGAGAGGAAATAGCTAGCAATCTCTTCCTCCCATATGTGTTGGTGGCGAAAATTAGAACCCCTCTACTTTGAGGACTTTTACAGAATCCATTCAAGCTTCTGAATCCATGAATCCAATGAGACAAAGTGATGAAGATGAAGGCTATGGAGTTCAACCTAAGATAGGAATGAAGGCCCTCACCTTGGGTGATTACCCTTTCTTTATGCAAAGAGGAGCTTCAAAAGGTACAAAAAAAAAAAATTTCTCAACTCTCTTTGTGATTTGAGTTGAGCCCTTGGTAACCAAATTACTAGGCTTTGAATTTTATGGCTTAAGTTATTTTTTTGTGCATACAAGCATGTTTTCGTTATTTAATTGTTAAAATGCATGTAATATGTTGTTCCATAAACTTAGTATATAAAATAAAAAAATTCTTCAACCCCCACCGATCCCCCTCCCCCAATTAACAAATTAACATATTAATGCTATCGTTTGTAAAAATAAAATAAAATTGTTTTATGACAAATGAAATTAAGGGTGGGCAAATGGGTAGAGGAACCGCATGTCAAGTCGGGTAGACAAGGTTCGGGGCGAGTCCAATTTTTTTAGAGGATAAACGGGACGAGGCGGGACGTGTGTATTTTAGAGGCGGGCCGAGTCCCATTATTTAGAATAACGGGGCCCGGATCAGCCCATTCTAAATATAATGGATGTAGTATCAATTTGGTACTACAGTGATTTAAAAATAAAAAAAATAAAAATAAAAAAAGATGAGACATTTTTAGCGTTTGGTAACCTCTTAGAATCATCTTTTTTTTCACAAATTAAGATGAAAAAAAGCCAAAAAGCCAAAGCAGCAATTCCTAACTTTGAAAAACCAGCTTTTGACAAACCTCCAGAAGGCACTGAGGCTTTAATGAAATTTCAGATACCCATATTAACCTTAACCAATTCAATCATTTACATTATCATATCAAACTGGACTGCTTCAGAATCCCACCTAAAGCCATCCCCCCGTAGCCACCTGAAGCCATTCCTCTTCCATTAATCTATCAATCTGATCAAACTTGACATATTGGGAGATCCACGTGAAGCCATCCTCGTACCCTATCTTGATCTGGAAAAAAAATTCAAAGAGGGGTTGGGGAAAAAGATCCTAAAATCGCGAATTTGGTGAAGAAGGGCCTGAATTCAAGCGAAGAAGAGCCTGAAATCGTGTGATCTGCTTTAGGAATTTGTGGATTTTGATTCGAGGTTCAGTTTGAGTTGTTGGCAAGGAAAATGAAGACGTAAAAGAAAGGGTGACGGAGAAAGGATGGTAAGAAGAGTATCCGGGAGCAAGGATGACAAGGAAGAAGATGGAGAAGGAAAAGAAAAAAAAATAATAATTGAGGATGAGAAAGAAGAGATTCACGAAGGAAGGAGGTTCTGGAAGAAGATGGAGAGAAAATAAACGAAAAAAAAATTTGGAATGATAACGAAAGAGTATCATGGTCCAAGAGGGAGAAATGGGCCATAAATGACTAATAAATATATAAATTAATCATTCCTCCACACTCTATACTCTTTTTAATAAATTATAAATAAAAAAATAAATATATAAATTATAAATAAAAATAAAATAAAATGGGAATTATTATTGACACTCCAAAAATCTCATTTTACGCTCCAAACTTTCTATAATTAGAAAGAAAAATATACTAATGAAGAGTGTAGAATGAGATTTTTGAAGTGCTAATAACAATTCCTAATAAAATATTATTATATCATCATACTCTTTTTTATTATATCATTTTTAACCAGTTAACATATTCACACTATTTTTGTATAAAAGTTTACTGAACCCTTAAGAAAAAAAAAAAAAAAAAATTTTACAAAAATTTTACCAAACAGTAAACTACTTAATTTTACCGTTATTTATTTTCACATGATAACGAAAACAGTTTTTTTAAAGGGCGAGCAATATCAAACTAGCCGTGCTCTTCTCCTGCTCCATCTCTCTTAGAATCCAGAGTCTCCAGAGTCCCAGACCATCCACTCCTGTCAACCTTTGCGACTCCGACTCCGACTCCGTACTCACTCTTCTCACTGCCGTCTCGACCACCACGACGGCACCAGCTGTCTCTCCTCTTGGACACATCCCAGAGAACCTAGGTCCCAGAACCACGACGACACCACCCGTCTCTTCTCCTCGACGACATCGGTGCCGTCGAGAACACTGCCAGCGGCCGATGAGATGAGGTTCTTCAATTTCGAGGTATAATTACGGCCAATGAGGTTCGGCTTTTAAATATAAGATGAATTTCAGTTAGCATCTCGATTGGGCATGCTGAAATCCTCTCGATTTCTGAATCTAGGGTTCTGATTCTTATTCAGGCCAATCGATTCTTCAATTTCGTCTGGAGGAATTGTTCAGTTGTGAGCTGAGCTGCTGACGATCATAAAAAATCACCAGCTTTTTGCAGCAACCGACATTTTATTTCTCTTTGCAGGTGATTTTCTTCTGCTCTATATTATCTGGGTTTACGTGTTTTTATGGTGTGGAAACTGGGATTGTGGACTTTGAGCCACCAAGCTTGTAGCTTTTGGATTTCTGATGCTTTCGTTTTTGTTTTGGTGGCACTGGGATTGGGATTGGAGTTCATAAAATTTTGGTTTTGGATTTCCATGCTTTGTTGAATCATATGCTTATATCCCATAATTTATTTTCATGAAATTTTGATGAATTGGGTCTCTTTATTTTAGTTTAAGATATATTCTTCAGTAGATAATTATCATATTTAGCACACATGAACTATAGAAAGTATTTTCCTTTACGGCGGAAATGATCCACACACCTCTATTTATTTTTGGACTGAAAAGGGCTGTGAGGAATGTATTTTCCTTTATTTTAATCAAGAAGTTATGCAATCGTTGGCCCCGGAATTGTATGCATATAGATATAGACAAGTGTTATGTCAAAATTAAAGTGGTTTGTTTTTAAAGAAAACTAATGGAAATGGTTTGAAATTTTAACGATAAGGACAAAATAAAAGGTAAAGTGGATAGTACCAGCATTAACTTTTTAGTATAAAAATATAGTTTTTCGTTCAAGTGAACAATACCGCGAGTTCTTTTTTTTTTTGTTAAAACTCCCTTGTGAGTTTTTTTTTTGTTAAAACTCCCTTGTTTTTAATGTTGCAGCAGTGAGAGCTCATACATAATGGAGGACCTCAAAGAGAAGCTGCTTTCACCAAAAGTCCCAAAACCTGCGTCAGCTGTAAACCTTCGCGAAGCATCGTATCGATCATCGGCCTTTGGAAGGTAACCTTTTCAAGGAGTAGTTGTTCTGGGGCTGAAGAATATATAAGAATTCATGTCTGTGTTGCTGCAATGCTGCTGTGCAATGCAGTTTGTAAATTACCCAAAAAAATAAAAAGAGTTGGACCCGCTCCAAATCGGTCCGTTTGAAACGGGCCGGGTTAGATTCGGTTTCAAAACTCAAAATTCTTCTACCCGACCCATCCCATCCTGTTTAAAACAGGTAAGGTTCGGTCCCTTCAAAATTAAGCCCAATTAAGCCCGGCCCAGCCCGTGCCCACTCCTAAATGAAATGATTATTATTTTTTCTTTCTTTAAAGATAGCAAAGAAAATCAAACCCTCACCTTATTTTATCAACATTGGCTGCAAATCACACATTAACCAAATCCTAATAAAATTAATATCAATTAATATAGACCATTTTCATCGATACATTTACAACAGGCAAACACCTTCAAAACAAATAGGTTAGCTACAATTAGAGATCAAACTTATCACAAATATATATCGTTCTCATATACGTTGAACCTGTGACATCAGATGAAGTCTGAAGACAACTATCCTATTAAACCAAAGGCTGGTTGATTAATTGTGTTAGACTTAATCAATTATTTAAAATAAACCCTGAGTTGTTGTTTGACTTAACTATTCATGACACCCTGATGAAGTTCATCAAAACTATTTTATACATTAGCGTCAAAAGGATAAAAATATAATCTGACTTCCTCACGTATAGGTCGTGTTTCCTTATTGTACAGATTCTACATATATTATTAGGAATAGGATCCTCTCCAGATCCTCTTTGTGCGGATCTGGGAGATTAATCAATCGTGTCCGTTCATCGTACATCGTGCGGATAGAAATCATTTAAAATTTAAAATTGAATATAAATAGTACTTAACGAAAACTGACCGCACGATGTACGATGAACGAACACAATTGATTAATCCCTCAGATCCCCACAAAGAGGATCCTTGTCCATATTATTAAGCCTCAATACTGACGGCTGGAAAAAGTGCAAATTAGACTATCTCTAAATCAGATGTCAAATTTTAAATGTAGGGAATTGTTATTGACATTCCAAATTTCTCATTCTACATCTCAAACTTTCTATATTTAGAAAGAAAAATACAGTGTAGAATGAGATTTTTGGAATGTCAATAACACTTCCCTAAATGAAATGTCATTCAATCAAATTTGAGATTGACATATAAAATTTCTGCTGCCAAATTTGACATATGAGAAAAGATGCTGTCAAATTTTTTTAATTATTTATTTTAATGATTTCTTTTTGAAAGTGGGTTTTACAAATATCATATATAACAAGAAACCATATGGGTTGGAGAAGGAGAAAATCTACATTGTCACGTCAACCATCTAATTAATATTTGACATTTATCTTTTAACACTTTCTATTGAAGATGCTCTTGTATGGTTAAGGTAGAGTATGTCAATGCGCGTGTGGCTTCGACTCTGGAGGGTACCAACTACCAGGTGGAGGTTGCTATATATAAGTACTTTGTCAATGGAAGAAAATAAGATTTGCTTGTAACGTTATACAACATTTACCAATATTTAAAGGTTTGAGAGTGTTAATTTTTTATTAGGAGTAAAATATTAATTTTGTAAGATCGTATAAGGAAGCAAGTTATTCTTCTATGGTCAATTAGTTTTAGGGTCAATCTTTAATTTCTTTCATAATATTAGAGTCAAGTTAATCCACACATCAATTAGTTTTAGGGTCAATCTTTAATTTCTTTCATAATTTTAGAGTCAAGCTAATCAACACAGTAAGCATAATAGCTTACGTACTCACATATCACCCACTACGTGTTGTTCATATGTTACACTTAAATAATGTCATAGGTGAAGAAACGTAAGAGTGTAAACTGCAAGTTAAAATTTGTAAACTGCAAGTTAAGATTTATAAAGAAATTAGGTTATTCTCCATGTAGCCAACTGATTTTTAAAATAAACCTCAGTGGGCTAGTAGCCAACAAGATCCTCTCTGGTTCCTTTTGGCGAGGATCATAAGGATTTGTAATCATTTTCGTTCATTATACATCATGCAGTCAGTTTTTGCTAGGTACTATTTGTATTTAATTTTAAATAAAAATATTTAAAATAATTTTTGACCGCACAATATACTATGAACGGATATGATTCACAGATCTTCAGGATCCTCACAAAGAGGATCTAACGAGTATCTGGATTCGGCTAGTAGTAGGACAAACTTGGACTTTCATGACAGTTGGACAATGAATAGCAGTTAAAATCTTTTACGTTTTTTGTCATATCTGAATCCGTAAAAGAATCAATTTGACATGTAATTGTCGAAAAACAATGAACCCTCCCCGCCACGTAATTTAAATTAACATGTGTTAATTTTGACGCATCCATGCATGCATATTTCAAAGTTTGATCATTTCACCACTTACTAGATGTACTTGATAATATCCTACGTTAAAATATAAAATTACTTGAATCTTTTAGATGAATGAGTTAAGTTGAGCACGTTGTAATTTATTGCTTTGTGATTTTAATTAGGTGAGGTATACAAGTTTGTGGTCCAAACCAAAACTTGACACATGGTAATTTAACGTTTGATTTGTGATTTTAACCAGTGATTTAGATGCATACATATATTTTTAGTTTTAGGTAAACAAAGCACCAGTAAATACATTTAGTCCTCACCTTTGTGGCACATGCATGGACTGATGAGGACAAGCAAGACTTTCTCAATTCTGAATTGCGCGCTTTGACTGAATCTGGTCCTTCTAGACTGCCTATTACCCAAGCATTCCATAACATATTAACAAACAGATACAACGGTCAACTTTAACTGTCAACCCCTCCCCCACCAGCCGTACAAGTCTTCCATGCACCACCAATTCTTCCCTTTCCACATCCACCTTCCACTATAAAACCCCAGATACCTAATAATTCAAATAGCAAAACAAACCCCATTTACCAGATTAACCCTTCTCAAAACCAGCCTGTATAGAGAGAGAGAGAGAGAGAGACAGAGAGAGAGGGAGAGTTTTCCGATGTCCAGTGTCGGTAGAAGTCAGTCTGTGAAGGTTGTGATCATCAACACCAAGTACGTGGAGACGGATGCTATGAGCTTCAAAGATGTCGTGCAAAGGCTAACTGGGAAGGACTCGAGGGTGGCATACGAAGCGCAGGAGCCAGTTACAAAGAGCCCAAAGTACTTTTTGAAAGAGGAAATCAATGGGAGGACTAGTAATAATGTTATGGAATCATCAAATACTTCTACTACTAGTACTATGTCTCGGGATAACTCTTCAGTTTTGATGAGAAATATCTCGTTCAAGGAGTTCGAAAGATTGTTCAGAGAGATGCCTCCAGTAGAGGAGTTTTGGGCTGAGTAATATATTCTTTAGAAAAATTACTCTATATATATAGTTGTATGTGCTAGCTTATAATTGCATAACGTTAATTTGGTTACCCAGTTATTCCATATAAATCATTTCTTCATTCTATACATTTGATTATTACCTGACCGATCAATTTCAGATACAGTAGCATTACAAGTATCATATTTACTAACCCAACTACAAGTCGCATTTCCAAACAAGGAAGATAGATAAAACCCTACTTATACAAGTGTGCATATATATATATAAAAGGTGGATCTGACCTATATAATGCGATCAGAAAACATGCTTGGCCGAAATAATTTATTTTCTCTATATTTAACTGGAAACTAAACTAGCCTTACCATGATTTAAGATTAATTAATAGTGATAAAGCTGGAACCACTTCAAAATTGGTTACACATATCACATAAATAATTAATGTAAGTGCCTGGATTGTGGGGCAGCATGCGGCAATAACATCGATATTACTTAATTCTCACCTGCGTGGCTTTATTTTTGTCACAGAAATTATGGGGTTGATATCCGTTGGCCATCCTTTCATTTGCGCCCTCTTGTGCTACAGAGTATCTGTGGACCAAGCCAACTGGGGATGACCTACTTCTTCTCAACTTGTTTTTGTCATCTTAGGTTTGGTGATTTAGTACACTAGAATATATAAACCAGGGAAAAGGAATGTCCATTCCATTATGATGTATGTATACTTTGGATAATCACGATTCTCAATTTGTTATTCCCTCGCCAAACATATACTTCCTTTTGAGGAATTTTTAAGGGTGACAGAAAAATAGTATATCATGTGTTATAATATAGATAAATGACAATAAATTAATATGTCTCATCTTTAGAGTATATTAACAAAAATCAAATGTACGTGTTATGATTTGAATGGTACAGTAACGCCATGTGGTTGTTAAAGCATGGCTCTTTTTGATGTTATTAAAATGGTAAAGAGTCTCACCTATCAGTATGAGTCTCCTAAAGGAACCAACAAGAGAGGCTCCAAACCGAGCGCTTCGTCATGAGCTACCGCGCACTACAACTAAAGCTCGACCTAATCGCTTTCCGATTTTCACAACCCCTCATTTCAACATAGCTTCATTATCAATACAAACAAAAGCATCTTTCTCAATGTAAAAAACTAAACCATCACTCAACTAATTGAACTACTTGACCTAATCGGGTTACTTGAGCTATCAACTGGAATACTTGAACTAATCAGGTTACTTGACTAGAATCAACCGGACTAGTTTATGGACCAAAGAAAAACTCCCTAACAATTAACCAAAATAAAACCCATAAACTCAATCAATCAACTATTAACAAAAAATCCTAACAATTAACCAAAACAAAAGCCCATATCAAGTCATATCAAATATCCATAAAAATACGTTGGGCTTCCGGTTGTTTGGGTTTGGGGGTTAGATTTATTTAATTAGTTTGTTTTATTTTATTTTATAAGAAACAATAATATCTACACTAAGGAGAGTTGGTTAAACCTCACAATGAATTAGTCATAATAATTAGTTTCAAAAAAAAATTAAGCATTAAAGAAAAATTAAGGACTCGGTCAAAACAACATTGATTTGAGCTAGATTGTTTTAAGCATTAAAGAAAAATTAAGAACTCGGTTAAAACGATGTTGATTTGAGCATTAAAGGTGCAACAAACTTTTGAGCTGATTCAGGCATTTAGTCGAACTATATGAATTTCTGGTTTGATAGTGTTGAGAAAGTGAAGATTCTGGACAACAAAGGGGCGATACAGTTGCTTATCAACCACTGTTTTGGCTTTCACAAGGCACATGATCACTCTTGTCCCTTGATGGATCCATCATTGTGTTTGCTAATTTCTTTTGGAACTTTTGTTAGCCTGCTTTTGCAAGATCTTTGTACGATATCCTTTTGAACTTTGTTGCATGAATTAATCACCTATGTACATGCATCCAATTGATCACATTAATAAAGGTAAACTTACTAAACTTAGCTTCCCTACAATGTTGCCCACAAGTAGTATGGAATCCACCTCAATTACAATACTAGAAAATTCTCAAATTGGTTTAACAGCTACACTACAGCCCAAGGAAGTGCCTTTTTACTTCCATGTCTTTCACACAAACCTAGATAAAACCAAGATTACACAATTGGAAATGTTAATTAGTAAAAGAAAAACGTATTACTATTTGATTGAATCATTTTTGTAGGTGTTAATATGGTTAAATAATTTTATGGGTCAGAGAGATAGAGATAGAGGACAAAATACGAGTAATAGATACAAGACACAGTTGCACCCTCCATAACCAATTTAGATGAACCAACACGTATGTATTCATTTACATCTTAAATGTATTAATTTAAACCTTAAATTATCCACTTTGTAGGATTACATACATTTTTTATGTTTTAAGACAAGAGTCAAAAATACCGGTTTTGGCGTGAGATCATAGTCCAAGTCATATGGGTGTCGACAAAAGCAAACCATGTCATGGGCAATGCAATTTGCTTTATTAAAATTTTCCATTTTTATATATAGATGTATGGTAAAATGTATGGTATAAGATTCCTACCTTAGCTCATGGAGCGTTGAAAACACTCAACCTCTTTTTTTTATAACACTCACTTAGTGGGATAGATAAAATCGAGTGTAATGGTGTCCTAGAATTTATATCGTCGATTCTACTTAGTTGGTTAAGACTTTGTTATTGTGAATAGTACCACAATTGACTTTTTAATGTAAAAATTAAATGGTAAAATGAATAGTACCACAATTGACTTTTTAATGTAAAAATTAAATGGTTAAAATTTTGAGTTTTAATTATAAAGACAAATTAAATAGTAAAGTGAATAGTACCACAATTGACTTTTTAATGTAAAAATATGATTTTTCGTTAAAGTAAACAATACTGTGAACTTTTTGTTAAAACTCCCTATATATATATATATATGGGTGATGCATTTTATTATATCAGTTTGAACTTTGGGTTCATTAGGGTTTTTGAGTGAACCACTGAACATTCACCCCTCCCTTTTCGTTTTGTTCCTCCGGTGCAAGCTGATAAGGACAGGGCTGTATTTTATGTATATAACTTTTTTTTTGTCAGTATGTATATAACTTTAGAATAATACTATTTTGGCACGCGAACATATGTAATTTGTTGACAATTTTAGATGAAGGTTCGTCGTTATATTGTATACTAGACTCGTATGAATTTGAAAGTGTGTTAAAAAATATCAATTTTTATTCTTTACGTAATATATGTTTGCCTCTTCATGGAGCTAGTCGTAAAGGAATGGATGAGGATGGATATAACTATTACATTCTAAATATCTGTCCAATTAAATATATATTGAATTGAATTTGCTACAATGCAAGATCGGATAGAGATAAAAAAAAAAAAAATAGTTTTAAAAATAATCACCATGATAACTATATGTTTTGTCGAAGAAACACTTCAAAGAGCTCTATTGGAGAAAAATTTCTAATCTACCTAATTTTCATGTTGTAAATTATTGTAATTGTTTTTTTAGAGCGATAATGTTAGGTGGTTAGATAGTTAATTGTTAGGAAGGAAGAGAGTCGGTAAGATTCTAACTTGCACCAAGAGTGTATAGACGTGATTGATTTTTGTCACTATGATAAAGTGTCATATAAACTATAATTGATGTGTACAAAATTTTACATACAAAACGCTTTATTAAAAAAACTCACAATGACTTGATTTTATTTTGAGTAGAAAAGGAATGTCATGTTATACTCGTCTACATTGATTAAGAGAGTTTTTCTTTTAATTAGAATGTTATTTTAACCATAGTTCAATTACAGTTCATATGACAAATTTACGATATTGATTTTCCTCAACTGTTATACATTATGAAAATTCTAAAAAGACAACTTTTATTTATTTATCATATTGTAGTTATTAAATTCGAAGAAACATCAAACACTATTATTCACCCATATTATAAAAAAAACCTAATGATCAAGATTGATCAAACTCGTGAAAAAAAGAACAAAAACCTAATGATCATAATTGATCAAACTCGTGAAAAAAAAAGAAGAAGACCATTATTGACCAAACAAATTGTAAGTTGGGGGGGGGGGGGGGGGGGGGCGGCGGGGGGGAAGTGGTGGTGTGTTTCAGAATGTTCAGATTAGAAATAATGTTTTCAAATTCTGAATTTTTAGCATATTTCAAAAAAATTTAAATTGGAGTAATCTGAAAAATTTGAGAACATAAATCGAAAATTTCATATATTATATAAGTTTTTGAATATTCTCTAATGTTTTTGTAAATACAAGTTATTATTCTTTTTAATATTTAATATATGGTTATGTATAAATTCAATTAATTATGTGGTAAACTAGTATGCTATTGCTTACTCTTTTTAATGTAAAAAATATGTTTAATATAAAAACAATGAGCAAAATATATTCAAAAGCAACAATAAAATACTAAAGTTGATCACAAAATATAAAATATATAATTTGAGTAACTATAAAAATCAGTATTTCAGAAGTTTTCATATCAAAATAAGCTCGAAACATTTAAAAAAAATCAGATAGGTAATTCAGAAGCCTCTTAATTTCTAAATATATTCCAATTTTCGTTCTAACTTTTTGGAAATATTACTATCTGAATCGAAAACACCATTCCAACTTGCAGCTTAAGACGATGAGAGATTTTTCAATGTATCCGGATCACGGAACCGTATGTCACATATTATTATAGAAGTATAGGAAATGTTTTTTTAAAAATTTCCATCTACTTGAATAATGATATATAACGTATGTGTGTGTTTCGAGTACACTAAAAAATCTTTTGTAGGTGAGAGAGATCAAATGAAGACGAATAATCATCGCTTTCCTTTTTAGACAGTTGGAAACCAACCCCCAAAAACAAAAAATCATTCGACACAAAAAGCACAGCAGAAAATAAATTATCAGACAAAAAAAAAGAAAGAAACGAAAACAGAAAATAAATTAGAAAAAAAAAATAAAGCGGGAGTGTGGTGGACGCGGGAAACGAGGCGCGTGGAGGGAAACAGAAGCGTTGGGGCTTCTCTTGCTCTACCCTTCCTTGTACTTATTCTTTCCTCGCCGACTACTCCCACCGTCCCTTGCCTTGCCTCCTCCTGTTGACCCCTCTCTCTCTCTCTCTCTCATATTTTTGTATAAAACTTTCCGTCCGGAAGAAAACAACCAATTACGCGAAAGTAACCAGTTTAAAAATTAATAAAAAAGCATCGAAATTATTATTATTTTTTAAATAAATAAAAAGAAGAAAAGTATAAGAGGAAATTGTGTGTCTGAGAGAAAGTTGTAGTCGTGTTTTCTGTTCCTCTTCTCGTCAACAAATCACTCTTCCTACTTCATCCCCTTCCTCCACTCTCTCTAGCATCTGGAAGTGTTCTTCTCCGCTCTCAACAATTCCAAGGTTCGTTTTTCGGTTTCCGATTGCTTATTGTTACTGCTTCTGGATTTTCAGCTTAATTGCAAACTTTGCGTCCGGCTAAACGGTTGTTAATTCGTAATTATTGTGTTGTTAATGTTCTTTTGAAATTTGGAAGTGGAAATTTTGAATTTTGGAGTGAATTTTGGGGGTTTTGTGTTCGGATTTTGCTTTTGGTTGTGTATTTGCTGTTGCGGAGTTGTGTTGCGGAAGCAGATTGTTGCCATTGCGACTCGTGAAGTGTCGCGGCCGTTTAAATTAGGGTTCTTCACGTTGCTCCGCCGAGTGCGGCGTTTTCAGTTGACTTGTGCTTCATTTTCTTTGTTTCTCGAGCTTTCAATGTTCTTCTAATGGAGTTCAGGGGTTTGTTTTAGGAGTTTTTTTGCTTCCGCTTTTCAATTTTATAACTCTGGCAATGTAAAATAGAGGAAATTGCCGCCAGTTGAAGTGCAGGTAGAGTCTTTAGTAAAGATGACATGGTTCGGGTATACTGTGAGGTTTCTTAGGGTTCTTGGTGAAGTGCATGTGCTTTATTGTAGTGTGAAATTGGAAAATATCATTCGGAGTTTTGCACGTTATTGTTTACACTACTCTTTGCTTAATTGTTGTTAAAGAAAAGCATTGGGATGACTTCAGGTTCCATGTTTGGTTTGTGCTTTTGTGTATTCATTTTAATATGATAGCGACCATATTTTTTGACCCCAAAGTGAGGTCAATTGAATTCTTTGCTGTAAAGTTTGTAATATGCATCAGGATTTTTTTTGTTTATGGATGAAGTTTTCCTTTTCTTTTTCTTTCGGAGGACTTTATGATGAGGTTGTTGCTTTTGTCTTAATCAACTGCAGGATTCCGAGGGTTTATTTTGGCTGCAAATGTTGGCTGTTCAATTGAAAGCATTTTTCTGGTTTGCTAAATGTGTTGGAATACAATAGTTAATACCAAATTCTCGCTTCTCGTTGAATATTTCCAAAAGTAAAGTTGACTGTGTAACAATATGTTTTCATGGTTCATAGAAATTGGGAACTTCGAGAAATTGGTATGTTA
This sequence comes from Pyrus communis, assembly GCF_041283825.1. NCBI lineage: Eukaryota > Viridiplantae > Streptophyta > Magnoliopsida > Rosales > Rosaceae > Pyrus > Pyrus communis. The sequence continues at coordinate 24,052,189 of NC_142574.1, forward strand.
TTCTTGTTACTCTCGTTGATTTGTTTTGATAAATTGAAGAATAAGTGAGAAGAAGAGAACCATATTCAATGGGTAATAAGCTCGGAAGAAGTAGACAGGTGATTGATGAGAAATACACAAGGCCTCAGGGGCTTTACCACCACAAAGATGTGGATCATAAGAAACTGAAGAAGCTCATACTTGAGTCCAAACTTGCTCCTTGCTATCCTGGAGATGAAGAAGGCACTTGCGATCTTGAAGAATGTCCAATTTGCTTTCTGGTACAACTTCTACTGTGATCCTTTTTATTGTTCTTATACGTTTTCTTCTTGGTATTCTATGTACCCTGTCTTTTGCTTTCTTTGAATTGAAGTTTACTCGAAAATCCAAATTCCCTTCTACTTTTCTGTTTCCTGACCTGAACCATACAGAATTAAGTTGAATATTTTGGATAGATTTCTGGTACATGGTAAATGGGAAGCTTTATCTTAATTTCTTCTTAGACACCATTATGGGAAGAACCCACATAATTTGAATTTATGAAGTAGTTAATTGAATTTTAATTCGTAATTATTGGTGTTGTGCAAGACTTCTGACTATCCTATTTCATCCTTTTCTTTCTTGTTTCAGTATTATCCAAGTCTTAATAGATCAAGATGTTGCATGAAAGGCATTTGTACAGGTTACAATCGTGCAAACTTTTACATTTGATATGTCAGCTGTTTGCATGTGAATTGATTAGTTTTCATTTCCCCGCAGAGTGTTTCCTGCAGATGAAAGTTCCCAATTCAACTCGTCCTACGCAGTATCCTTTGTTATTGATGTTATACCTCCATTATTCATTTGTTACTTCCTGCTCTTTGTGCTTGTTTTACTTAACATAATTAGGTGCCCTTTTTGTAAAACAACCAATTATGCTGTGGAGTTCCGTGGTGTGAAAACAAAGGAAGAGAAGGGCCTGGAGCAGATTGTAAGCATAGATCTGTTATAAAAGCTGATTTTATTTGAATTGTGGATTCTTGTTCTACTGATTTTATCTAGCAGATGGAACTTGGAAATTACTTACATTTCTGAAAACTCTGTAGGAAGAACAAAGAGTCATAGAAGCAAAAATCAGGATGCGACAGCAAGAACTTCGGGATGAAGAAGAAAGAATGCAGAAAAGACAACCGAGCTCTCCAAGAAGAAGCATGGCACCAATGGGAGATGAATACAGCTCAGTAACTGGTATGCTATCTTTAAGATTGTGGATTGTACTAGTGTACTGGTATTCATTTGTTAACGTAATGACAAAATTTTCTGGCAGTTCCATCTTCCATTTCTCCGGAAGGAGAGGAAATAGTTTCTTCTCAAGATTCATGTGCTGTCTCAACATTTAGACAGCCTCCATCTCCAAGAGTGTACAGGTTTACACTTTTATTTTTTATTTACTTTAGTTTATCTTTTTATTTCTGGCCTGTGTATTTAACCATGGAACAAATTGGGTTCAAAATATTTGAGATATCTGTTTCCTTGTGTTGTCGTGTCCTAGTTTGTAGATTAGAAAAATATATGATTGCATCTAGAAAAGAAAGAAAACAAAGAGTAGGAAATTACTGCAGCATAATTATCCGAATCAGAATAGCTTTCCATATCTTCATGAAACTTTAACTAGTTAGATCCCAGTTTGTTTACAAGTGAACAGGTTCTCTAGTTTTTCCAATCAAAACCCTTCATGTATGCATCTTTGTCCATGTCTGTACCTATGTAGTGCAATTGTGTGAAAAATTAAAAAATTTCCGCCAGGGAGTTATCTGGCTTTTCACATCAGAAATGCCAAAATTTTGAGATTAAAAGGCTCTTAAGTGTAGTTGTTGTACGAGATACATGACAATTCGAATACGACTCAAGCATGATATGGCACAACTTGATTGCCAGCCATGATCCTATTATCTATTTTAAATTCTGAAATTGCTAGGGAGGATGAATTCGACGTGGATCTTGAGGATTTAATGGTCATGGAAGCAATTTGGCTTTCTATTCAGGTAAAAGTTGTAAATTTGTTGAAGTAACTATTTCTGCTTGAAATATACTTCATTTCAAACTGCATGAAAACCATGTGTTACACTGTTCAAAGTGAAACCCAATACTTTTTAATGATTCTCTTTTCTTATTTATTTTACTTTGAAATCTAGTATGTGGTTGCTTAAGTGCTTCTATGAAGGTAATGTGATTTTCATTGAGTACTCATAACTGGAGTGTAAGTAGTGATATATTCAACTAACACCCGATAGTGAAATGAAGGCAAGGATGCTTAGGTGAACAGAGAGTTGTGAACTGCATATCCTTGAGGCTGAAATGCTCAGTTTGCAATATGTATAGCGTTGGAGCTTGTACTTTTGACATATGTATCAGACATAATTAAACTATTTTGAGTTAAAGGTCCCTCTTATCAAACTATTTTGAGTTAAAGATATCTCTACGTGGATAATAGTTGATCTAATCTTTATATTTAATAATCCTACTTTAATCTTGAGTTTAGAACTTTAGATGAGCGGTTACTAGGAAAGATAAGATGACAGTATTTCTAATACGGATGAAAAGTGTTCATCAGACAAAATATTGTTGCTGTTCCCAAAATTTGTTGATTGCATCCTTGCTATTGGTTTCAAAAATTCTGAAAACATTTATATTCCTAGATGTAAAACTCTTAAAAGTGAAATAACAAAATGAACAACAATTTCTATCCAGCAATGGGAATCTTGTTTACAGCAGTTATCTCAAAAATATGTATATACTTCGAACATGAGTATATCATGATGTGTGCACACCTCCACAAGAGTATTTCAAATGTTTTGGTGTTGCTTTCATTGATGATGCAACCAATAACTGTTTTCATTTGTGATAGTTACAAGTAAGTTTTGTAGTATTTGAAGTTTATACCTTCACTTTAGATACTAGAAGACACATACATGCGTGTGGAGAGGTTGTGTCACGTTAAATATTTGATATATGGGTGTTATAAAGATTGTCATTTAGTCAACAATTGCTAACTTGAGTGCACTGGGAAATTATTGAAGTGTTGGCTTTGTTCGATATTAGTTTCTTTGGGGCATTTTCTCTTGTATGCTTCCTGTGTACCAGGATCACACCTTTTCTTTTTCACTTTTTATATCTGTTAATTTATGATGTTAATTTTCCGGCCTTCCAACTCTTCTTCTTTTCTGCACAAAAATTTTAATTTCAGGAGAATGGGAGACAAAAGTCTTCATCTTATGTTGATGCTGCTCCACCTGAACAATTTGTCTCAAGACAAAACGTTGTCTCACAGGCCATGGCTTCAGTTTCCGGTTCATCTTCACCATCCGGGGGTCTTGCCTGTGCAATAGCTGCCCTTGCAGAACGACAACAAACGATTGGAGAATCCTCTACAAATCCTGGTGGCAACGTGTCGGGGTTTAGTATGGTTCCTGGCACTAGCAGATTTTACAACAGGGTGGACAGAGGACCTGAGAATTATCAAGTTGCAGTGACCTCTTCTGAAATGTCAATCAATCACAGGATGCCTTTGACGCAGGATGACAGAGAATGGGACGCTGACACAACACGGACGGGTTATGCAAGTTCTGACACAACAGAAGATGTCGGGAGTACATCTGCACGACCAGCGGGGAGTGAGATTGAGGGTGATCTTCAAAATGCCCCCGGCACTATCGTTCCCGAGAGTTTTGAGGAGCAGATGATGCTGGCCATGGCCGTTTCTTTGGCTGAGGCTGGAGCCGTGGCTAGTGGATCTGGAGTTTCCTGGCAGTAGTTGGAAGTCAATATACAAGTGATAGTTAATCCTGAAACAGATATGTTGTGGCCATTGCAGTTGCTAGCTGAGTCTCGAGCACGGAAACTGCACAAAAATGGAAGGGAAAAAATTCACGTAACTAGTCGAAAGGTCAAGGCAGTGATGAATCTCCCTCACTTTCTCAGTCCCTCTATGTTTCTATATAGATGTGAAAGGAAAACAGATTATTCTAGTGAAACGAAAGGCTTCTGGTTTTGCTATTCGTTCTGATTTCTACCCTTACAGCTTGATTAGCGAGTAACGAGGATCGTTATCATTCTTTTTACGTGTTTAAAATGTGCGACTCATTGTTACCATGTCGACGGTGAAATGGAATTCTTTCCTGGTTGCACCTCCGTACATTGGAAAAGAAATACAGTTGAATCTGGAAATATGAAATGGAGTTTTCGATTGTTGTAATCCTAGTCCATTCAAACTTCGGTAACGAAGGGAAAACAGTAAAGCCCAAAATTGTTCACAAAACAAGTTGTACATAGGTTTTCGATTGTTTGCATGGAATCAATCAATGATAACTACCAAATTTTGTTCGAGGTGAAGATAAACAATGAATTAATGGGGAAGGAAAAGTTTTCTTTTACCCAATAAAAATTGGGGTTGATAGGAAGAAATTAGGGGTACAAGTTGGATTGGGTTTCTGATTTTGGACAGTTTCCTAAAAATTGGAATGGAAATCAGAATCCATTCAGCAAACGCGATAATTCTGAATCTTTCCAAAGTGATCCGAACTTATTCCGAAAAAGTACTTCCAATTAGTCCGATTTTCCTACATTCTTGTTAGAGTAATGCTAGGGAGACTATCAACGTTGAAGTAATAAACCAATCATCAACTTCCATATCCTTTAATTTTCAAAACTTTATCTATAAATTTAGTCTCTCTAGCATTGCTCTTATTGGTATCATAGTTAATTTTATGGCCCACTAGACTAGTCACCGATGGGATTCGAAATCCACGACATCATGCAAGAGCTCAGTTCCTTTTCACCACTGTGGTAAATGACTACTTGTAGTCTTAAGGTCTGTTTGATAATCATTTCATTTCACTTTTTTAGTTTTGAGTTTTTATTATTTTAAAAATTGAAAATCAAAAATACAAAACTGAAAGCTATTTTTTGAGCTTTCAGTTTTCAAAAAGAGTTCAAACAAAAACTAAAAACATAATAGATATCGAACAACCCTAAATGTACTGTATCTTCTACTTTCAACTCGGACACAATTTGCTTCCATTTCATCCTAGTAACTCCAAAAGGTTTCCGAGAGCGAGGGGAAGTGCCAAGTGCCAACAGCTAACAATTGGTGTTTTGGGGGGTCGGGTGGTGGGCATAAACTATGGCCAATCTTGAAGTGTCAAGTCTTAACTAATAATGTGTGGTGGAGAGGTGGATTTTATGAGACCGGGCCTCAGAGTAGGTGAAGAGATATCATAAAACATTAAGTTTCACATGCAGTGTCTCTTTCTACAGTTCAACAAAACTCAGCTACTCATCTTTTGGTTCCATTGCATATCCATGAGACTCAAAACTTTTCAAGCTTTGCAATTTCAGTGAGGACCACACGATGACCTACATTCCTCACTCTTTCACTGCACAAATGCCCCCATATCACATAGAGAGACCAAAGGGACCAGTACCTTGGTTTGCCAACAATTTGAACTCGTCAAATTTGACTTTGGACCAAAGTTAGGGTTTCACCACTACTAACTAACTAAAACATTTGATTCTGCAAAGGCCTCGTAGCTCTTTCCTCCGTTTAAGGTATTGTATTCGAGTTTTTATTCTTTTTTCTAAATATCAATTTTCTCTATATTATGTCAGTTTTGCGTTAGGATTCATCTCAAAGGATATGTTGGGGTTAGTCTCTAAAGAAATTTAATCACGATTTAGTGCCGTGTTTGCTCTTCACTGCAATGTCTCTTGAAATTTGGGCTGATGAATCTGTTGTTTTTGCAATTGCTTGTGCATTGTATTTTTTTAATTTGATAGTATAATATCTCTTCTTTTCAAAATATGCTTGTTTAAAAAAGTATAACATTTGAATCCAACTTTAATTTGTCTTCTCAAAACAAAGTTTTGGGGCTGCAAATTTATATATCAACTAGGAAGGCAGCCAAATCCCATCTAATTTCAACAGTTCTTAGGTTTGACTTATGACAAATGAGTGATTGAGAACCAATCCCATCTACTTTCAATAAGAATGTGGTGTTATCTAGAGATGCAAATGCTAATGCTCAATGCCAAAATTCGAATAAAAGAAAGAGAAAACAAATGGACATCAAATGTTTCGTTGCATATAATGATCTCAAACGATACGTCTTCTGTTGCGATTTCAAAGGTACTTCATCTAGTTATTTTTTCAATCCAATATCATTTAAATTTCGTACCAAATTGAATCCAAAATATAGTATAAAAACTTCAGAATGTGAGTACCAATGGAACCCAAGAGGTTGAGGCGTAGGAGCCAAGTTGAGTCAACAGGTTTTGATTCTTGTGTAATAGTACCGAATTGTATTTTGTTACGAACACATTACTTGCTTCCATATGGAGCACGTTTCCTTCAGATGGCACATTAATAAACTCCATTACTTGCTTCCATATGAAGCATATTAATAAGCACGTTTCCTTGGTTCAGTGAAAAAGTACGAACAACAGCTTTTTAAAGGAAAAAAATGAGAGGTCTTGGTTCAATATTTTCATGAATTTGCTTAATCGTGATTTCGCGTATGATGCAATTCTCAACTAACTTTTCCTAGACTGAAAAAGAGTGGATAATAATGTTTCATCACCATTTATCATCTTTTTTTTTTTCTTTTTTTTGAAGAAAAAAATCATTGGTTGGATAAGGCACACTTGAGTAATGACAGTGTGACCCCATTGAATTATTGTTAATTAGTACCAGTCATGTTAACGTGACACTATCTTTTATTTAAAACCATGATTATACCTAGGAAATTATTAATATGAAATATGAGTGGGGTCAATACACTAATAATTATGAAATTATGAGTACTGTAAAGATTATAAACAAATTATTAGTTCTAAGTGGCATTGTGTTAAGTCTAGAGTCTAGACTCCCCTGCAATTTAGAATTGAGAACGAATTTGCTCACCATCTTTAGTGAGCAGTGAAGATACATTACTACAGCAATATGTTTGTTTCATGAGTTTGATTGAATCTAATCACCGCACAAATTTCAGAAACTAAATTCAACAACTTATATATATATATATATATATATATATATATATTGACGTACTACTTAATTTAACGGCATAAATTTGGTGACAATGCTCCTCGCAAATTAATGATGGTGAGCAATTTTATTGTGTTTTGGATTTAGTAAGAGGAGAAATGTTAACGGCACGTAACTTTCTATAGACTCTTTGTCAGATTAGAATTCTCTCCTATCCTCTTTCCATCTCTCTGCCCTTTTCATCTCTCTTCTCACATTCTCTATTTTGTCTTTCTTTTTCTATAAAAAAATTAATATAAGATGTGGCTTAACCGTGACCGTTCAAATAGGAGGGAAGGAAAAAAAAGAGAGGAGAGAATCCTACTTCCTCTTTGTCACCTCATGCTTTTAGCACAATGTTTTATAATTTTGGCACATCAATTAACGTCAAACTGTGAGGTGGTAAAGAGTCCACAAAAAATCTTATTTTTGAGAGAGTTTTCCTAACATTTCTCTGCTAAGAGTTATACAATTCTTATCTCAACACTCTCACATCCAATATATTTTAAATAATTTTACAATAATATAAAATACACATTACAAGAGAGAATCGGAATAAAAGTTGAATAACTTTTGATATCTATAGAATGTGAAAAATGTAAATAGAATGTGCACAAGAAACTCCCCTTTTTGTTTTGGTTTTGAAGTTTGGTTATCAAACACTTTTTTGCCGCCGAATCAAATGAATAAAACAAATGAATGATAAAAGATTACAAAAAGTATGTAAAATGTAAAAATAAGTGCGTAAATAACTATTTTGAGTAATTATTTCCTTGGTTATATTGTTTGGAACGAAGGAAGACAAAGAAGGTGATTCCAACTTGTCTATTTATATGGATGCACATTGTCAAAATGCACATATATATACATGCATGGTCAAAATGCACATATGTTTACATGCATGGTCAAAATGCACGCATTGTCATTAAAGAAACAAGAAGAAAACGTCCACAGATTTAAAAAAAAAAAAAGGTTTGAACTTTGAAGAAGTTCGAAACAAGACAAAAAGACAAGAGAGAAAGGGTTGGATTTTCCCAAGATCCTTTACTTTCACATTGAATTATTTAGCAGTCCTTTCTTTAAAATTACTCCTTTGTCCTCTTCTTCTCACCCATTTCTTGAAAAGCTGAATGCGCCACTATCACTCTCACTCACCTTTAATTCAAACTTCGAACTTTCAACACACCTCTCTCTCTCTCTCTCTCTCTCTCTCTCTCTATGTTGATGGCTCTTCTGAGCACAGCTTTTACCGCCTAGTCTTTCATGTTTCAAAAAAAGTTGTCACTTTTTAACACCAAAACCCAACTTGTTGAGCTCAAAAAACCATCCTTTACCATTTTCTAGCAAATGGGTTATTTTCTGTAGTCCCCCAATATTCAAAAGGAGAGGTCTTTCGTGGAGTTCTTCTTCCATTTCAGATGCTACTCAGATCACAAAAGAGAGTGTTAGTGTTAGCTCAGCAACTGCCATTGTTTTGCTGGAATCTGCAAGGTGAAAATTATGTTTCTTTTGCCCATTTATAACTAGTATTTTCTCAATATATATGATTTTTATTTTTTTTATTTGATGTTGTTCTTTTACCTTTACTGTCACATTTTGTGTCAGTGGGGTGTTTAATTGTTAGCTGATTTCTTAGTGACTATCTAAAATTTCCTTACAATTTTGAGATCTTCCGACTCACAACTTTGTTTCCCTTATTGGTCAAGGATCTGTGTCTAGGCATTTTTTTTTGTCTTAATTTGGAAGTGTGAGGTACACTTTCTTATGATTTTTACTTCCCTTCGGAATTTCGGACCCTCCAGAAAATGTAAAATTACAATTGAAAAAAGGAGTGTAGTTCGGTTAAAACATGCAGTGTCTGCATGTTTAAGATTCTGAGAATCCTTGATGGTTTGTATGCTTCAATCTTATGCTGATAGGTAGGAAATTTGTACTCCCTAGATCAGTAATTAAGTCACCTCTTATAAAGTACATGAGATTGGTGGTGTCAATTTGAAGGCTTTAAGATCAATAATTGTTAGGAGTTTCAGAGAGGGTGAGCGGCCCATTACTAATCAACACCGATGCAAAGGCCGGCAGGTGTGAAGTTCTACCACAAAAGGCCTTGGTTAAAAGTAGTTTAGATCAAATGTATTTTTTTTTTTTTTTTGGTAAGATTTCGGAAGTAGGACTTTACATTCTTCAACTACTATTAACTCTAAGCAATACGAAATTAGCTAGTCATGCATGGTTATTGCTTGATACAATATGATAATGAACATCATAGGACACATTAGTTTTCAACTTTCCAGCACATTTTATGATCTTTTTCAGGGGAACAAAAGAAAAGTGGATGCAATTTTTGAGCCAAAATGCCGAGTGGCAATATTGCCACTGCAACATTTCAACCTCAAGAAATAGTTTGAACCTTTAGGTTGAAAAATATGCCTGCATTTGATAATGTGGGGAAAGAGAGACTTTTAAGAATGCTTTCGCACTGTCCCAGAAGCATACTAGCAGAGATATGCAGTCCTTGAGGAACATGGGGTTTTGTAAAAGTGAGATAAAGCCTTGAGTTATGTAACCACTCAAATGCATTGCATTTTTTTTCTCTCTCTAGGACCATTTGGTGTGTAAATCTGCAATCACATGTATCTTCTGATGAGCAGAGAGCACCCGAAGATGGAAACATGTCACATGTTTAGCACATCATTTTTGCAGATGGGTTCATCTGTGCTTGTAGATTATGCTGCCTCTTGTGCTTAGCAAGGATATTTGAATGTCGTTGCCCCAATATGTTTAGGCATTGATATGCAAGAGCATGGAGTTTTTAATCTGTAGTACGACATTATATTTCAAATACCATTCTTATGTTACTATCTTAGTTATGTGTTTTATTCTAACTATTTTTTTTTTTTTCTTATGATCACAACTTAGCAGAACACAAGCCTTCGACTTACTAGTCCTTATATCTCTTTTCTCCAGCCAATCTTCTAAGCGCAACAAATGCTGCGATCAAGGTTAGATAATCTGGGTTTGACTTTTGTGTATGTGTTTATGTATTTTCCTGAATCTTGTGGATTCAGTGTAAATCTAAAGATAAGGGTTGTGTTATGCGGTAGATTTTTTGTCCTTCTTAACCTTGATGGTCTGATGATTATCATTTTCGAGTACATTATGGTTCATAGTTATGCAGCATAACTTGACAACAGAACCAATCAAAATTATAAATGTGATCTGTATTCTGTGTCTAGAAGGTTCTTTTGCTTAATCAGGACATTATTTGAGCTCTAGTGGTTTATATATGTCCTAAGCTTTACCCTGAGAGATGCGATTACATATAAAAATGGAATAAATATCTGATAGAAAATTCTTGTCTTGATTTTGAGGAATAGGGGCTCTGAAATGGTTCAAAGGCCGTCTCCTCGAGGTTCACATCAGCTCAGGACATCAAGCTCTGATTCAGATCCACTCCATCATCGACCAATAACTGACCGAAGTCCAAAGCTAGGAGTGGATCGCCGTTCCCCAAGAGGTACACAATCTGATCCACTAAACCAAAAGAAAATTGGAATGCGCCTTGCTGATTTGGAATCTCAGCTTGGGCAAGCACAAGAAGAGCTAAAGATACTGAAAGAGCAGTTGGCTTCAGCTGAGGCTGCAAAGAAAGAAGCACAAGAGAAACTGGAAAAGAAAATTAAGAACCGAGTTGTGACTTCTGAGCCAGCGAAGATCCATAAAACGCATCCTACATTGGAAATTCAAGATTCTAACAAAACGGACAGTTGTTCCTCTGATGAAGTTCCAGTTGACATCCAAAAGGAAACTGATGTTTTTGAAGTCCCAGTAGAAAAAGTTACAGTTGAGCTGATGGTTGAACCTAGTGAGACTGATCAGGTGGAAAATGAAACCAAACAAGTTGATAAATCAGATGAACCAACATCGATTTTGGAAGCAGAGAAACTTTCAGCCTTACGTGACCTAGCTTTGAAGAATGATGAGATAAACATGCTAAGAGCTGAGTTGGAAGAGAAGGCAAAGCAGTTAGAAGTGTCTGGTGAAGAAAGTCGGGGTGTAAAGAATCAGCTAAACGAAGCGGCATTAAATATTTTATCTGCCCAAGAAAAGGAGAAGGAAATGTCCTTGAAGTTAAGTCAGCTTGAAGAAGAGCTGGAAGTAAGTAAGGGAAATGCAGGTCAGTTGAACGAGAAGCTGCAAGCAACGGAAAGAGCAAAGGAAGCACTGGAAGCGGAGATGAAGAAGATGAGAGTGCAGACAGAGCAGTGGAGAAAGGCAGCAGATGCTGCTGCTGCTGTACTTGCCGGGGGTGTGGAGATAAATGGTAGAGTAATTGAGCCATCAACTGGTGGCTACACGGGCTTTGTGGGGTCACCAGCTGATGACTTGGACGATGGATTCGGTAGTGGTAAAAGAAAGGGCTCCGGCAAAAAAATGTTCGGTGACTTGTGGAAAAAGAAAGGCCAGAGATAGAGTTCTTTTTTTTTTTTTGTATCTCTCGCCCACACTCGTGTTTAACTTTGAAAATCTGTTTTTCCGTTGATGTGTGATAGTGGCAAAACAGTTTCTTACTGTTTCAGATTCGGTAGGCAGTGGGTTTTGGATCTGCCGTCGTAGTAGGCATTGTTTTCCTAGTAATTTCAGAGTCCTGTAGAATTGTTTAAATGATCTCGACATGTTTTATTTCAGTTTATGAGTAGGGCCTTATTTCCTGTGATGCTAGACAAAGAAAATGCTCTTTTGTTGAACATTACTTTAATTTAATTTAATTTAATTTTTTTTTTTGCGATATTATCTACACTAGGAGGGGGTGGGTTTAGTTTCACAATGAGCTAGCAATAATGTGGTTTAAATTCACTTTTGACGAGAACTGAATTTAAGACTTCTCACTTACAATCGAACTCAAGACCTCTCACTTTAAATATTGAAAGCTTGTGTTTCCCCTTTAGATGAGCCTACTTTCCCTTCACTTATGAAAACATAATTTCACCGTATGAACATTATAATCGAAACTGCTTTTTTCTTTGTCATCAACTAAAGTTCACATATGTGAAAATCATTCAATATGTAAATCTTTTAGACATTCATACACATCAAACAAATGGACAGTTCACCGTCAGGATGCTACTTGTTACCAAATTTGTCAATTGGTTTGACACTATGGATGACTAAACGATCTCCAAATTAAGTGAATAAACAGTTATGATTATGATGTCCATACGATGAAGATATGTTAATCATAATTGAAAGGACAAGTAGGTTTATTCACGAGTGAAACACAAGTATTACTTTTTAGAATTCTTACGATGTATAAGAGATGTGTGAGAAGATCAAAGGACACTCCTTTTACTTCTCACACACCCTTCTAATTTTCGGCCGTCGGATCAGATGAATTAAAAAAGATCAAATAACAGAATTTAACAAGGAATGTATGAGAAGTAAAAATTGGTATGTGGATAGCACACCCCTAAGTTATTCCTCTGTCATGATGATGTGATATCATTTTACTGTACAAGCATCAATTTAAACAATCAATTAGTTTGAAATTCAAGAATACCTTTTAGAATTTTTACAATGATACACTAAAAATTTGCTCAAGAGCAGCAACACGAGTAGTCCAACAACACTAATTGACACCAAACAATTTGAACCCGCATAAAAGCCTGACTTGCGGCTTAATATGACCTAACCTCAACACCTCTCCATCTGATTTATATTATTGAACGAAAGTGAATATTCATACTCAAATTAATATATACATATAAAAAGACTGAATCAGAGAGAGTAGCTAAAATAAAGCCTATAAAAAAACAAAAAAAACCAATCCACTTGACTTCGTTTCTTAATGTTTTTTTTTTAATTTTTTAACAAACGATAATATCTACACTAAGGGGTAAAGAGTAGGCTAAGTCTTGTAATGGGATAATCATATTAATGTGGTTCAACTTCGCATTTGGCTAGATTTGAATTTAAGACCTTTTACTTACAAGTGAAAAAGAATATAACTTGATCGTAGTATTAAGTAACTGACTTCATTCGTTAATGTTTTCTTCCAAACTGGACAACGTATTGGTTCAAACGCCAATAAGCATATACCTCAAAAACATAATACATTTATATACTACATATATTTATGCACGTAATTTATATACTAAGTGCAGTTATGCAATAGATTACAACTGTAACTTCATCTTCCTTGTAAAGAATTCAAAATTTGAAGAAAATATTGAGCAGCAGTAGAACAAATTAGGAAAACATGTATTTTACTTTCTTCTATGGTATTCCACTTTTACAACCTTTCGAAGAATATTCGACTGAATCACCTACCGCACAATAAATTCTCATTTTTGTTGTCTTAAGTTTCTAGATAGTCAAGACTATTGACTGTTCAATAAGCATTTGTAAGACAATTGCATGCGTCAGAAAACATGATTTTCTTGAGTTTACCGGTTCAAGCTGTTGCATAATTGAAAATTTGCTCTTTTATAACCGAAAGGTTACAGTTTTGAGTCGTTGAAAAAGTTTCTTTGCAAAGTAAAGATAAGATTGCATATGATAGACGTTCCCCTCTTTTGTTGTCGTCGCTCGCAAAGCAGGAAGTCTTGTTGGCTTAAGCTTCTCCTTTATGGTTCATGAGCTCAATTTTTATTAGATAAAAAACAATAATGAAAAAGAAAGGATTAGTGTTGTGAAATTGAGGATATGTGTCCAGTAGAATATAAAGTAAATAAGACCCAATATTTACGAGGTTCTACAAATATGCCTAATAGTAGTCACTGTCATCATACTGAAATTACAAAAGTGATAAAAACAATGCAGTGTATCTATTCTTCTTTATAATATTTGTGAGCATTCTTTATATAGGAAAACTATATCTTCTCTGTTAAAGCCAATAAATGTGAAAGTAGGCGGCACACTTCAACATTTGTTGGCTATTGCGGCCTTTTTCTCCAAGTGGGTCATCCACTTTTATAACATTCCCCTTTGATGACCCCAAATCTTTGATTGATAGTCTTCATTAGAGCTTTTCTAATACTGATTCATGATATTAATAGGTGGCGTATATATATACACACACACACACATACATATATTATATAGAGCAAATCCTTGACGTATCAATTTTTTTTACACAACTTTTGATACAGTTTTTTGTGAGACCAACTATGTAATGTATCTTAGTGATCCAAACTGTCTATCTTTCAGAACATCATTCATAAATCTTTACAAAAAAATTAGATAAAGAAATATATATATATATATATATATATATATATATATATATAGATCGAATTAAAGTGGCGTTCGACTGAATAAAATCATGGAATATACAGCCAAAGAGAGAGAAGATTCCTATATATGCCAACTGCCAAGTATTCACCAGCCTTCGAACACCATATAATAAGTTTACTAAACATCGTATTCATCAACTGAATTATAGAAAATAATTCTTTATCCTCCTATTCTCATCTTCTTCCATCACTTTCTCTCATACATTATTTTTTGTCTTATTATCTCTATAAAAAAATCAATATAAGATGTTGGCGTGATTTAATCGTGACCGTTTAAATAGAAGAACATAAAAGAGTAAAAAGATTAGAAGGGTAGACAATCATTCTCTGTCAATTATGGTTCTAATTTTCCCTAAACAAGAATTGAAAAGTCCAAGTTTACCAGATAATAATATTAAACAAACAATAATTTCAATCGAGACGTGCCCTATTAGCACGTGGCTCTCTTTTGGCAACCGATACTAGCACTACTTGCCATTAACGAACAGAAAGCTCTTGAAAAAAATAATAATAATAAGAAAAAACCAAAAATATTTCTTTACAATCATTCGTTTGTAAGGGCTTTTTTTTGTTGTTGTTCCACCCGCCAAAATTGCAGATCCGGTAATGATTAATAATAAAGAAAAAATAATGAAAATGGTTTTAAAATTTTGAGTTTTAACGATAAGGATAAAATAAAGGGTAAAGTAAATAGTATCATGATTGATTTTTTAGTATAAAAATATGATTTTTTGTTAAAGTAAACAGTACCGGCGCTTTTCGTTAAAATTTCCTAATAATAACGTTATATTTTTTTTAATACATACGATATTATTTACATTAAAGTAAGGAAGTGGCCAAGACTTACAAAAAGTTAGTTATAATAATTTAATTCAAATTCGTTTTTGGTCAAATCAAACATAAGTTCTTTCACTTATAAAAAAAAAAAAAGGAATAACAGTACATCTCTCCCTTACTTTATAGTTTTGAATTTGCATTCACCACAAGAGGAGAAATAATATATTATACATTATATTGGTTTAAATTTGTCAATGCGTACCTACTCAGACCATGGTACATATTAACAAAACTTGGATATTTAATGATGATCCATTGTGAAGAAAATTGTACTTGTCATCAAGGTTCTAAAAAACAGTAGGCGCTAGTCGGGCGGTGAATTGGGGTCTAAGATCCAGGTAGTGCGTAGGCAGGAGCAGTAAACTTATTATGTATCGTATAAATAAATGCATGTTTATACTTAAAAATACATAATTGCATTGGGTATATATAAATTGACAAGTAGAATGGCATATAGATTAGAAAGTATTAGAACATATTGAAAACATGGGTAACCAGAATATAATGAGTGTTCATCCAAGTAGTCAGCAAGTCTTACAATTTATATAATAAAAAAAAAAAAAAAAAGCAAATGAAAGTTTTCTACTTTTTTTTTCTAATTTAGAGTCGCGACCTAGGCTGGCACCTAGACTGGCTAGGCGGGGGCCTAAATGGGTTAGGCAGGTGCCTAAACAGGTATATGCACAATTTCTTAATTTTCAAATGTCTAGGATTTAATTGGGGCGGTGACCAACTTCCTAGCGCCTAAGCAGGACCTAGGCGGGGATTTTTAGAAAAGTGCTTATCATAGAATGCATACACATGATTGATAATCAAGTAGTTAAATATTTAACAAAAGTTATTTGGTTAGGGTTTAACAGAAATTATCATAGAGGATAGCATTGTGGAGACAAAACGAGATACTCACTTGGGCTATTTACATTCAATATTGGAGTCTTACAAATACCACAAGAGCTTTTCCGAGAAGATGATGAACAATGGTACCGTTCATTACTCTCGGCTTCAGCTAGTGTAGATGTTTCTCAAAAAAACAAAGGCCGTCAATCGACTCCTCCAAAAAGTCCAATCCATTGGGCGTGAAAGAGGGAACTAAACCTTCCCTGGCTAATAAGCCTAACTTCATTGGGCTTGAAAGATGTAATCAATTGTGTCATATAAGCCTAATTAACTTCATGTTATATAACTTACAGTAGGCCATTTTACAACTGAAGCGAAATCTCCCCCTTCCCCCTTATAATAATAATAAAAAATAGGGGTTTTTGAACTTTAATCCTTCAAGAAGGTTAAAATTTAATAAAAACATGGTGTTAGATTTGATATTCATTACTTAATTCAAATTTATTTTATATTTTTGGTTTAATATTTAATATATATCTTATTTAATGTCACTACATTAAATTTTAAATTTATTATTATACACATTTTAATTAATTAATTTTATTTAACTTCCTCTAACTAGTGTACCTAAACATCCGTATCACAATATATTTTACTAAGTAAGTGTACCGAAATATCCGCACCTAAATATATTGTAGTAAATTACTGGCACATAAGAAAATATGCAAAAATATAAGTGTACCGAAAATTCTGTACCTAACTATATGATACTAAACTAGTGTACAAAAATGTCGATACCTAAATATATTATACTAAACTAGTGTACCTAAATGTCCGTACCTAAACATATTATAGTAACCGAGTGTATCAAAATTTTCATACCTAAATACATTGTAATGAATTATTGACACGTAAGAAAATATGCAAAAACATAAGTATACCGAAAAATCTCTACGAAAATATTTTCTTATATAAGATACTCAGCATAATGAAAATGAAAATTTATAATATTTTCATAAAATTTAATTTATGAACACCATAAGATTATAAATAAAAAAGAGAGACATTGAATACATACGCTGACATTTAATAGAATCTAAGAATTAAAATCAAATTTTAATCTTATATAAGATGTTTTTCTAAACTTTATCTTATTTGGGGATTAAAATCGAAGAAAACTGGTCAAGACTTGAGGGCGGCGTGCAAGAACTCAGAACTTTGGTGCTCAAATCGCCGAAGTTTTGGAGTTGGCGGGGATGTGTTTCACGGGAAACGTGAGAGAGAGAGAGAGAAGAGAGAGAGAGAAATGTGAGAAGCAACGGGGAGGACAGAGACCGAGAGAATTCCGGAGAAGTGGGGCTGGGCCTCACGTGGCTCACCAATAAGTCCTGAATAAGAGCACATGTCCATTTACTTGTAAAATTGCTAAAATACTGTCGGTGTTCCAAAGTTTGCAGAATTTTCGTTATATGTATTCAGCGTAGTCGTATTTGATTCTTTCGTGACTTTTCAAATTTCTTGACATATTTGGATAGTAGCCCATGCGTTAGGGTAGAAACGTACCATCTAAATATACCAAGAAATTTGAAAAGTCACAGAAGGATCAAATACAACCACGTAGAATACCGCGTAGCCCAATAGGGGCATTTTCATTTTTTTACTTAAAAAAAAAAAAATTACGCCATAAATACAAACAAGTTTTAATAACTATGAGAAACAAAATACAAAATTAAGTAGTGAAATCCAGGGACGGGATTTCATATTTGGAATACCAAATGTTGTGAGAGAAACTCTAGTTGTCTGAATTTTTATTGAATGAAAAGATGTTCAATACAAGGCCTAAAAACAATTCTAAAGGCTTTGCTCATGAAAACTAAAAACAAGCAATAAAAACCTTGAAACCCCAAAAGACAAACAACAAAGAACATAAAACTCTTGACAATTCAAAAGACAAACAATAAAGAACCCCATTTATTAGTAGACTACAATTTTGACGAATTTCTACGAAAGATGGCTCAAGCCACTTTGTGGGAGAATTGCTTTAACGAATTTCTACGAAAGATGGCTCATACCACTTTTGTGGGAGAAAGGAAAGGATTTTCTACAGAGGATGACTCAAGCTAGTTTTGACACGCCATATGAAAGCAGCATTCATCCGAATAGTCTAAAAAACCCAAAGCATCCACTTTCGAGAAATTGCAACAATGAATAACCTTTTAACCCTGAATTACCAATTTTTCAATCAATTTTCTTAATTAAATAGTGTTTCCTTCTTTTAAATCTTTTACATTAAAAATAACACTAACTCCATCCTCCGTCACATGAGAACAACATTCTACTTGTAATAGCAAGCCCGACCCAAGCCTAGTGCAGGCACGGTGACCGTTTGGGGCCCAAAAAAATTGGGGGCACTAAAATTATTAGGGTGATATATTTTTATATGTTTTTATAAGAGTATAAATTTATAAAATTTAGTTTAGTGACAAAGAAATTTAACTAGAACTGGTGGTTTTGTTGTTTAAAATGAATGAAGAGGTCTTAAGTTCAAAACACCACGTGTGCTTATTTACATTCCAATTTTTACAAATTTCTTTTCATAACAGTATAAATTTATAAAATTTGGCTAAATGATCAAGAAGTTTAATTAGAAGTAATGATTTTTGTTGTTTAAAATTAACGAGAGGTCCTAAGTTTGAAATGTTATGTGCATGTTTATTTTTTTCAATTTTTACAAATTTTTGTTTGGTTGTTCATTTATTTACTAGCTAGTAGCTATGTGAGTTGCTATTTTTAAATATCTGTTCCAATTCAAGTCTAATCTTCAGCAAAAAATAAGGCATAGACCAAATTTTTAGACCAAATTTGCAAATAATATGACGTGTCATCAAAAGGTTTAATTTAGTGTTCATTCATTACTTATACATATCCTTAAAGACTCAAAAATATTAATATTTTTTTAGTCTTATATTGACGAAGTTAGTAAATAAAAAAAAACAACTTACAATTTATACAAAGACATCCCACATCGCCCAGGGGAGTGATCCTTATATGTATATTCACATCCCTATCTAGCACGAGGCCTTTTGGGAGCTCACTGGCTTCGGGTTCCGTAGGAACTCCGAAGTTAAGCGAGAAGGGGCTAGAGCAATCCCATGATGGGTGACCCACTGAGAAGTTGCTTGTGAGTTCTCAAAAACAAAACCGTGAGGGAATGGTAAGCCCAAAGCGGACAATATCGTGCTACGGTGGTGGAGTTGGGCCGAGAAGTGATCTGCCCCGGGCCGGGATGTGACAATTTGGTATCAGAGCCTAACCCTGGCCGCGTGTGTGCCGACGAGGACGTCGGGCCCCTAAGGGGAGTGGATTGTGACATCCTATATCACCCAGAGGAGTGATCCTTATATGTATATTCACATCCCTACCTAGCACGAGGCCTTTTGGGAGCTCACTGGCTTCGGGTTCCGTAGGAACTCCGAAGTTAAGTGAGAAGGGGGCTTGAGCAATCCCATGATGGTTGACCCACTGGGAAGTTGCTCGTGAGTTCCCAAAAACAAAACCGTGAGGGAATGGTAAGCCCAAAGCGGACAATATCGTGCTACGGTGGTGGAGTGGGCCCGGGAAGTGATCCGCCCCGGGCCGGGATGTGACAAAAACACTTTAAAAGTTCAAATGGAAAACAAAACTCATGTCCTATCTACTTGAAAGCCCAAAGTTTTTTAAGTTTCCTTCTCTTGATACAAAATAAATTAATTATTCCGTATTTCTAAATTATTGAGTTTGAAGTGTTTTATTAAATATAATTTTATCGATGTTTTACGTGTGAAAACAAATAATTTTTTTATATGAAATAAGGGCACATTTTTTAACGTTGTCCCGGGCCTCAAAATTCTCTGGACCGACCCTGTGTAATAGGGTTGTGTTCATCCTTTTGGATACGTAAGTAGTACTGGTGGACAAAACAAGGATTAGAGATGAGAATATTGGACCAACGCCAAGTCGCCAACACGAAGAGAAACGCTTCCACTGAAAACAGGAGTTGAAGGAGTCGACAAAATATTTTAGCCGATAGCTCATTCAGTAAATTGTAGCAATGGTCCCTCAACTTTAATCAAATTGTAGCAATGGTCATTCAACTAAAAATTCATTACCATTGGTCCCTCAACTTATCAAAATGTGTAGCTATAATCTTTTTCATCAATTTTGTCAAAATAAGTTATGTTGGAATAACCATTTATATAATTAGGGTCCCTCAACTCATCAAAGTGTGTAAGTATGGTCCTTTTTGTCAACTACGTCAAAATTTTGTCAAAACAAGTTATGTTGGAAGGATCATTGCTACAATTGGGTTAAAGTTAATGGACCATTTCTTCAGTTGAATTAAAGTTGAGGGACCAATGGTAATGAATTTTTAGTTGAGGGACCATAGCTGCACATTTTGATGAGTTGAGGGACCAATGGTAATGGATTTTTAGTTGAGGGACTGTTGCTCCAATTGAGTTAAAATTAAGAGACTATAACTACAATTTTGGCAGAGCTAACATTTTATGCAGGGGCAAAACATAAAACAGGTTATAAGAAATTTTCCAATTTTTACACGTTACAATATACAAAAGAAATAAATTACGAGCAAAATTAGTGTAAATTAAAATGGTAAACTGTCATTTGGCCCCTTGAACTATTACTCCAGTTGAAATTGATGCCTTGAACTATTTTTTTTTAGTAAATTAACCTCCTAAACTATTTGAAATCAACCAATTGACCCCTTGTCGATAAATTTCATCCACTATATGGTCAAATTCAAAGGAAAATTAGTCTTTCCTTCATCAATTTTCTTACTTGCCAACTATAACCACCAATGAACTTATGACATTTGAAAACAACATAATGTTTAATGACAACGTGAGATGGTCCGTTATGTAAACATTTGGTTTATTTTTATGTTTTCTCATTATGCTATATGTTTTTGAATTATTCTGTGTCCATGTGTCAAAATTTTATTGATGGTTAGAACTGACAAGTAACAATTGATGATGAAATAACTAATTTGCCCTTGAATTTGACGAAATTGATTCCACAATCTAACGGCAAGGGGTTAATTGACTGATTTTAAATAGTTCAAGAGGTTAATTTACCAAAAAAATAGTTGAGAGGGTCAATTTCAACTGTAGTGATAGTTTAAATGTAACAGCCCGTCCCGAAACGTACATTTGAAATTACAATTTTACCCCTAGTTCGTTACTTTACGTGTAGTTTGGTGTTGTGTGGTGTTGTAGGACCACACACACACTCATACACCCCGTCTCACTCTCCCGGGATTCCCTCCCTCTTTCCCTCACTTTCTGTCACTCTGTCTCTCTCTCTCTCTCTCCCCGAGTTCCTCTCTTCTTCTTCTTCTTTTACATACGGACATACACACAAACATACTCAAATCTTCACCAATCAAGAAACCAATTACACCATTGAACTCGTGAAGTTGTGAGGAGCACAACCATACCAATTTCAGGTAAGAATTCTAACGTTTTCACGTCGATATCACCATGGCCGATTTGAGCACTGTTCATGCAAACCTAATCTAGCTTGTTTTAGGAAATTCTAAGCTTGTAGTTGTGTTTGTGAGGTTCCCAGGAGCTTGGGAGTGTTTCGTTGGACGAGTTTGGACGTCGGGATCGTCCTGTTCAAAGTTGGCCGAACTTGGATCGTTGTTGTAGGTATGATCGTGTGATTTTTAGGCCTTAAAACTAGTCTAACGTTGTTCTACTAGTCCTAAGCTTCATTTTGGTATAAAGATCGTGAAAAATGGTTGAAAAACGAAGGAGAAAACTAAGTTTGAATTTTTCCCAGTTTTCCGGCGCCGTCGCCGGCGCCGGAGTCTCGCCGGAGAAGACAGGGGAATATTCCGTTAAGTTTAACGGAATATTCCTAACGGCAGTGGACGGCGTCAGTTAAGTCTAACGGAATATTCCTGACGGCGTCTGTTGACACCGTCAGTGTGCATGGCACGTGGCCGCGCGTGGGGGCGCGTAGGTCCGTGCCTAGGACGGCGCGTGGGGGCGCGTGCGTGGTCCAAAAATTATTTTAAAATTATGGGTGTGATCCTGAGATTGTGTAGAGCACGTTGGTATATTCAATTGTCCAATTTGAGCAATGTATGAGAAGTTATCACGAGAAGTTGGTTATGTGCTTTTAAATTAACGTTTTCGTAGCTTTTTCGCGTATAGGTGATACGTATCCCGAGGACGAGGGTACACACTCGAGGCAGGGGGGCTACGACCCTTCTAATTACCAGTGAGTGGGCTTTTGTTTTCCGTATATACCTATATACATATTAATTCCCAGAAATTAAATAGAAAAGGTTATTTGTTTTATGCCATGCATCATATGAATGTTGTTTACGCATCATCGCATGTATTAGTAGTGGCATACATATATATATATATATATGTGTGTATTTGGTGTTGTGGACGCACAGGTAAGTGCCAGGTAAGCGGTATTCATGTTGTTATGCAATAGTAGGTTGAGATATTTAGAGAGCTCATAATCTGCACCCCCGGTGTCAGTGCTCCCGCCCGAGGCCAGGGCACAGCCTTCACGTGTATGTTCACCAGCACCGCATGCTCGCCTTGGATCCAAGTTAGGTGCAAGCCTGTCGTACAGACCACATTAGGTGGTTCCGACTTGTAGGTGACCCGCGATTTATTGCCCAGCTTCACGTGATCGTAGCACTAGAGCATATATATATATTACACCCAGCCTGTCGTACAGACCACGTTAGGTGGTTCCGACTCGTGTGCAGATTCAGTTATTGAGTTGAGATTGGAGCTCTAGATGCAGCCGTACAGGTCACGTTAGGTGACTCCCGGCTGCTAGATTATATGTTATTGATGTGAATTACGCTTGAGCATTTACATTTATTATGAGATTCTGTTGTGGCATATTCTCGAGCATGAATGGCATATCATGGAGCATGATTGACATATCTATACATACGTATATATGTTCATTCTCTGGGAAGTATACAGGTTTTACGGCGAGGGGTTAGAATGTATTTTGCTAAAGAGTTTTCAAAGAGCTTTGTTTTTGCCCACTCACGCTTTTGTTTTTGCGCCCCTCCAGGTTCTAGTGGTCTAGCAAGTTCGGTGGTTTACCCCAGAGGACGTCCCGGCATTTCTGACAGACATTCACCATTGTAGGGTCACCTTCGGGTGTATATATGTCGCATTTTCCTTTTTGACTGCTGTAGACTTGCTCTGAATCTGTGTCTCACATACACTAGTACTTTGTATGCTAGTAGGTTTTTAATTATTCGTACTTTTATATTACTATCTTAATCGCTTCCGCACGCGCACATGGCTACGTCACCTTCGTGTGACGGCCAGCACGCCCTGATCTCGGTCGGGGTGTGTCATTAAAGGGTCAAACCATAATTTACCCAAATTAAAATGATGCTAGTCTTTCAAATTAAAATGATGCTAGTCTTTCTTTCATATCTCGAAAATATTATTCTATGAATTTTTCTTTTGTTAAAAAATGACCTGCAATTGAGTTTATGCACGTATTATATATTTATGTACTAAGTGCACTTATGCAAAAGACTACAACTGTAACTTCATCTTCCTTGTAAAGAATTCAAAATTTGAAGAAAATGTTGAGCAACAGTAGAACAAATTAGGAACGCACAATGTATTCTCATTTTTATTAATTATCTTTAAGTTTCTAGAGGGTCAAGACTATTTAATGCTGAATAAGCATTTCTAAGACAATTGCACGCGTCAGAAGCTTGATTTTATGGATTTTTCTTTTCTTTTCTGGGCACATGGTTTTATTGAGTTTACCGGATCAAGTCTTAGCGCAACAAAAAATTTTTTTTTTTTGTGGTCGAAAAATCACAGGTTCGAGTCGTTAAAAAAGTTTCTTTGCAAAGTTAAGATAAGATTACATATGATAGATGATCCCCCTCTTTCGTCGTCGTCACTTGTGAAATAGATAGCCGTATTGGCTTGAGCTCCTCCTTTGTTGTTTTATTAAGCTTACGGCTAACAAATATCAATCCCCCAGCTAAACATTCATAAGCTTAATTTTTATTAGATTAGGTTGGTGTTGTGAAATTGAAGATACATGTGCACTTTATACAAAGTAATGAAATTGTATCTATTCTTCTTTATAATATTTGTGAGCTGATAGATTTTTATATAAGAAAACGATATATTCTCTACTGAGAAATGTAAAAGTAAATAGCATGTTTTCAACATTTGTTGGTGATCGGTGCCTTTTTCTCCGAGTTGGACATCCATTTTTATATCAATTAGAAGATTCTGTATAGCGGCTAAAATTCGTGTATGATGATGTTACTAGCAGTTACTTTTTGACCGAAAGGAAAATATTAGAATAATGAAGGCTCAATATTTTCTTATTCAACAGTATCCCTTTCAAATTTTTTTGGTGAAAATTATAGGAATCTGTAAATCATGTTTGTTTATTATGTATTGTACGATTAGTTTTAATCAGATATTATTTGTATTTAATTTAAAATAAAAATATTTATAATATTTTTTAATCACATGATATATAATAAAAATATAAGAAAACGATATCTTCTTTGCTAAAAAATGTAAAAGTAAATAGCATATTTTCAACTTTCGGTCTGCCTTTTTCTCCGAGTTGGACTTCCATTTTTATATCAATTAGAAAATTCCGGATAGCGGCTATCGTGTATGATGATGCAAACTAGCAGTTACTTTTTGACCAAAAGGAAAATATTAGAATAATGAGGACTCAATGTATTCTTATCCAACGGTATTCTCTTTGGAATATTTTGGTTAGAATCTTAGGAATCTGTAAATCGTATTTGTTTATTATATATTATGCGATTAGTTTTTATCAGGTATTATTTGTATTTAATTTTAAATTAAAATATTTAAAATATTTTTTTACCACACGATATATGATGAACGTATATGATTCACAGATTCTCAAAATCCTCACAAAAAGAATCTGACGAAGATCCGGATTCTATTCTCACTGTCTTTATCTAAAAAGAAACATATATTACTGTGTTCCTTAATAATATGTTTAATTACCATTCTTTGTGTTAATATATTAAAAAAAATATATGTGAGAGAAAGGAAGAGAAGAGGGATGGAAATAGGAGGGAGAAAATCCTACTCCCTTCAAAGGTGGTAGACGTCGACGGCTGATAGTAAAGATCCGTATATACAAACTATAGATGATAACTTTGATATGCTATGGTAGAATACCATTGTGTTTGTTGTTTTGGAAGCAAATATTAAAAAATTAAAGTGATGGTGTATTTGTGACATCCCACATCGCGCAGGGTAGTGATCCTTATATGTATATTTCAATCCTTACCTAGCACGAGGCCTTTTGGGAGCTCATTGGCTTCGGGTTCCGTAGGAACTCCGAAGTTAAGCGAGAAGGAGGCTAGAGCAATCCCATGATAGGTGACCCACTGGGAAGTTGCTCGTGAGTTCCCAAAAACGAAACCATGAGGGAATGGTAAGCCCAAAGCGGACAATATCGTGTTAAGGTGATGGAGCGGGCCCGGGAAGTGATCCGCCCCGGGTTGGGATGTGACAATTTGGTATCAGAGCCTAACCCTGGCCGTGGTGTGCCGACGAGGACGTCGGGCCCCTAAGGGGGGTGGATTGTGACATCCCACATCGCGCAGGGTAGTGATCCTTATATGTATATTCCAATCCTTATCTAGCACGAGGCCTTTTGGGAGCTCATTGGCTTCGGGTTCCGTAGGAACTCCGAAGTTAAGGGAGAAGGAGGCTAGAGCAATCCCATGATGGGTGACCCACTGGGAAGTTGCTCGTGAGTTCCCAAAAACAAAACCGTGAGGGAATGGTAAGCCCAAAGCGGACAATATCGTGCTACGGTGGTGGAGCGGGCCCAGGAAGTGATCCGCCCCGAGCCGGGATGTGACAATATTCAATTGGAATTTTGGAAGATTTTTTTTTTTTTTTTTAATAAATCTAGAAGTATTCTATCAACATTTTAAATAATTATCTGAAATTCAACATGCGTTCAATTAGGATTTTAAAATAGTTTATTAAAATCTTTAAAATTCGGGTGTATTCAATTAATATTTAAATAAGTTTATAACATTCCAGGTGAACTTTAGAAAGTTTAGGAATTTGAGGGAATTAGAGAGATTCCGTAATGTATTTTTTAACATTCACAAATCTCACATCTTCCCGCGTTGAATCAAAATTTCACATGAAATCTCTAGAAATCAATTAAGCTTCATCAAAACCCAAAATCCCTCAAAAATCTCAATTGAATACATCCCTCTCTAAGTGATTTAGTTTGTTTGGGTATGCATATATATAATTATTTTAATACAATGATATACATTTACATTAAGAGTGAGGAAATAAATTGGTATCAGACTCGTCATTTACAAGATTTAAATTAAAACCTAACTTACAAGTGAGAAGAAATGTGACTCAATTGGTTTCGAGTTGGGCTTAGGTCATTTTATCTAGGAAAAGTCTTCAATTTAGTTATAAATATGACAACGATCATGATACAGATTAGTCATAAATTTGTATAACACGACAGATCTATTACAAGAGCAAAGTTAACAACTCAAACTTTGCATATGGTGAGAAAACAAAAATAGCCTATAGTAAGTACACAAAACTCGCTAAGTGAGACTAGATAAAACAGAAAACTCAACGTGAACTTATGAACTTATGAACTTATTACAACAATAAATTAACAAACTTAGTCCTAAGACAGTCCCTGCTACCATGAGATGTCATTAAAATAAAGAATATGAACTACCATAACCAGACACCTTTACCACTAAAAAAAACCGAAACACTTGCATCCTACCCCAACTAATGTGAAAGATCGAACAGATCACAAGAGGAAAGGCTCTTAGAATTTTCTCCATGTTATTTTAAGTTCAAATGCTTTGAACGCTTGACCATCAGATTCTAGAAAGGTATTGTGGAAATCTACTTATAAGTAAAAACAAATATATACATATGTGTACACACACACACACACTATCTATAGCAGATTTGCGACATCAATTTTTTTACACAACTTTTGAACATATTTTTGTGGAGCCTATTATATAATGTATTTTATACTTTTTACCTTTCAAAATAGCATTCATAAATCTTTTTCGTGAAAAATTAGACAAAAAATAAGGAGGGATATATATATATATATATATATATATATATATATATATATCAATCGAATTAAAGTGGTGCTCAACTGAATAAAATCATGCAATATACAACTAGAGAGAAGATTTCTATATAGGCTTTCTACCAAGTATTCACCAGCCTACCAACAATATATAATAAGTTTACTAAACATCGTATTCATCAAGTGAATTATGGTTCTAATTTTCTCCAAGCAAGAATTTAAAAGTCCAAGTTTACCAGATAATAGTATTAAACAAACAATAATTGACTATAATTTCAATCGAGACTTGCCTTATTAACACGTGGAACTTTTCTGGCAACCGATACTAGCAAGTTGCTAGTAGCAACTTTTCTGACAACCAATATGAGGAGAAATTTTTCATTGTATTAGGAATACAAGTAGTACACCACGTGTTCTAATAAAAATAGTGAGAAATTTTATTTTTTAAGATATTAACTTTTTAACACATATATCCTACTATTTATATAATAACACGTAATGTACCACCCTGTGTACGGTCACATTGAAAAATATCTCCTATACGAGGAGTACGAGCCGCGCCCTTCATCGTTGAAATGTCTGAAGCCTGTAGTCAGTACGTGCTCGAGTGCTCGATCGAGGGCTGACGTACTGGCTGTTGTGGTTGTTGACCTATTTTACCTGGAAGACCTAACCTGAATGAACAGCCACTATAAAAGCATCATGCAGCATTGCATGTTTTCATATCCATCACTTTTCTTTCCACAAGCTAGTTCTTGTAACAGATTACCAAAGTTTAGGGTTTAATTATTTAGTGAAATGGGTTCCTTAGCACCTCCCAAGCTTCCTACTATCAACTTCTCAGCCGAAGGCTTGAAGCCCGGATCAAGTTCTTGGTTGTCCACCGCCAAACAAGTCCGGTACGCACTCGAAGAATACGGCTCTTTCGTGGCACAGTATGATCAAATTTCTCCAGAACTTCAAAACAACATCTTTGGCCAGGCCGCAGATCTGTTTGAGGTTCCCGTAGAAAACAAAGTAAAGAATGTTGGTGAGCAACCGTATCATGGGTATATTGGTCCAAACCCCTTCATGCCACTCTATGAAAGCTTGTGCATCGATAATGTGACATCTCCCCAGGCAACTCACAAGTTCAAAAATCTGATGTGGCCTGCTGGCAAGAAAAACTTCTGGTAAGTTGGTAACTTCTATTTCTTATGTATCATTTATACATGAGTATTGGCATGCATTATTTATTTGTTGTTTATACGAACTTTTTTTGTTGTTGTTTTGGTGCAGTGAAACTACAGATTCATTTGGGCAGTTATTAGGAGATTTGGAACGAACAGTGGGACAAATGTTATTCGACAGCTTTGGGGTAGGAAACGAGTACGAGTCTGTCGCTAATTGCAACAGTCACCTCCTTAGATTCATCAAATATGAGGTGCCGGAGGACACTGACACTACGTTAAGGTTTCCAATGCATACAGACAATAGCTTCACAACCATAGTTGTTCAGCACGATGTTAGTGGGTTGGAGGTTAAAACAAAGGAAGGTGATTGGATTAATATTGAGTCTGTGCCTTCACAGTTCTTATTCATGGCAGCCGATGGATTGCAGGTGAGTCCAAACTTAAAAAACATGGTGGCTCCACACTTCACGAATAATGTATCTTCATTTATAAATTTTGTACTACAAAATCTCATCATAGCACAATATAATGAGTACAGCAAAGACAGATATTTAATGATATGTTAGTAGTAAATTACTAATCATAGTTTATTCGATTTGGATTTAGATGTGGAGCAATGACAGAATAAAAGCTTGCCAACACCGAGTGAAGCATTGCGGAGATAAGACGAGATACTCTCTCGGTCTGTTTACATTCAACAATGGAGTCTTACAAGTACCAAAAGAACTAGTGGACGATGAGCACCCACTGCTCTATAATCCATGTGATAGTCGTGGCTATACACGATTTCATGCTTCGGCAGAGTCCAAGAAGGCAGCGTCTCGTATCAAAGCTTATTGCGGTATCAAAGTTGAAAACTAGCCAAGACTTGAGGGCGGCTCAAATTTATGATTGTCCTATGCGATATGCGCATTCTAAATGTTTTTGTAACTTTATTTTGACCGTAAGAGTATGGATGTATGTTTGTTGATTTCGACATGAATGAAGAGGGACTGAAAATAAAGACATATATATTTTCTTTTGATATCAATCAACGACTTAAGGATTTCGCAGATACCGTTTCATCACAATAGAGGAAAGTAATTATACCTATGCACTTCGGTACGAATTTGTTACCAACCCCTTTCCTGACATTTAATAATTTAAACCACTAACGCTATCGTTTGTAAAAATAAAAAAAATAAAAAATAAAAAATGCAACATATGCCTAATTGTTAAAGATGTCACTGATTTTAAACAGATTCTCTCGTAATTAATAGTAAAATAGAAACAATACCCCCACAATTTTAGTTTTCTACAAAAACATTTCAAAAATTCATCTTTTATCCCCTTATCAATAGGAGAAAATACAAGTAGGAATTCATCTTTTATCCCCTTATCAATAGGAGAAAATACATGTTTTTTCGAATTTTAGTTTTATACAAAAACATTTCAAAAATTCATCTTTTATCCCCTTATCAATAGGAGAAAATACAAGTAGGAATTCGATTACGGGAATCAAAATAGTAGTTCATAAACATAATACACAACTAATCATTCATCGCTGTCGTCGCTATCGTAGTTTTGGCACAATGATTGCAATACATTGGTTGTAGCACTGGTTTTATTCTCTCCCTCTTGTTTCTTCTCATTTGGTTTTTTTGAATTTTGAACCTCCTCTCCCAATTGTTTCTTGTCTTCTGGTTCTGCCGGCTTTTTACCTTCAGCCACAACTGGTTTCTTAACTACAGCAACCCTAACGTTCGAAGACTTGAAAGTATTTCGATTCCCTGTCAACAGCCAATAA
This sequence comes from Pyrus communis, assembly GCF_041283825.1. Classification (NCBI taxonomy): domain Eukaryota; kingdom Viridiplantae; phylum Streptophyta; class Magnoliopsida; order Rosales; family Rosaceae; genus Pyrus; species Pyrus communis. The sequence continues at coordinate 24,082,336 of NC_142574.1, forward strand.
TATAAATGGTCAAATAATGCCTAACGGAGAGAATCTATAAAGAAACAAATAATTGATTCAGGGATGAGAACAATCCGCGCGCGTCTGACATACCTCCGTTGCTTGAGGTATCAGAAATACTGCTTTTTGTCAACCAATCTGTCGGATTGCTAGGAAGCCCTTGAGTAAGCTTTTGCCGCTGCATGGAAAATATGTGCAAACAAACGTTATAAGCTTACTGTTGTACAAAAAATGCAGATAACTGTTGCAACATAAAACATGCTGATGTTATTTAGGCGAGTTGAGGGCTAAATGCCCACACAACAAGGAATTAATTACTTTCCCTCAGCAGGATGCCTGACCACCAGTGTAAGTTTAGAAACCAGAATCGATTTTCAATTGAGATTCCAACTCTAAGAAATATTTCCCCTTCATACAATTGCAAAATAGCACGGGGTAGGAAAGAGAGGAGTGGATGGATGGAGCATATTGCTAAGTTATCTTGATTATGGTATTTGCAAGAATCATCGTGCAATTTCTAGATGAGTAAATAAGAACACCATGACATACACCAATAACAAAAACCGCATGCATGTTATACTCCATTTAAGAACCAATAACAAAAACCACACATGTGATACTCCATTAAAGGATAAGGATAAAAGACCACATAAAGTAGAGCTGGATCTAAAACCAAGTGTCCAGCATACTGTGTATGTAATCTCTAATAAGACAACATGTATATATCAAACAACTAACATGTCATACCTTCAATTTATGGGTTGATGTTTCGCCGTTGCCACTTAAAGGCTCAATCATATCTTCTTCGTCATCTAAATCTTCATCATGAATCCTTTTAATATAATCTTTTGAGTTCTGCATAAATTTGTTCAGAAAAAATTAATTGGATTAGAAACAAACAGCCCACAAGAAAGAAGAAGAAAAATGAAAGCACAAAATTGATCAAGGAGGATTAAGTTGGACATAAAACAAGGTAGCGCATAAATACTAACATGGAATACGATTGATTTTAGGACTGCTTCATCCTCGTCTTCAATCCTTTTTTCCTGTAAAACATCAACTTCAGTACACTCACTAAATAATAACAGAGAGTAAACAAGTTGCAGAGCAAATTCAAGATAGAAATGAATGCACAAAACAAGTATCATTTTGTTTGAAAGTACATGTATATAATAAAACTCTTCAATCCTTTATATTCACCTACCGAGGTAATGTATGTCATTTCAATATACTAAACACATCAGGTTTTTGGTTTACCCATGGTTCAAGACATGAAGATAACTCAACTACTTGCAACACATTATAATATGTTGGCTCAAGAAGCCTATCAAATTTCTTTGGTTATATAATTATTGTACCCTGAATTACTTGATGTTGTAAACAAATTCATAGAAACTAAATCAGAGCAGCAAGCTTTTGCACACTCAAGGAACCATGCTTCTACGTGTTTTTGCATTGCAATATCTAAACAAATCCACAAGCGTATAGCAGACAATATTGACACTGGACAGAGAGCAATATCATATATACATGCATGTGTATTTATTCGGTATAAAGTTTAAACCGGTCTAGAGATAAAAAGCATATAAATGTGTACCTTTTGGGCAGAAGTTTGTTTCAAAGCCTCCAACATAGCATCCACACTCACAGTCGCATGCCTGGACTGAAAACCGTAAACCTTGTATTAGTATCCCAGGATACCGAATTGCAGCCGACAGAGAGAATTGAATAAATGCATAACATAATATTCATATGCATATCGACAGAAACAGAAATGTCATGCTTTACAAATTTAGTGGCAGCACTGTATGATTACATCACATCGACTGGATTGTCCATCCATCTATCAAGGTACAAAGGAAAAAAAATTTGCGACTTATCACAAGATAAACAACTACTAGACATCTACCTTCATGGACTTCATCTCATCCAAAGCAGCCATGACGTCCATCTCTCTCTTTGAATCCTGTGTTCTGTTCTCCAAGGCTCTCATGGCATCTCCCATTTCTTCGGACTCCCTTTTCTGTTTCTCCTTATCTACTTCCTGAAAAGAAAAAAACATATATACAAATCAAGCGGTTAAGCAATGTTCATCACAAAATAAGAGAACCTGAAAACATGAAAGAACACGGTAAGTGGAAAGTCATCATTTTTGCTTCTGTTTTACCTCATCTTCATTGCGCCAGGGTTCAAAATTACGCGTCGCACCAGCCTCAACAACATAGTCAGAATTCTGTGGGTCTGTCTTCATCGCGAGTTCCGCAGAGCACTTGGTACATTTGAAGTAAAATCTGAATATTTGAATTCCCAAATACGTCTGCAAATGGTAAAACCATCAATAACCCAGTTCACAGGACATAACAAAAACCCTGTCAAACCCAAACCTAAGAAATTAATCAAACACCTAATTCCCACATTCTCAAAGAACAAGAATACCCACAACAATTTAAAACGATAAAATAAACCCTAGAAATCAAATGAAAACGAGTTAGGCTACGCAATTAGAAACCCTAGCGATTAAAGAAGGAACAACGTACCTCTCCAACGACATCTTCTTTGCGAGAATTGAACTTGGTGCCTTTGTAGATGTAATTGCCGCAGGTATTGCACCGAATGCTCATCGGAAGCATCATCCGCACCTTTATCTGTTGATTCTTTGGCCTCCTGATCCGGGGCAGCTTCGAAGGGTCGAAGTCCGGCGGATAGTACTTGTTCAGAACCTTACGTTCTCCCATCTTTGATGCTCTTCGAAAACCCTAAAGCTCCTTGATTAAACTCGAATTGGTTCTCTTCTGATCAAAATTTCACAAAAATTCAATAGTCGTATATAAACCCTATAAATATGTGTATGTATTTGTATATCGGCGAAATCCGAAGCAAAGAAGAATTGACGTGAAAATAGGAGGAGAGGAGGGGAGAGAGGAGGGAGTGGAAGATGATATATGATGAGTGCGCGAGTCAACTGAGCTTGTTAGGGATTTTGGAGAGGGAAGAAGGAGAAGAGAGACGCGCCACCGTCAGATTTCCCTCCCTTTCTTCTATTTCTCCGGTTAAGTATCACGAGCCCAACACGTGAAATCACTTTTGAGGGCACCACCCAGCCCTTGTTTGGCAGTGTAAATTGTCACGAACCGGACTATATCTGGGAAGGTTAGGCCAACCGAATGGATCATGTTCAGCTCCTGTCTAAATTATAGTTTTACTAGAAATTATTTTTTAATAAACAGTATCATATTATATTTAGATACCATCTTCATCTGAAAGGGGTTATTTTTTAGCCCCTCATAATTTATTCTTTCAAGTTTGTTTTTCAATTTTACTAGTTAATTGAATTAAACTATTTCATTAAAATAAGATTTTCAGACATATTTTGAGTATCACTTGTAACTAAATTAATAAGTTTCTAGATTACTTATTCTTTGGTTGACGATGTGGCCATTTGAAAAAATATTAAAAAATTTAAATTTAGATTATTGGAAGAACTAAAGGAGGGGTGTTTGTGAAAATAACGTGAGAAATTATGTAAAAATAACTTAGGTATTTAAAAGAAGAAAAAAATTAGAATTTTTTTTTTTTTTTTTTTTTTTTTAAATTCGGCCTTAAAAAAAAGATCCCTCAAAGGAGCTACCTGCTAGCTAGGAATGGCCAACCCGATGACCAAAGCGAAGAAACTTGACTTGGTGGGTCCTTTTTTTTTTTTTTTTTTTTTTTGTGACCTAGCCCATTGAAGTTGGATTTTGAAGCATTTCGGGCTGGATTTCAGCCTTAGGGAATCCTCTTCAAATGGCCTAAGCTGAATTAAGTACCGCCCAACGTTTGATGTTATCTCATAATATAAAGCTGGACTGTAAAAATAGTGATGGCTCCAAATGACTCCAAATAGTATGGGTTCATTGAAAAATGTCTTTAAAATAACTAAAAGCAATTCAAATCACCAAAAAAGTTTCTCCAAACAATTAGAAGTGCTTTTGAATTCAGAATGACTTGCTTTTTAATAAAATATTTAATGTATTTTAAAGGGAATCTCTTTTACTTTTTAAAAATGTTACGAACAGGGAAGCCCATATGCCTTTGTTTCCCTCAAATTGGGGGACTCAACTTCAATTTTCAACTCAAATATTTCAACTAGTTCATGGAAACTCATGAATAAAAAGATGATACATAATTACCAGAAGCTGTGTAATAATTAAAAATTAAAAAACTAATATTGCTTGTATAACAACCATCCAGCGGGTAAACTCCTCCGCTTCAAAATTGCTTCAACTCTCAAGGCACATGTTACGCCCAAGTCCGACAACAGCGGGTAAACTCCTCCCTTCGCCCAACTCCGACAACAGCCTGCAGCAGAACCAAGGTTCGCCTGAAGAAGACACGTCACGAAGACATAATAAAGAGAAAACATAATGATAACAAAATTAAGAGGAGAAACGGAAAAGTACAGCATACACAAGCATCCTACGGAGCAATAAACTAGTCGTCCTCCATAGGCACATCTGGGATGTCAAACCAATCCTCTTCGAAAGGTTTATTGATCACACCAACCGGAAAAGGTAAGTGAAGTCAAGGGGAACACTGGATACTTTCTTTGGTTTAATTTCTTCTCGGAATTCAATGCTAATATGCTATTTGCAAGATCACATGCCATTAGCAGCTTATTGTCCATAAAAGGTCGCGTTTTCAGATGCAATACGGAAAAAATTTGACTAATGTGAAACAAATGAAAATTCATAGCAAAAAAGAACAAAGGATATCAATTGACATGAGATCGTCCTCTTTCTCACCACGATTGCGGCTGTTATCTAGTTCCCTTCTTATTTCAGGGGTTACCTACAATTGAATCACCGAATACAGATGACATTATTGCCACATAGTTACAGAAATGAAATACTTCAAGACAAAATGCTCCTACCAAATAGTGTTTTTGCGTTTCAAGAAGATTTCTGAGATTATCTTTGTCCTCCTTTTGCAATTCATTTTTGTACCTGCAAGGAATTATGCACACCAAAACTATTAAAACTATATCACGATATTACAAATATGCAATCTATCTGCATCATTTAGGCAAGGAAGAAACTATTAAAAACTTTCCCCACCTTTGCACAAATGTAAGAAGTGACTGGTGCCATATCACAGGCATTACTCTTGTTTCCTCCATAAATCTCATAAAATGTGCAACAAGAGCGTCCAGTACGCGATATGGCAATGCATACTTTTTATCCAAAAGAAGCTTTATAAAATAACTGCAACAATTCATAAAAACAGCATTGTCAAAACATTGTTGCATACAAGGACCTTCTCCCTTTATAATAACAAGAGTACTTCCAAACTGACCAACCATCAACTATTTAAATTCATTATATTGGATAAATATCACGTACGGAAACTGATTGTGCTTTAACAAATATCTTCTTTCTTTCAAACTTTTATTGGCACAAATGCACCTATCTTGTAACTGCATACTCTAAGAGAAGCTATGTCTATTTCTTTCAAACCATTTTGGAAATACTAACTGCTAAATGGCTTACCTCGTTGTGCCACAGTACTTCATTTCTGCAAGCTTCATTAATGCAACACTGAAAACACATCAAAAGCATGTATCAGAGATCTTCCAGATGGATTATTAAGAATATTAATGAACAGTATAACTTCCACCAACGGAAACAGAAAATGAAAGAATAACTTGCTAAATACAAGACAAGACAAAAGCAAAATGGAAAAGTTATGGAACCATAGATTCCTAGCTTAAGAAATAAGATATAATCAGGAGACCTGTGCGTAATAACTTTAATTGGTTTCTCAAATTATTTTTAAACAAAAAGCCCAAAAAAGATTTCACAATTCATGGGATCAATACCACATCTTGATAAGGCAGCTAACATACCTAGAATGAAGTGGAGGAATGGAGACCTTCTGAATAATGCTCCCAAAAATAACAGCTTCTCTTAGATTACATGTCCCTGACTGCTCAAGAAGAAACAGAAATGGGGCCACAGGGAGAGTGCATTAGGATTAGAAAAACATTCATTCCAAAGCCTAAAAACCTTTTAGATCCATGCATCCCATTAATATAATGAAATTGAGGTGAATATCAGATCTCAAAAACTTAGTTTGGATAAATACAAATGGACTAGCAAAACAGGTTTACAACATAAACCCATAACTTCAGTATACCAGGAGAATGAAATCAATGAATGAGCTTCCAAAGTAAACAAACAATGCTTAAACTTCAAAATACTGCAACTAGGTGGAGAAGGATGACATGTTTACCTCACACAAGGGAAACAGTATTCCTATGAAAAAGGCAGCAGGCTTGTACAAAGACTTCTTCAAAGATTGATATAGTGCAAAATGCAAGCGCTTATGCTTGCGGATGTCTTCTCTCACCCTTGGGAGCAACACAAGCTTGTAGAAACGTTCTACCTTCTCCTTACCCAAATTGGAAGCAAAAATTCTCGTAGCCTGATACATTGCATTTGGGGACCAATTCTCAGGCTCAGTCAAATATAGGACATCCTCCCATCGTGGCACTGAAGGGATGTGTTTGAATGCCTTGGGAATCTTCCCCGCAGTGTACTTATTAAGAAACTTACCAACCCTGCACAAACATCGAAAAATTAAGAAGTCGTCTTCATGGCCTCACATTACTCGAATCACATCTATACTTTCAAATCTTATGTACTAATAAGAGAAAGGATAGCTTACTTACCCCTTATACAAATCGATGATGGAGGTATCCAATTCGGGCAAGGGCCTCGCATCTGCAACCGAACAAATCGAATCAACAAGTGAAAATATACTAAAGAAAAGACCTTCAGTTTAAGCTAATGAGCAACAAAGTCATTCCGAATCTACCTGAGCCGACATTTGAATCTTTCTCTTTAATTCTTGCAACAATGAGGTCAGCCAATGTACGCTGGGGACCAGCATTCTTTGACAAGAATTGCTCCAATATCTTCTCATCATGTTCATCAATCTCATTTAATAGCTTCTCACCATGTTCATCACTCTCCTGAAACTCAAATTAAACATCTTTCGTTCTCAAATCAAATTATTTCCATCCAACCAAAACCTAACAATAATAAAAGTAACAAAACAACAGAATTCAGCATTCATTTTAAATTTCCTATGTTTTCCTCACAGATTCTCACCGTCCAAACAAACTCAAAAATCCAATAAACAAACAATTAGTAATCAAAACTCACTTCATAACCGTCAAAATGGCTCTGCGTTTCGGAGAATCCACCGAAATCATCGATGTCTTCCTCTTCGCCGTCGGCCTCCTCCTTCCGCGGCTCTTCCGATACATCCAGCAACGAATTATTAGGGTTTTGGGCGCGGTTCTCCTCGTCCTCAATCTCCCGCTGCTGAGCCAGAGCCTGCTTGAGGATCTTGGAGCTCATTCCGGAAGATATGAGCTTCTCCTCCTGCTGGTGCTGCTTCGACTTGGTCCGCTTCTTGGAGGCGACGGAGCCATTTTCTTCAGCGAGGAACGGCTCCGGATTCTGGTGCCTCTCCCTCTGCCTCTTCTTCCCCATTGATGCTGCTGCAGCTGCAGGCGAAGCTTTTTCTGCTATTGAAACTGGAACGTTTAAACCCCCGCCACCTTGATTTCTGCAGTCTAAAACCCTAACCATCTCTCCGACAAATTGCGGACCAAAAATTAAAATAAAATAATTAGTGGGCCGGCCGATATAGGGCCTAACTGGAAGGTAACAGAAATACGAATGGCCCATCTAAAAGTCTAACAAGGTGACAAGGGCCCAACTAGAACGCAAACTGAACCAACATGGCAAAAAGATTAATTTGCTAGTTATTTTGACATTTCACTTTGTTCTTTGTCAAACTATAGATTTAGTTTAAATATTAGATTAACCATTAACGAGATTCGAACTCATGTTATCATGTAAGGATTCAACTCATTTCGACTAATGTAGTAAAAGACCACTCGCTGACATTTCATTTTGTTCATAACTATGCAATTTTCCTTTTTTAGAGTATTCTAAACTATCTTAATTTATAGAATTGAAGATTTAAATTTTTATTTTTAAGGATTTAAACTTAGGTACAAAGAACGGTGTCTAGCACACTAAATTGGCCAATTGGCCTAGCGTTTACGTTTTAAGGCTTAATTGCTTGGATGGTCAAATCCCATGTTGTAGAGAACGAGAGAAAATAAAATAAAGGTAAAAACTTTTTTTTTCTTTGGGTCAAGGAAACTATATTAACTACAATGAAACATATTTATAAATGAAAGACCCAGAAACAGGAAAACATAACCAAGTAAAAAGACGGGCCAAACACCAAACGAACAAGAGCCCAACCAAACAGTTGAGTCCCAAAAACAAAAAAAAACAAAAAAACGAGAAGTCCGCTGCTACTACCTCCTCCAAAATAGTGCATCTCGACCTGCATAAATCCATGCTCACCACCAAACATCACCTCACTAATTTCATCATCCAACACCAATCTGCTTCCCGAACACAGCCATAAAGTAAAGATAACCAGAAACTGAAAGAAATCAATTGGTTGTCTATAAAAAGAAGCTCATGGAATACCATGAGCAACAATGCCAAACACGACATACAACATAGAGAATGTGGTTGTGTTGGGAACACTCAAGTTGGTCAAAACACCGAAACTCGAAGCACCATCTCGAAAACAAGTATGGCTGAAGATCGAAACTTAGATGGAGGAGGGAAAGGGATGTTAGCAAGGTAAGAATAGGAGGGCAAATCAAGATGAGGAGGAGGGGGAAAAGCAGTAGAGGAGAAAACAGAAGAAAGGGAAAAGTGGCAACCGATTCCAGCTGAAGCTAGAGTTGGCGCTAAAAATCTGGATCAAGATTGAAACCCTCACCAAAAAGGGGAAGAACTCTCACAGAAGAAAGAAAAGTAAAAAAGGACGACTTGTTTTGTTTAATCATAGGTAAAAACATTTTTTTATCAGTGTTTATGGTCAAAATCTATTTTAGTCAGTGTGTTTTCACTTTAGCCAATTTGGCACTGTATTGTACAAGGTTTGCAATCCTGGTCACTTCCATTAACATTTTGTTAAAAATACATTAGAATATTGAATTGAAAATACGGATGTATCCATTAAAATGTTACAAATTCATTTAACAATATTAAGTAGATTTAAAAAAAGAGAGAATTACCTTAATTGAAAACACAGTGACCAAAACGTTTTTTAACCCAAAAATAAAATAAGAGAGCTGTTATTCTCACCTACATTTTTATGAAATTTTTAATTACAAATTTGTCAATTTGTAAAATAACTAATAAGCACCTTAGTTACCCCTTTTTGCATTACTTTTTAAATTTTTTTTTTTAATAAAAAATAAAAAAGAAAAGTTTGGATGTGATAACTCTCACGCTATGTTTAGACGATTTGTCTTCCTTAAACCCTAACTCATCCTTCCCATCTTCTATCATTCAGAGAAAGCAAAAAGAATGAACTTAGAAGATGATGCTTCTATGAAAGAAGTAGATGATTATGTTTCCGTCGAAGAGGTAAAAGATAATTTTAGGTCATCTTGATTTGTCGACATTGTATAATTGAAGCATTGCTCTGTGACTTTTTATCTCTAATTATAAATATATATATATATATATATATATTAAGGGTTATTTTAGGAATAATAATGGGTGAGAAAATAACATTTTATTTTTTTAACTTTTTATAATGGGGGTAAATATAACGTGGGTGAGAAAATAAGATAACGGGGTGAGTGTTTAGCAGCTCTCTGAAATAATAGCGTCGATTCATATTCAGAAAGAAGCAACATGCAACTTGACCCAAAAGATACATAAAAGTGTACTTTCGTTCTGTTTCAACAGGGTATCAAAACAAGCCAATTCTAAAGTCTAAAATCTGCAAGTATCCACAATATTTCAACGCGTGATGGCTGTATATACGATTTTGATAAGATCCCCAGAAGCTGTTCTGAATTCTCCACTCTGCAAATTAATTTACTGGCACCTAAACTGCCTGGTCTGCCAAACCTGGTAAAAGTAAATTTCATAAATAACCAGGCCATTTTTAAGTTCCTTTTTGAATTCACATCACAAAACAAAAGTATGGTCATGCTTTATACTCTCTTCCAACATTCTGTATTCAGAATGCGATGTGCATACTTTACATCAAATGCGTGGAGTGACGGAAAGTTGGGGAAACAATTGTGTTCGTCCAGTATGTCCTAGGAAATTAATCTGTGAAACTTGGGTTGCACAAAAGAAACTATAAATGGTATCATGATATTACCTCATCGACTAGACAACTTTCACCCGGAACCAGAAATCAATCTGAGTTTTTAGAGATAACCTGCAATTTCAGAACCCCTTAATCAGATTCATGGCCATTAAACAGTTCAGTAAAAGGATGCTAAGAATATAGAATACAAAATCCATCTTTTTTCTTAAAAGGTAATTGCCTAGAACGTAATGAGACCTAAAGTAAAACAATTGAAAACTAAGACTGATATGCATGCATATCGTAAACTTACCTCTAGCATTAATGCTTTGGCATGCTCTTCCCACTCAGTAGCCCACCTCCCAGATGAAGCCATTTCCAATGCACCATTCCTGAGAACCTTCAACGAATCACATGCATCTGGAAAACCCTTAAACAGCATCTGTGCAGGTTCATCAGAGACAAACATTATCATAAAGAAACTGCACTAAACAGTAATGAAAAATTTTGAACCATTAATTGAAGCAATTACGTTAATATTGCACAAGGAGACACCAAACTTATGAGATTTGGTATTCTCTTTTACCACCACTGATACAGAAAACTGTACTGGAGGCCAAAGAATAGAACATTTTCTGAACTACAAGTTACATGAATTGCAGATGAGGTTTTTTCAGGCATGACTAATTGATCCAAAAAATAAGAACATTCATATACCTAAGAGTGAAAATCTATGTAAATATTAACTGTTACAATCATTTTTAAGCAGCAGTCAAAAGACTCAAAACATCCAGAAAGAGAAACAAGAAGCTGGCCAGCTTACCAAAAGTTCATCAGCTAGCTCTGAAGATGATGAAAAGAGAAGGCCATTTTTCTCAACTTGCACTAGTTCCTTGATGCTTTGAACCAAAATTATCATAACCAAGGACATCAGATTTTAATGTACAGCATCCCCAAATGTCATAAAGCGTGTGATCCAAGTAAGGTTCCTATCGCATAAAGAAAGTAAATAATAAAAACAAGAGTTTACCATGAGTAGGAAACAGCACAAACTGGCAGTCCACAACCAAACATGTCCACGACCTACTGCCAAAAAATGTACAATAAGGTAAAGTGGAAAGCAGTTCTAGAAAATTTATACTGCTGCAAATCTTATCTAGTGCAGCATTCAGTATATCCCTTACCTTCATGGGAAGATCCAACCCTGATGAGGATGTGTGCAAGCATACACCAAGATCTGCTGATCCTGCAAATGTAAATGTATAACACTGAATACTTTCCAAAGAGAACATAATGTACAACGAACAATGAGGACAAAGCACAAACAATTGGAAATAAATGACCTACCAAGAAGCAATGGATAGTCCTCAGCAGACAACCACATAGTACGAAATGCCACACGTTTGAGGTGTAATCGGCTAATTTTTTCTTCATATTTTTGTTTTTCAGGCCCTTTACCTACATGTATTAAATCAATGTGCAAGTGCGTGTAAGAGAACCTGCTCTGTTTTCCAGGAGATACACAAAGCTAAAAGGAACTTGACATCCTTGAACAAAAAAGCAGTTATACTCACCAGTAATGACAAATAACAGCCTAGGGTACAAGTATTGCTTCCCACTATGGATTTCCTTCCAAAGAACCTCTTCTTTAGTAGAATCATCTTCATTTAAAATTGCAGCAACACGCCTATCATACATGACAGCTGCTTCCAAGAGAATTTCAAAATCTTCATCAGGAGTCCTGTAAAGCACCATTCAAATACAAAGTATTCTATCGTAAGAGAATAATAAAGGAGACAAATAAAAATTGAAAATCAAATGTTTGTAAACATGGGGTTTGTCTTTCATGTTACACTAAAAGTATTCCACTGAATATTAGCCCACCAGCTTGTACTGCTAACTATGAGTGCCGGCCTGTTTGGCTTTGAAGTAATGTCAGTACCAATGAAAGTGGTAAACAGAGTCTCATTTATGTCTGTATTCTCTTCCCCTGTTTCTGTTAAACATATGTTTAGATATTGAAAGAAATTACTAAGTGATGAAGGGCAGTTGAGATGCAAATTATAGATTTACAGAAACAGATTATATATTACCAGTGCTGGTGCAATCTTGAACACCAAGAGGCTGCCTTAGATTTTTATCTAATCTGCAGAACAACTGTGATAACTCACACGTTATACGAAATTATCCAAAACAAAAGAACTGTCCAAACAAGTTCAGTGTTAGCATTCAAACACCTTATGTTTTTCTTCGAGTGAAGCTGGTTGGAAAAACTCAGGAGGCTGATCATATAGAACTGTGGCTCTATTATATTGCAAGATAAGAGAAGGCAAGTAAATATATAATACTTGATAATGAATTTTTTTGAAGTATAATGAAATAAATTTTGAATACTGAGCTGACCCTCTTACTTAATCCCCCAATTTTGAGCCAATTCATGTTGCATTGCCCTCGTTACACATAGGGAACCATCTGCCATCTTCCCGAAATGCCTCTCAAACCTAATCAGGCAAGAAAAACTCAATCTACAGCACCGCCAAGAATATGCCCTCAAAGAAAAGTTTAAAAATTCAATAGATACCAATGGTATATTGCCACAAATTGACTACTTCTTCCAAGAGACAATGCCAGTAAAGTATATCCAAAATTATGCCAGTCAACAATAAAGGCAGATTTCCTAAACCAGCTTGCCCATTTTACAGCCACTAAGGTCGGAACAGAAGGTGGATTCTGCACAAGCAAAATGAATCATAGGATTTGGAGAAAGGGAAGTTTACACTCGGTTCATTTACTCTAATTACAGAATTAAGGAAATAACTAAAACTTTTAACCTCAAATTTTGAAACTTGTAGGCAACTAATTAATCAAATTCGAAACTTGTCAAGGAAAAACAATTAAACACTGTCTTGTTTATAAAGCTTCTGCAACTTCCCAACTGGAGCAGTGCAAGCTGACCTGAACCAGAAATACATCGGGAGCGGGTATCTTAACGCAGAGAAACCACAGGAGCATTAAAAACTGAGTCAATGCCTTGATCAAAAGCACGAAGGGTTTAAGTATACTGGGAAGGCCACGCGAAAATGTCGGCCACTGCTGCTGAAAACCAGAATCACAAAAACCTTAACCTTGTGGACGACCAAAGGAATTCGATTCTAAGATCTCATGGCAAAAAGAAAATATACATGTAAACAATGAATACCATTTTGTGTATGTGAATGGCCTGATGCTCCAGCACAGAAGAATGGGGTTCGGAACCTGTCGAAACATTACAACTCAATACCGAATCAGCACTATAAAGTCACATTTAGATTCAAATTCGCTCAACACTGCACCTAATTCTACCATCAAAGCAAAAGATGTACCTCCATATGCAACAATATCTACCTCCAGAGACGCCTGAAACGCACGTTCAATAGAAAACATCACGAAAGGGTCCAAATTTCTCATGGAAAAATGAGGAATTCCGATTTCAAATTACATTTCAAAAGCAAAAATACAAATTTAAGAATTGGGTTGTTGCTAAATCAGCTGTAGTAGTTCAGATAGGCGGCGGTTACCTGCCGGGCAAGTGAAAGAGCATGATACTGCATACGGGGGCTCCGCCCAATGTCGCCCAGCACCACCACGCAAGCCCTCCCTCTCTTCCTTCCTGCAATCAGAAACTCAAAACTCCTCGTAAAATCTGAGCATAACTGCAAAGATACGAGCTTTCAGAAAAAGAAAGAAAAAGCTTGCCTTTGCCAGCCATGATTCTCTGTACGTTTTGGACTCCGATCTCCGACTGAGAGTGCAGACTTGCAGTTGAAGTCTCGGAGAAGATGATTTTGTGTGTTGGGATGTCAAAGTGGGCCGCTGGAGTGGGCTTGGAAGACCCAATATAATAAAATGGGCCTACACAAACTCGTCTTTGAGTCATTTGTTGTGGACCAAAAAGATTCACACTTCATCCGAGTTGCCTCTGACTTGGCGTCACCAACCATCCGCAAGCCGCGAGCTTTCGCCATTGTTAGCGTTCTGAATTTGCGCGCTTTGATCAGGGCCGTTGATCCTCCAAGGTACGCTCTTCACATATTATATTTTCCGTATGATTTTATATAATCTTGATATTTTTTGCATTTTTTGTTGAATTGATATGATGTATGCTGTTAATTGGGGTGCAAAATTGTACAATTGGGAATTGGAGTTCTCTCAGCTGCTATATGTTTAAAAGTTTGCTGAACTATGTTGATCAAGAAATGGATGCGGAATTGGTGTTAAATTTCAATGCGTCTCGGGTTGAAACTCTCCCCTCGCTTTAGTGTAGATTAGAGTAGTAATATCGATTGTAATCGCAAAAGAAAAGAAAAATTCAAAACACTTGGTGTAGATGAACACTAGTCTCTTTTGGCTCGTTCAATTTAACTCTAAAGAAGTTCATTACTGTCAATGATTTTCTTACTGGCCAATTTGATTTGTTCATTTCTTGTGTGTTTGTTGATGAATGGTGTTGAACAGCATGGTAATCTGGGGAGGGCCCGTCCCCAGTGATTGCATTGGGTTCGCTGGTTTTTGAAAGCTTTTCACGTACATTTCCAGACTTCACACTAATCTGTGGTGCTTTCACCTCTGTGCAAACATCGGAAAGCAGACTTTATTGTTATCCAAAAAAAGTTAGAGAAAATTTAACAGAACCAATGATGCAAACCGTTTCATATCTTCATCCGTTCTCTTATTTTTCTGACAGGTATCTAGTTTTATAAATGATCACTTCTCGTTGTTTTTTCTTTTCTTTCTGTGTTCATGTTTTTTGAATTTTGATTACTGTTTTGAAACATATGTCAGAAGAAGCCTTTTAAAACCAGTAGGGTGGATTAAATCACAAACCCCATATTCAAATCATCTTGGTAGGAGAGTTCCGATTACTAGAAGACCTCAGTCGTGTAAGTTTCTCTTGCCGAAGCAACAAACCAGATTTTTTGCAGTTCCCAACACAGATGATGGCCATCCTTCTGCCTCTGTGTTAGAAGATTCAAACACAAATCATGCACCCAATCCGGAAGTGGAGACGGTGTTGCACAAATGGTCACCTCCCACGTATTTGTGGAGGGGGTTTTCGGCCCTTATCCTGACAGGACAGGTTATTTTGAGAACTTTGAAGGGCAAAGTGCATTGGCGAAATACACTTGAGCAATTAAAGAGAGTTGGGCCAGGTTCAGTTGGGGTCTGTCTCTTGACTTCAGCATTTGTTGGCATGGCCTTTACAATCCAATTCGTTAGGGAATTTACTAGGTTAGGGTTAAGCAGAGCCGTTGGTGGGGTTTTAGCCCTGGCTTTCTCAAGGGAGTTGAGTCCTGTAATTACATCAATCGTGGTTGCTGGGCGTATTGGAAGCTCATTTGCAGCAGAGTTGGGCACAATGCAGGTTTCTGAGCAAACTGACACACTGAGAGTTCTTGGGGCAGACCCAGTTGATTATCTTGTCACTCCAAGGGTGATTGCTACCTGTATTGCTCTACCATTTCTGACTCTAATGTGTTTCACAGTAGGGATGGCATCCAGCGCCCTCCTTTCTGATGGCATTTATGGTGTTAGCATCAACATTATTCTGGATTCAGCTTGCAGAGCTCTCAAGCCATGGGATATAATTAGTGCAATGATCAAGTCACAGGTTTTTGGCGCGATCATATCGATTGTGAGTTGCGCTTGGGGAGTTACCACTATGGGAGGAGCCAAGGGTGTTGGGGAGTCAACAACTTCGGCTGTGGTTATATCTCTTGTTGGGATCTTTATCGCAGATTTTGTACTGTCTTGTTGTTTCTTCCAAGGAGTTGGAGATTCATTGAAGAGGCTATAAGCGGTTGTTGATAAGCTAATGGAGAGTCTGAAGCGTGAAACGAATCAAAGTATCTGAACTTGGCTGCGTGGTTTTCATACATTGGCCGGTCAGCTTGTAGTACTCAATGGTTATTGAGGGCATTATTTACAGAGTAATATACATTGTTTTTCTCCCTCCATCATTCGTTAATGCCGAATTCTGCGAGGAGAGCAGTTTTTGGAATAATTTTGCGTTAAGAATCATACAGATGACCTCGAAGCATCTCATTGCAAAGCAAGCGGGCTCGGCGTTGATAGTCTTGCTGTAGGGTTTTGTACATCTCCTTTCACTGTTAATGCATGTAGCGCAACAACTATTATTCTGTGTCATTTTACCACTTCTTTTTCGTGCCAAATTGCTACTTAAATTTGTTTTTCCATAAAAGAACTAATTGATAAATCAGGCGGTGAGCATCATCGTCACTCAAGGTTGGTGAGCAAAAATAGTCGCATTCAAACAATGGGGGTTAGATTTTGAAAGGCCATAAAATGCTATTTTAAATCTCCAACAGTGTTTTGATAAAAATTAGAAGAATCAAGAATGAGGGTTTTGAAAACTATTCCCCTAAACTTGAATGGCATCTAGGGATAAATCGACACAAAAACAAGTTCAGGTGGTAATGTCATACAACAATTGGTCGCGTGACTATTTTTAACGAAAATTTCAATAATCTGGACATTAGGTCGCATATAACGATCAATATATATTTCGTTTTGATAGAAAGAATATACAGTGAAAGGCAGCAGCAGTAGCCATGGAAATATTATCTCAACATCCAGTAATCAGTTTCGTTACAGAAAATGCAGAAATATTAGGGAATCCAAGAACAAAGGCAGGCTGTGGAACGGATCACATCAACTCTCAACGTGTATAGATTTCTCCACCGCTATTCATTGCATGTTTCTATAACCTGGGGTGATGGCGAGGGCGAGGAACGTCCCAGTCAGTCACAATGTGATTGCGGGTGATCTCTTTGAGTGAACGGCATCCACTTAATGCCATGGTTAGCTCAAACTCTTCACGCAGCATTTGCAGTACCTTTTTAATGCCAGCCTCTCCTTCAGCAGCCAAAGAGAACACCACAGGGCGCCCAATCTGTGAGAGAAGTGAGTCTCAGTATGTTTTGATAGACAGTATAACGAAGAACATAAATAAAACTCTGGCTGAATGAACGGATTTTGTTCTACACTTTCACTAGAGTAATGGCGATAAAACCAGCATAGTTAGGAGACTAGTCTGCAGCAATACGGACCCTTCATAGTATGCACATTTTCTTAACTATCTCGTTATACCCAGCATGGTATTTCGGAAGGTTGCATCAGAGAATTGGAGTTAATCTTTTCGTGGAGTGCGTGGGTGAGTAATATATGGATAGATTAAGTGCTTTGATATGGAAAAATCATTATCAAAACTCTACTTACAAATATGCCAGAGGCACCCAATGCTAATGCTTTGAAGACATCTGTTCCACGACGAACACCACCATCCAAGAAAACAGGAATGCGTCCTTGTGCACCTTTAACAACCTAGTTATCAAGACAGCGGCGCCATATCAAAACATAATGAACAACTAGGATCATGTCATTGCAGGTTTACTTAACACATCTGAGGAGATGCACCCCAAACAGCTAAAATCAAGCTTCTGTACCTCTTCTAGGGCCATGATAGTCGAAGGGACGTAATCAAGTTGGCGAGCTCCATGGTTGGACACAATAATCCCAGCTGCTCCGGCTTGTACTGCAATCCTTGCTGCATGATATGAGCGTAGAAGAGTTATACAAGCATTACAAACCTATCAGAACGGCGGAGAGAAGAGGAGTTGAAATATATACCATCTTCAGCAGTGAGAACACCCTTCACTAGGATAGGCAGTGAAGTGATTGTCTGAAGCCACTGCACATCCTGTCCAAATAGAAAAATCGATCATCAGATGTGCATCAACTTTTTATTAAAAAAATGCATACATGTCGAGAAAACATCGCTTCCTCACAAACGTCCAGCTAAATATTCCCAGCCAAAACACCTTCATTCTTTTAAATTTTCATACTTTTCGTCAAAAGATGGAAGAATCAAGATCTGTACTTTTCAATTCCTTCCATTGAATAGTCCATAGATATATAACACATTTCTTGACATTCCATCCTTTTCTTTTGTTGGATACTTTTTAAACTCAGTGTAGATGGCTGAATAACTTATGAACACCAGGTTAAATTTGCGCATATTATAAGCCTTGCTTAGAAGTTCATGTATCTCTAACATTCGGTCTTCTCTGACATACCTTCCAGCTCAGAGAACGATCAATTTGACCAGCAACGTATGAAGCAAGTCCAGAGTCAGCAGCCTGCAAGACCCCCACACAGCAGATTAAACATAAAAAACATTGTTCTTAAAATTAGGACAGCACAGTTTCTACTCACTTTGTCCATCTTTCCGAGGTCCAAACCCTCAAAGTTCTTCAGTGTCAAAAACGGAGGCAAAGTAAATCTGCAAGATACCAAATAAGAGGTATTAACAAGAGTGAATTTTCCCACATGTAAAGCTTACATCAAATGCCGAACGGAAATAGTCTTATTGAACCGTTAAAAATAAAATACACACGTACATATACAAATCTTCACCAAATTTATTTATCTTACTAGGTTGATATGAATTTTTTCAGCAAGTGGTATTGCTATAACAGTTATGGACATGAAGTTGACCTGTTCTTGATATCAGCTTCTCTGCGACCGAGCCTTGGGGTATCAACTGTAAGAGCAATAGCCTTGAACCCAGCCCTTTCGGCTCTTCTGACCAGCTGAGCAACCACATGCCTGTCCTTGTAGACCTGATAATAATGACCCGAAAAACATGGAACGCGTAAGGCAAGGAAACAATTACACAAAAGTCATATCTCAAGACCAGGGACAATTAGGTACCGTAACTAATGAACAGAAATGGAATTAGTAATTTAAGCTTACATAGAGCTGGAAGAAACGGATTCCAGGTCCAGTTGAAGCAACCTCTTCAACACTTGAAGTAGCCCATGAAGACAAGGTCTGAAACAATCAACACGGGGTAGATGTAAAGAACACAGACAGAACTTGTAATATAACAGCAAACCACCATGTAAAAATCCATAAATAAAATGCGAGAACCCATGGGCTTAAGATCTTTATTAGTGTAATGATAGCTATTGAAAGACGATGAAGGTCAACAACGTACCATGATTGTTCCAGCTGCTGATGCTGCCCTCGCAGTAGCATATTCACCTGCAAGAATTCGCATATCATCATCAGATGGACTACACCATGGCCTCTTTAAAGAGTATCATGTATGACACTGGATGCCATTTTGCAATCGATCAAGCAGACGTATGCCCTTTGTACAATATTCTCATTGTTCTCAAACAAATTTACACAGATTAAAGTTCTCAAGCTCAGCAGCACACTGGATGGTGACTATCCTTGTTGAAAGTATTTTAACCATGTAACCTTGGGGTGACTTACTAATCAATAGGTAGTAAATTGTTTGCAACACAGTAAATAAAGATATCAAGGTAACTCTTATGTTGTCAACAGCTTACATGGGGTAAAGATGAAATTAGTACACATGGTACAGTACAATTCAAACGCAATATCCAAATATCAGCGCGAGAGCAAGGTGAGATGGCTCACCAGTTGCGCTATGTTTTCTCCGAATGAAAAAACTACTGAAGCTTAATAAGGTGAAACAATAGCATACCTTCAGGATGAGCCATTTTCTGCATGGCTGTTGGGGCAATCATGATTGGCATTGAGATCTTGAAGCCCAGAACAGTGGTGGTCATGTCTATGTGGCTCACATCAATGAGAATACGGGGTCGAAACCTATGTTTGATGACAATATGTTTGTTTCATGAGAATCCCAAAACTGATACTTTCTTTATACAGAAAAAAAGGCACTGCAAGATGAATATTATCGAGTACTACAACATTTTAGTTTTTACTGGGTATCTCCGGATAAAGATTGAATTCTTACAGAATTCTGGAGAAAGCATTTCTGTTTTCAGCAAGAGTCCACTGGTCCTCTGCTCCTGATGCGTAGTAGTCATAGACCATCTTTGGCAACTTCTCCTTCGCGATGGCCTCATACTCGCTGACGTTGGTTATCTCCATTTTAGAAGTTGCCTGTCAACGCTTCCCTGAAAAACATGTATTTAACATCAACATCAAGCCAATGAGATCATATTCCGCGTACGCACACAACTTTCTCTTCCCTTTTTCTCTTTTTCCAGGAAGTTAGAAACAAGAAAGTGTTCAAATATCAGAAGAAGTAAAGAACACAGATTTGCGTTAAGAAACAGTGCTTGCGCGCGCACACACAGACGACACACCTAACTGAATCAAAACCACTGATCATATGTACTCAGGGTGGCAATAAAAGATAGATTATGACCCCATGACAACTACAAATGTGGAAAAGTAAATCCCTTTGGTATTCAATATGATCATGCATTAATGATCAAAATGATTACTTAAGAGTAGTCGTATCGCTTGTAAAAAAAGACTGAATTCACTGCAACATACGGCGTCTCGAGTCTCCTTAGTGTAACTTAGTGTAGTATTAGGTTACAATCTTTCTTTCTTTTTTTTTGGGCAACAAGTTACAGTCTTTCCAAGCAGTTTGACAGTACTAGTAAAAGAAAGAACACAGAATTGAAGGGAAATGAAAGAGCAGAGGACCGAGAGGAAGCCGACCTGAAGTTTGAGTCCAGGACTATGCAACAAAGTGCATGAAGAGGAAGCAGTGCAAAATAGATATAGAAGAGATAACACAGAGAGATTATAAGTATGGGGTGACATGCAGACAAACTGGGTGGGGCTCATGTATTCTTTCCATAATTTCATGAGAGAGAGAGAGAGAGAGAGAGAGAGAGAGAGAGAGAGAGAGAGAGGGAGGGAATGGATGAGCATTTGGAGGTGGGAATTGGAAACCAAATCGGATGAGGGGAAGAGAGAGGGTCTCATCCACAAAACCCTTGTGTGTTTCACAGTTTTCCTCCTGCATTATTATTTTCTGAACCCCAAAAAATGAGATTTGGGATAATAAGGATTTGTCATTTTAATTAAAAAAATAGAAATATTAAGGA
This sequence comes from Pyrus communis, assembly GCF_041283825.1. NCBI lineage: Eukaryota > Viridiplantae > Streptophyta > Magnoliopsida > Rosales > Rosaceae > Pyrus > Pyrus communis. Next base: position 24,103,485 of record NC_142574.1, read on the forward strand.
CAAGGGTCAAATTTCCCTCCTTTTATCCTTCTTCAGTGTTGTCATGCTTGATGTTAGATGTCTACTTCCAGCCAAAGATGATTTGTGAGTCTTTCAAAATCTTGATTGACAATCTAATCCTTCAAAATTTTAATTTGATTACACATGTGTTATCAATCAATGTTCTATATAATTTTATCGCTGAAAAGTAAAAATCGAAAACTGTTTTGCATACTATTGTAAACACAAAATTTTATGCGACAAATGAAACAAGAATACGTGTACAAAGTAATAATTTGTATTAATGAGAGTTTAGGGTTACAATCTCTGCTACAAAGTTTTGACTCATTGATTCAATCTTCAGGGTTGTAGAATATATGTGTAGAGCTGTTAATCCAAGGAAACAAGGAAAGCGGATGTTCAATGTTTTCATGAAAAGTAAAATCGAGGGAACACACCGGTATGGTGATTGGAACCAAGGATGGAAGTTGTTATTGCAACAGTCTAGGCCTTTAGCGCAAGGGCAAACAAACCGAAATTTTTCCTGCAATATCGGTGTTTTGGAGGGGTGGAGGAGAAGGGTTTTCTAGCCCCATAGATTACAGCATGCCATTATCGGATAATGTATGCACATACCAAGAAGATAAAGTCATGTATTATATACTAGTATAAGAAAAGTCGGGATTGTTTCTAGAATTGGATTGGATTGGATATCTGATGACATTCGGTGTATGTTGAAGGTTGGATTGTTTCTAGAATTAGATTGGATTGGATATTTAATAAAATTTAAGGTATTGAAGGGATCAGATATGAAAGAATTTTATTCTCTTTTATTCCTACCATTTTGTGGGGTTGAAGGGATAAGTTTTCTTAACGAGTGGTACACTTTCAAGTTTGCGATTCCTTCAACATACGTTAAACATAGTCGGTTATCCAATCTCATAAATACCTAATAAGTATTTAATTTGTGTTTTATATAATAGATTATAAATTGTAATGTAAATGTCACATACCTTTAATTTGTAATTACGTAGAAAGTGAATAGTCAAAATAATTTAATTTGTGATATTTCATTGCTCATCACAAGCAAATTCAGAGGTGCTGATTGGCTGAATTATTCTAACAACCACGTGGCTAGTCTTCAAAATTAATACTTAGGAGAGCAGGACTGCAAACTTTAAGGAAAATTGATGAGAAGAATTTCAAAAGTTTACATTTTTATCAAAAACCATTTACTAATTTTATTAAATGATAAGAATAAAAGAAGTGAAAAAAAAAAAAAAAAAACACACAACTTGTCGAGCGTGCTTGCCCATCCCCTCGCCACACCCCAAACCCAAACCCAAACCCAACCACACCCCTTGTCCATCTTTCCACACACTTTTTTCTCCCGTCAACTATCATTTAGAGTTTTTTTTTTTTTTTTTCCCTCTGTATAAGAAAAAAATTTCAGAGTGAGTTACATTTTTTAATTTCATTTTTGTGGTGGTGTTTTTCAATAGTAGTCAAGATGATGTGAGATTTTTTAATGTGCCAGGAACAAGGGTGTACATCACGTATTTCTATATAAGTAGTGAGATTCTTGTGTTAAAAAATTAATAACATAAAAAATAAAATTTCCCACTATTTAATAATAACACATGGTGTACCACTTGTGTTACGGACACAAAGAAAATTTTCTCTAAGGTGAGGTGACACCCAAACTAAAGAAATTGGATGGAGAGCTAATTATTGTAGGCATGTAAAAAATGTGAGGGAAATTTTAATTTGGTAATTGAAAATAGCTTTTTCAATATAATTACTGAGAACATAATTTTCTCATGGTTTTGATCTAAACAATCACTTTTGAGTTTATCGTTTTCGGCGCAATGAGTGTTTTTACAGGACCAAAAAGAGTCTAAGTTTCAAACCTTATGAATCTGAACCAAGAATTAAACACTATTCATAAAACTTGATTAATAAGTATACACTATTTATGAAATTGGACCAATAAGTAGACATTATTTATGAAACTGGACCAATAGTTAGACACTATTTATGAAATGAAACAAAAAATTTGGCATTATTTCTAAAACTAAACCAATAGATGAAAACTATTTATGAAGTTGGACTATACACTATTTATGAAATTGGACTAAGAACTAGACACTATTTATGAAACATGATCAAGAACTAGACATTATTTATGAAAGTGAACAAATAACTAGGCACTATTTATGAAAGTGGACAAATAATTAGGCACTAATTATGAAACCGGACCATGAAATAGATAATATTTATGAGACTGTACCAATTACTATACACTATTTATGAAACTATACCCAATAACTAGGCACTATTTATGAAAGTGAACAAATAACTAGGCACTATTTATGAAAGTGGACAAATAATTAGGCACTAATTATGAAACCGGACCATGAAATAGATAATATTTATGAGACTGTACCAATTACTATACACTATTTATGAAACTATACCCAATAACTAGGCACTATTTATGAAACATGACCAATAACTAGACACTATTTATGAAACTGGACCAATAAATAGTGTAGTACTGTTTAGTTTCATAAATAGTGTTTAGATTCATAAATAGTGTTCAATTTCATAAACAGTGTTTGTAATAGACGCATGGTCCTGCGCATCAGGTCTTTTTTTATTTTTTAAATTGTGTCATTTTCATTAAATTTTAAGTTCTTGTGTCATTTTTATTCAAATTTGAGAGTTTTTCATTACATAAAATTATATTATGATTTTTAGTTAAAATAAACTTAGTCCAAGCCATTTTCATGAAAGCTCTTTATTTTTTATTTTTTATTTTTTAATTTTTTTCTTTTCAAAAGGGACCGGTTGGTGTCTTTGTTACCGCTGTTCACCTTTTTGGAGGTCAAAAAAACTCATAAAGAATTTTAGCTTTTTCTAGAAATTCATCTCCAATCAGTGAGCCATCATGTGATGGTTAAGGCCATCTCCAACTGAAGGGTCTAGAGGATCGAAAATATCCCAAAAACCTTCTCCAACTGAGGGCTACGCCAAAAGGCTTGTGGAATCTGAGAGGGCCCCACGAAATCTGAAAAGGCCAAGGAGCTGGAGGGCTGGCCAGAAAAAATTGAAATCATGTCGGTTAAAATCGACAGGAATACATTTATACTAAATAATATGAATGTATTCCTATCGGTTTTAACCGACAGGAATGATTCTAAATTTTTTTTTTACAGTTTTATTATTATTTTTTATTTACGAAAATTTTCCTATAACTTCTATTTTTCATGTTTTTTTTAAAACTCTATTTTTTCCTACAACTTTTATTTTACAAAATTTGTAGTTTTTAACAACATTTAACAACTTATTAAAAACATTCCTAGTTTTTCATATTTGTTAAAAAAAACATTTAACAACATGAAACTTAAACAACATTTAAGTTGTAGTTTTTAAATAATAAATTATGTTTTGTCCTATGGTCCTCGGTTGGAGACGGTTTCTTGTGATAGGGTTAAAACGAGTCCTCTAACCCTTTGACCCTCGGTTGGAGACGAAGATAAATATGACCAAATATTAATATCTTGTAAGGTCAGAAAACTAAAACGAGTTATGTGACCAGCCATTGGTTAGATATGGCCGAAGCACTAGCTTTTTACTTTTTGGGGGCTCTAACGCATGCACCAAAGTGTACAAACGCATCATAAGTCAACAATCGAAATAATGTCAACAGTCTTGTGCCACCCTACGCCCCTCTTGAATTAAACACAAAGGAAAATTCAATTAGCCTACCAGACCTTCCAATTTGATTCGACCGACTCTTTTCCAAAAAATCCACGATCCATTGCCAATTTTGCGGTTGCTTCTTATGTTCTTGCTTACTAGAAAAACCAAACAAGAAGATCCTGTTCCTGTTTCCTACTCATTCCTTTCATGAAAAGCTACATAATCGGCAAACGTTCATTCGGATTGCAAACATTTCTCAAAAGCACTTTTCCAATACTTTGGTTGAAAAACGCTTTTTTGCTATTTGCGAACGCTCTCTGCACAGCGAAATAGGTCTGTTACAATCCAAAGCTGCACAGAGTTTATCTGCATACCTCCGTTTCCAGTCTGTTGGGTCGTCAATGGCGGATCGGATGCGTAGTTTCTTTAAGGGCGAGGTCCTCACTTACGCCTACCTTCTTCTCTACATCGCGCTCTCCAGCGGCCAGATCTTCTTCAACAAGGTTGGTACTCACATTGCTTTCCATCTGTTAGCATTCGCTCAACATCTGGTCTTATCCTTCGTTTGGTAGGTGGGAAAATGTTGGTGTGAATTTTCTGGGATGTCAAAATTGGAGAAAACCCCATCAGAGTTTGACTACTTACATGCGTATGGTGTAGTTTGGGATTGGTTTTTGGTGTTATGTAAACCCATTTAGTGTAATTAGTAGCAGCATTGTGAGTGTGGGTGAAAGATAAATTGCATGTTTTGTGATTTTATTGATTTGGAAATTAAATCAGGTTTTAGTTTTTTGTTGAAAGTGTATGGATTAAGCGCTGATGGATGATTTTGTTGCCTGTGCCTGTTTATTGAAGGAAATGAAAGGAAAAGAAAATGAAAACAAGCAGCTTTTCGAAGAAGCATTCTAATAAACTAGCTCTTTTTCCCTAATTGCTCTTCCAGGAGCAGTTGTTGTGCGCTTTTTTTCTCTAATGCACTGCAATGCATTAAAAAATGGAAACAGAGAAGCACAAAAAGTTGAGGAGGTGCTTTAGAATTTGCCATGGCAAGAATTTACACAAAAAGTTCACATCTTGTTCTCATGACGGCCATCTTAGGGCCTTAGCCTTAGCATGAAATTTATTGACATCTAGAGAGAAATACATGCATAGCTTATAAATACCCTATGTTCTGGTATTTGATATGGTATTAGTTTCTCAAGAAAATCAACGGTTTCACTTGCTTCCCAACATCTTCTTTGATTATGATTGAGGACCGTGGATTGTTATTAAAAAATGGAAGTCAAGTACAGCTTTGAAGGTCTCGTTCTGGTAATGTCGATAAGATAGTCGGGGGCTTTCTACAATACCTAACTTTAGGGGAATTTGTTAGCAAACACTTTGTATTGAAAGTTTGAAACAAAAAGAGTGATAATAAAATTTGATAAAGGTCTACAGTAAAGAAACATAAAGCACCCTCTGCATGTCTGTCTGTGCATGATTGCGTTATGCTCACCATATCAGCATTTTTTTAGTTTGATAGCTCCTTGTTACTTTATGTTGATTTTTAGGTTTCTACTTTCGAAATATTACTCTCATTTATTTTGAAAGAAGTAATTGAATTGTTATAATTTGTTGAGATACATTCCTGTGAGAGGTTTTACATGACTTACATAACGTTTAAATTGTGGAATGCAGTGGGTTTTGTCGTCTAAGGAAATAAACTTCCCTTATCCTCTTGGTTTAACTCTGCTTCACATGGTCTTCTCCTCTGTCTTATGCTTTTTACTCACGAAAGTTTTTAAGGTATGCTGGTAACTAAATTTTGTGATAATCATTAAATTCGAATTTTCCAGTGTTAATCAAATTTATCTTTTTTATTCTGGTATTTTACAGATTTTGAAGGTTGAGGAAGGAATGACTGTAGAAATGTAAGTAAAGGAGGGAATACACTTAATTTTACATTTTTTCCCCTCATAGATGGTTTCTGTCGAATATTACTTATCTTTGTGGAATTAAAGATAAATTTAATAGTCTCTTTCGTGGTGACCAAATAATTAGGGATTTATGTTCGTATCAAAGCTTGATGGTGCCAATGAGCTATTTTCATTGTTTCAGACGTATAAAGATAATGATAATGACTTTTGGCTCTTAATTAAACTGATTCCAGCTATCTTATGAAGATTAAATATACTATGAAAGTATAACACACTAAGCCGTTGGTGTTCTTAGAATCAACAAGTTGGATTGTAATTTTTGGCTTGCTAGTTGCTACCCATATACAATTCCCTCCACGGGTGAAGCATGTGGAATTGAAGTGATCCTATTGCTGACTTGAATTGCTTGAATTTTTTTCCTAAAATGGGAAAGAAAAATACTTGAGCATTTCTTTTCTAGCCGGTCCTTAATACTAAGATCATTTATCCTCTGACTAGTCAATCATTTATATCATCTCATGTTTGTCTACTTTTTTACTGATCTTCCATTCAGAATCTAATGAAGTTTTAGTTATACAGATATGTGACATCGGTAATGCCAATTGGTGCAATGTTTGCAATGACTCTTTGGCTGGGAAATACTGCCTACATGTATATTTCTGTTTCATTTGCACAAATGTTGAAAGCAATCAGTAAGTTTGCACTACTTTTTTTGTTTTTTTTTTAATCTTCTGTAAAGCCTCGGGGCATCCGGAGCAATGTCTTTTGTTTTATATGATGGTTGGCCCTATGGCTGTCTGTTTATTCAGCAGTCGGAAAGTACATTTGTTCAACAAGTCTGGCGATTTATTTATACAGTTATCATGATTAGGAATTCTCTATCCGAGTCTGATTTCGTAAACAACATATGCATGCAGTGCCAGTAGCTGTTTTCATTCTTGGAGTAGCAGCAGGACTTGAGGTAATGAGCGGCAGAATGCTATTGATCATGTCAGTGATAAGTTTTGGTGTTCTTGTGGCTTCTTACGGTGAAATAAATATCAGCTGGATTGGAGTAGTTTATCAGATGGGAGGAGTGGTTGGAGAAGCTTTAAGACTTATTTTTATGGAGATTTTTGTTAAAAGGAAGGGTCTCAAATTAAATCCAATATCTCTCATGTACTATGTTAGCCCGTGCAGGTATACATTTCTACTTGTAAAATTCCTCAAGCTTTGCCTTTCTACTTTATAAAATATTTTACACCAGTGTGATTTGAGTATTGAATTTGTATGCAGTGCTCTTTGCCTCTTCGTTCCATGGATCTTTTTGGAGAAATCAAAGATGGAAGAAAATAGCTCATGGAACTTTCCACTGCTTGTGCTAACACTTAACTCTCTGTGTACTTTTGCCCTCAACTTATCAGTTTTCCTAGTGATCACTCATACAAGTGCCTTGACCATTCGTGTTGCGGGAGTTGTCAAGGATTGGGTGGTTGTCTTATTGTCTGCCATTATTTTTGCTGATACAAAGCTCACTCCTATAAATCTGGCCGGTTATGCCATTGGTAAGTATCTGACCTTGTGTACATGTCTTAGCACATTGTCTCTTTTAAAGACCTCTTGTTTGTTTTCTAGAATCATTGTTTGTCGGTGATGTATTTTGAGTTCTACATATTTCTGATTTTAATGTATACCGCCAGGTTATACGTAGTTTGTGATGTTACAATAACCCAGAGGTCTTTGAGTTGATACCAGGTTCTGATTAGTAGTATACAATTTTGAGTTTAAAGTGGGTTAGTTTTTAGGTGTTCATTGATATCTGATGGGGGATGTTCTAGACAACGCACTATCATATCTTTTCCTCTTTTGAAGTGCAACTCGGAAATACCATGTTATAAATGAAGAGTAATGTTGACATGTTTGAATGCATAGTTTTGATTGACAAACAACATAACGTATCAAACTTTCTAGTAAGCGAACATTACCTACAAACCAATACGCACAATAATGGTACATTAATTTTGTTTTGCAGCCATAGCAGGTGTAGCGGCATATAATAATCATAAGTTAAAAAAGGAAGTCTCTAAAGGCAACTCTGACGAACCTGAAAGTTCTCAACCTATACTAACGGCTGCATCATCAAATTCTGACAAGTAAAGATGTCACAGGAGCATTCAGCCTAGTTATTTTTGAGGTATGTACAAGCTACTTGTACATTTAGCAAAATGTTTGCTCCTGAAATCCATCATTTCCTAAAATCTTTTTGGGTTGCTACATTGCAACTGCCCAGAAATTGATGGATCGTGTAATACAGTATTGGCCCTTGAGATTACGGTTTGTTGAAGCCTTGGTGGTTAAGCTCTTCCGTCTTTATATCATTGTTGCAGCTGCTCCTGTGGCGGGTAAATATTGTGACGGTTTGAAGCAGAACTGCAATTCAAAGTCTAAAGATGAGAAATTCACACAATTGTATCAGCATCACAGAGGTAGACATTTACTGATGGCATTTTAAAAGTTGATGTGCTTCTGCTAATCATAGATGACTTATCTGTAAAGCAAGTGCCAGAGTCACTGTCGTAGGAACACACTCGGTTTATAACTTTCTTGATGACCTTTATAGCTCACATTTGTATCGCTGCATGGGCACATACGATGCTGACTCTGTCCAAGATTAATAGTTTGAACCTCTACCGTTTTACATGATTAATTACATTCTCAGAACTTTGTATTTAGAAGGTAAGGTAGCCAGATTTCCTAGGCCATGTTATGTGTAGAATTTTTATTTAGAAACTGAACCGGAAGCTGTGGTTTGACACACGGATGACTCTGGTTGGGGATGCTTCGGTTCTACTTTGCTCGGAAATGAACAAAGAAGTAGGTTCTATGGCGTCCAAAGTGACTGTCGCATGTGTAGCAACCATTCCTCCTCCCGCGTAGATGGAGAAATTCTTCGATGGGGACGGAAAAATCTCTCCTGTGAAGGCAGCAGCCACCTACGTGGGAACCGAACTTCCAACATCAAACAACAAATTTGATCGCTATGCAGATTAAACTCATTCAGGAATATTTATTTTTTTAACAACAGACTCTGTTGGGTTGTGCTTGTTTTCTCATCATAACACAAGTCGTGCACAAATTGTGGAATGGGTGCACGATCGTTTCTGTACTGTTGGGCTTTTGTGAACATGGATGGGTCTAAAACTGCCTAGTTTTCAAACCGGCCGAACCAAACCAATTAGATGCGATGGAAAACATTTGATGGGACTGCAAATCTAGGCGGATAAGAATTTTACTCGGCATAAAAAAGAAAAAGAAAAAAAAAAAGTTGGATGATATTTGATGGGACTGGCCCATAGCCTGCTTTTTACAGAAATGTATCATCTTTAGATTCCTTTTATCAAATTCATTAAATTTAAAGATTCGGACGGTTGAAATTTGATCAAATCTCTATCTTGTAATTGCACATTCACTTGATGGACGGTTCTGGTCGTATGCTTGCACTGAAGGAGATGGCTGCTACAATTATTAAAACTTTTAAAATAAATTTCGTTTACAAATTTCAATCGTTGATCTCGAACTTAATGAATTTGGTGGAATGGATTCGACATCCAACTGTACAGATCATAAATTGGGAAGACGCTAAAAAAAAAAAAAAAAAAAAAAAAAAAGGGAAAGACCGAGATGAACCCTCGAAAATCAGACAAGTTGGGGGGATTTTTGGGGTTTGGTAGGTAAAGAGGTTGGAGGGCTTTTCCTGCCTTCGTCTCCTTCTCCTTTTTCTTCTTCACATCCCTTTTTCTCTCTCTGTTTGTTCGTAGCCGCCTTCTTCCCTCTCTCTCACTCTTACCTTATTCAATCCTAAAAGAAAAACAATTTAATATTTAATTCTGTTTTTTCTGTTGCTATTTTCGTTTTTCTTTAATTCGCTTTTTTTTCCGCCGGAAGAAATAGCTGGTAGAGGATCAGAGAGGAGATTGGAGGGGGGAAGAGATATGCCGTTGGGGTGGTGGTGGTGCATCATCATCGGAACGGCGTCGTCTTGCGATGGTCGTCTTCGTCGTTGATGGGCCTGCAGTTCCAATTGCAAATGAGTTGGCAGCCGAGTCTACTGAGTCAGAAGCGCAAGAATGGCCTGCCGCCTCTAGGGTTAAAAAACCTCGGCAACTCTTGCTACCTCAACAGCGTCCTCCAGTGCCTCACCTACACCCCTCCTCTCGCCAATTTCTGCCTCCGCAAACTCCACACCTCTCTCTGTAAGTTCAATTTCTCTCTCTCCTCTCCCTATGTTTTTGTTTGAGTTTGAATTCGAATTCAATCGAAACTACGTCCAATTCAATGTGCAGGTGACTCTTCGGATGCGGAGCGGAAGCGCGACTGTCCCTTTTGCATTCTGGAGAAGCGGATAGTGCGGTCGCTGAGTCTGGATCTCAGTCTGGATGCGCCGCAGAAGATACAGAGCTGTCTTGGGATTTTTGCCGAACACTTTCGGGGCGGTCGACAGGAGGACGCTCATGAGTTCCTGCGCTACGTCATTGATGCTTGCCACAACACCTGCCTTCGGCTCATGAAGCTGCGGTGCAATGCCACTGCCAACGGAAAGGCTGCCAACGGCAATGTGGCCAACGGCATAGGCAATGGAGAGGCGGCAACATCAACGGTGGTGAAGGAGATATTTGGTGGAGCATTGCAGAGCCAGGTGAAATGTCTATCCTGTGGCACAGAATCCAATAAGGTTGATGAGATAATGGATATTAGTCTTGATGTTTTGCATAGTAATTCGCTTAAAGACGCATTGCAAAGGTTCTTTCAGCCCGAGATTTTGGATGGCCAGAACAAGTACAAATGCGAAAGGTATCATCTTTCTGTCTCTGTCTCTGTCTCTCTCTCTCTCTCGCTGTCTTTTTTGTGTTTTGTACTTTTTGTTGCTTCGGATTTTGATTGTGGTATGTATGCTTTCTTAGTTGTAACAAATTGGTCGCAGCACGGAAGCAAATGTCTTTTCTTCAAGCACCCAATGTTCTCGTTATCCAACTTAAGGTGAGTTTATCTTGCTTCCTAATATCTTTTCGCTGTTAGGTGCTTAAGTTGCTCCATCCTGCCATTTTAATTTTTGTTCATTAATTTATCTCGACAATGTTATTATGTTGTCTGTTGATAGAGATTTGAGGGTATACTTGGCGGGAAGATTGATAAATCCATTTCGTTTGAGGAGGTTTTGGTGCTTTCAGGCTTCATGTGCAAAACAAGCAAGGTACGGTTAAGACTTTAACCTGTCAGTTTAATAAAGTCATTGCATTGGATAGTGTATAGTTGCTTAATTGGAAACTGAGCTTAGATAGATTAGATATTGCATTAACAATGAACTTATCAAGCATAGCAACAATTACCTTGTTTTTTTAGGACATAGAGTCCAAAACTCTCTAGCCTCCATGTTATGCTGAACCCTTGACCAGATAACTATTGAACTTTCTAGATCTTTGCAAAGCATATGATATATATACCTAGAAATAATATGGATGTGTGATATGCAGTAATGACAGTAGTCAACCTATGAAAAACACCTATCCAGTTCTTTTCAGATTGTCCCCACCTAGTTGAATTAGCAAAGGTTTTTCAGGACTGGTACAGTATTTTGTTCCAACAAGTTGATGCTTGTGCTTTCTTAAGCTTTGTTTTCCGGGTCGAATATATGCTTGTGCTTTATAAGTTTTGTTTGAATACAGTGGGCACTAGAAGCTTGTTGAAATCTACGTGATTCAGTTTGGAATGTTATGGTACGGTGTCATATCAGCACTTTTCTTTCTTAGAGGGAAAAAAAGAGGTTTGTTAAGCATGCCCTAAAGTTCTCAAAGAACCTAAGATTCAAAAGCTACTAGAGTCTCTTATTAAGAAAATACGCAAGAGTTTGATAAAATTTTAATATTCTTAAGAAGAGTTAAACCAACTGGCAGTTAATCATGAACTTTGTTTTTCTTGAATTTCTATACCAACCAATATAAATGAGGGATGTAAAGTAAAAAAGGTACACATTAGTTGTTTAAAATATTTGCTACAATGGCATGTACAATGTTTTCTTATTGTTTTGTTTTTAAGTGATTGCAACACAGTATGGATGGTACTGCAGTTTAAGTATTTTTTTTTTTTCCTCCTTTTTCAATCTGTGCATCGAGCATCAGTGTGGGAGTTAACATGGTTGGAGAAGGAAACTCCAATTGATGTCTTGGTTGATTAAGTGTAGGACTACATTTCAACAAAGAAAAATGTAGAGCTGGAAATGGGAAATGGGAACTGGATAGGACTGTAGAAGGGTTTAAAAATTTAGACCAGAGATGTCCATCTATTATCCAGATAGTAGGACTAAGGCTTTGCTGAGTGGAGTTGTACATCCAACTCGTCAACTGTTCTATTGGTATGTTGTATAATTTCATTTAACACTATGAACACCGTAACCTCTTGCAGTCTGAAGAGGAGATAGACATAATTAACAATGCACACAAGTGTGATTTCTCGGGAAACCTTTTTTGGGTGGTCCCATTATTCGTGATTGATCTATGACTTGGGGTTTACCATCTTTTCTAGCTAATTAAATACCTTCTTCCTTCAGGGGGAAGTAGAAAGGAAAACAAAAAGCCATTTGACTGCAACTTAAATATGAGAAGAAAAGTATAAGGCAGAGTTTATTTATAATGACAATAAAGACATCCTCGATAAGTTGTGTTAAGTTCGCCTTATTCAGTTTTGTGCTTTATTGTAGTTAACAAGGCTGTAACAGAAGTATTGTTTGTTGCATTTTTGTTTGAATTGGTTGTTCTGATTTGTTTTTTGTTTGGGAAGTTATAATGTACATGCATTGTGGTCTCTGATTCTTTGTTGCATATCTCCTTGTATTTTAAAATGAGGACGTTCATGTCTTTGGTTATCTAAAAAGTGCTTTTGATTTCAAGATGCTATCCTTTAACTTAGAAATATTACTTGATCCTGATGCAGGCATTTTATTTGACTTCTGTATCACGAGACTGTTGTTTGTTTCTAGATATTGCAGACAGTTGCTTCCCTATTAGTAATGATGCTGACTTTTTAATTGCTATGCAGGATCCGCGGCCAGAGTATAAGCTATTTGGTACTATTGTGCATTCAGGCTTCTCCCCAGAATCTGGTCATTATTATGCATATATTAAGGTCTCTGTTCACTTATCACCTTAGTTGTAATCAGTAAATTTGAAGCACACCTTATTATCAAGTTAATCAACAAAATACTCATCTTGTTTTATTTTACTTTTTCATGATCTATGTACAGGATGCCATAGGTCGGTGGTATTGCTGCAACGATTCATTTGTCTCAATTTCAACCTTGCAAAAGGTCTTATCTGAAAAGGTTTACATCCTTTTCTTCTCTCGTACCAACCAAAGGCCAGCATTGGCTAGCATTGCTTCCAATGGGGTGAGCTCTCATGTTTGTAATGGTCGTGAAACATCTAAAATCCCGAAGTCCGCTCTTCCACCAAAAGGATTGCAAACGAAACCTTATGAGCAGTCTTCTTGGAAGGATGTCTCAGCCGTATCTAAAGTTGATAAAGTGCCTTCTTGCCCACGGATGAAGTTTGATTTCAGTGGAAATTCTAGCTCCAAAAGAGCTCCCACGACTGATAATGGAAAAACTGTTTACAAGAATCAATCCCTAGGATCAAACGAGGAAAGATCTACTTCAACTGCTAGTGGCAAAACTGTTTGCAAGAATCAATCCTTAGGATCAAACGGGGAAAGTTCTACTTCAACTGCTAATGGAAAAAGTGCTAACAAGAATCAATTCTTAGGTTCAAACGAGGAAAGAGTTCTGGCAACTGATAATGGAAAAATTGCTCACAGAAATGAATCCTTTGGATCAAATGGGGAAAGAGCTCCTGCAAATGATAATGGAAAAATTGCTGACAAGAATCAATCCCTACGATCAAATGGTGAAAGGGCACCTGGAACTGATAATGGAAAAATTATTTACAAGAATCAATCCATAGGATTAAATGTGGATACAAAGGATCCTGTTATAGTTGACGGTAAAAGTAGCAAAGCATCTTTGTTATCACGGGAAAATGGTGGTGCTGGTTCCATAAAAACTGAACCCTGTGAAGGTATTGGTACAAGAGACAGGTTGGCAGCTGGGAAAGTGCCTAACAGTAGCCAAGCATCTTTGTTATCCCTAGAAAATGGTGGAACTGGTTCAGTAAAAACTGAACCCTGTGAAGGTATAGGTACAAGAGACAGGTTGACAGCTAGTATAGTGCCTGATCCGAGTGAATTGGAAAATGGCCACTCTAAGGTCTCTGGGTTGAAAAGAAAATCTCTGGATTCGTGCATTCTGTTTGCACCTGATGCTCAATCCCGGGCAGAGGTTGAAGGACTAAAGGAAATGTAAGTGACACTCTACCATATTCTTTGAAATAATGTCAGTATATAAAAACTTATCTTGATTAGGAACTGTTCTTGAAATGCAGCTTTAGATGTTATGAATTGCATAATCTTCTGAGTTTATCTTTACATTATCTTCCATGTCATACTTCTGTCTACCATATCCTCATCAGTTCTCCCACGGCCTTGCCAAAAGAAAGTATATTCCTCAAGTGATAAATTTTATGTTTGTTGTTCCACGGATTCATAGCGCATTACTGTCTGGTCTTTAAGTTAACCTGTACCATATAGTTGGACTCTTCTGATGGCTATGACATACTTTGAATGATTGTGTCTCTCTGCTGCTTTGATTTTGCTTGTACTCGTTATCAAGATTTCTTTTACATGTACCTTTAATTTGTTCGTCTCATATTATTTTCCCTCTTCCTCTGTAACATCAGGGCTTGCCTTTGTATTGTGTTGCAGATTTCATAATCTGGTGTTCAGGGTCATAAGTTCTCTTCAATGATGCATGTAGTTTACTACTATCTGTGTTTTCATGTTTGCATGTTTTGGTTGCCTGTAACTTGAGTTCCCTTTTTAGCGAATGCCTGTAGCATGAGTTTGTTGCATAAAAAATAATTTCTTAACTGGCTTAATTTCATTCTATATGTTGCTTTTTTCCTTTGGCTTAATACCTTTTCTTTAAATGTTTGTTAGTCTCGAGAAAGAGGCTTCTTCAGTTTTGCGATCATGTGGCTGGTGGGATGAAGTATACAGTTTTATGTGTTCAAGGAAAAGATTATGTTCAGAACAAGTTGAAACCACTCCAAACTACGATGAAGTGAAGTAAGTATTAACGTTTGTATGTAGGAAACTTCTTGATTCCTGATGAGAGATTTTTCCTAAATTTCGGCAGTTTAAGCTGTCATAGTGCTGATTTTCATCAAATTTTGTTGAAAATTTAATTCCAACTCTTTAAGTGCATTCATTTATTGCTCATTTAGTATATGCATCTTTATAAGTTTTTGCCTCATTATAATAGAAAAACGTTGCAAATCATGGACTCACTCTCAGTTTTGTCAGGCCAAATTATTGGTTGAAGGAAGAAGGCTTGTAGAGAACGTTTCTTTTCTCCAATTTGAACAGTCTCCCTCTCCTACAACTGGTCACCTCTGTATACCCATCACATATAGAATATTGGAACTCTAGAGACAATACATTAAATAAGCATGCATGAACCAATCAAACATCAAACTGAGGAAACATTATTGTTATATTCACGTGTCATGAACCAATCAAACATCAAACTGAGGAAACATTATTGTTATATTCACGTGTCTAAGAGGCCTTAGGCATATCTTTATACAACTCCACATATCTAGGTTAAGTTTAACAAGGATTCACTGCACGAATTTTGTCCAACATATTTTGGGTAACATTGCTGTTTAAACTTCTGGTGATGAGTTGTATTTGGTTTACCTTGTTACGAACTGAATTTAATACCGTTATAATAGTTCTTTAGTTGATTTTTACATATATTTTCCACTACATTGCTTGTATTAACTGGCCAGGCGGCTATTTGGGTTTTTACTTTGCATTAATATGAAACATTGATCCATCTGTGTATACTTACTCAATGCAGGAAGATGTTGATCATGGATGCCAAATCAAGTTTTCTTTCACAGATACCCTCGTCTTTAAGAGGGGACTTAGTCAAGCGCATTCAATCATTTAGCCAAAAATAGCGACACTAATTTGGGCCTTCATTAACTCACAAGATGGTGTGTTGAAGTAACCTTTTCTTATACTGATTCAAGATGTGTGAATGAGAAATAGGCTGGTCGCATGACAGCGTCTTATTGTCAACTCTTTAAGTGGCAGGATTCGGGCGTGCGATCGTATGTATACTACTGTCAGTGTAGTGATGAAGATATCTCCTGAGCAAGTAGAGGATTGGCGATGTAAACTGAAGTCCAATTCAGCGAGTGCCAGTGTCAGCTGTTACGGTTTGCCAATGGCGATATAGTTTTGTAGCGTTGAAGATGTCAAGTTGAGATGAAAATGCCGATTCAAATCTTACTGAAAATTTTCTATTTTCTTCTTTTGAGGTTGTGTAATTGGTTCTGGGCTGAGAACAAGTCGATAATTCTATTCATTATGTTCGATATCCTTTTGGCAGTATAATTTCATGGATCATCACAAATTTTCTTGTTAGACAAATGTGGACAATTGAGTTCGACCTTCTAAATGGTAACCCTTTTTTTCTAGTTATCTCCACTTCCCCAAGGAAATAGAGTGGAATTCTTGGTGTCATTTTTTTTTTATAGACAAACGACATATTTACGTTACAAGGTGGGGAACAAATTCAACACTGAATTTTCCATTCAAAAAATTTGAATCTTAGGCATTACATATTATTAAAAGAGAAATACCGCAACAGTGTAGTGCTAAGCAGGTATGTTGTATACGAGTATCGAAAAAACTATTCACTCGATTAATTAAATTCTTAGGTTTTCAGGCTTGGATTACAGAATATACTATGAAACACAAATACCTTTTTCTTTATTCCATTTGTCATACAAATACAAACAACAAGAATTAGAATAATTTCGATATCTACGTAAGTAAACATGTCAAGCTTTAAAAAGAGGTAAAACAGTCCAATGCGTCGCTTGCCTCTCGAAAATACTAGCAATGATTTGGCATTCGTGTTGTGTTTCTCGTGTTCGTGTTGTTTTCGTGTCATACCCAATAGCTTAACGGGTCGTGTCGTGTAATATACGTTAAAGTAAATGGGTATTATGATCCGATCCGAAATCAATCCGTTAATATTATTAGGTAATATGATCCGACCTGTTACCCTGTTAAGAAAAATATATTTTAAATCAATAAAAATGAAAATGAAAAACATACTTTGACCCAAAAAAAATGTAAAACATAATACTAAATTTCGGAGTTAACCCCTTCATGAAAGTTGTAAAGTTTTTCATTACAAGTGATCACATTTTTCACATTTCTACAATAATTATTATTAATTTTGCACTCAAATAAAAAACACTGTTCATGAGATTTGGAGGGTTTTAAAAATCTAAACGACCATGTAATCATCGTCTAAGTGTTGAGGATGCAATTATGAACGCTTATTATGCTTTCACATCTTTCAGACTTATACATTAATGATTATGAATTTTGTTTATTTTGAACTCCCTTATAAATAGTATTCATGAGAGTTTGTATGGTTTTAAAAATTCAAATGATCATATACCCATCCTCAAAGCGTAGAGGATGCGACTACGAGCGTTTGCATATTTTTTCATATTTTTCGCACATGTAAATTAATTATTATAATTTTTAATGTGTTTGGTATTTTTAAATTACTTGATATTTTTATTTTTAATGTGTTTTTCGATTTTTAATCTCAATATTTGCCTATAATATACTATAAAAATAAATAAATAAATAAAACTTAAATTTTAAAATTTATATAGAATAATAATTAATAAACAATATATACATATTCATTATATCTATTGTATTTTATAGTAAGTTTTTTTTAGTGATTTAAAAAATTAAAATCATCAAAATAACTTTTTTCTTATCGTGTCGAAACAGGTACCTATGTGTCACTCTACTGTAAACTTGTTAAGGATCCGTTATTAATGGGTTATTATCATGTGACCCGATAATGACCTAATTAGTTATAGTGTTCACCCGAAACCTGTTATTTTTGTGTCGTGTTAACAGGTCGTGTAAGAAATTGTCAGGTCCTTAAGTAGGTGATAGGAGACTCGAGAAGCGCCTACACAAACCAACGTAAGAAAATTTACATACATTGGCCAACTTTCTCTACCATTACAAAGAAACTTTCATTTCCCTTTGCCTTTGTAGCATACAAATAAGCAGTCAAAGAAAACTCACCAAAAAGCAAGCAGCAGGCACACAAGCTAGTAATGGCAGATAAGTGGTTCTGTTGGATTTCTGGCCAAGCCCCTTTGGGATGAGGGTGAGGATTGCCCTGGTGGAGAAGGGCATCGCGTACGAGTCCCGGGAAGAAGACTTGAGCAACAAGAGGCCTCTGCTGCTCAAGACGAACCCTGTTCACAAGCAAATCCCAGTCTTGATCCACAAGGGAAGACCACTCATCATTCTTCAATACATTGATGAGATTTGGAGTCATCAAGCTCCATCCTTACCATAGAGCCCATGCAAGGGTTTAGGCTGACTATGTTGACAAGAAGGTCAGTTATTTTGGACTATGTGTAAAACTATGATTTTTCATTAATTATTTACCCTTTTCATGAAAGAAAAACACTTGGACGATATTTTTCTAAAATATAAAGTTATTTATTTTTACTTGCAAATCACAGTTTGAATGGTGCATCAAACTTCTCTCTTTTGTAATTTCAATTAGTTATATACAATTTATATCAAACAATGACTTGCACGTAATGTAAGAAGTCAGTCTTTTTCATAAAATATAGAAATTGTGACAATACTTAATTTCTAACTGGTTTTTTGCTTTTTTTTTTGGTTTCTGTAGATTTTTTCAACAGGGAGGATGGTGTGGGGAACCAAATGCGAAGTCCAAGATGCAGCAAAGAAGGAACTGAGTGCTTCAAGCTGCAGCTCGAACACGAGCTAGGAGACAAGACCTACTTTGGGGGTGAGAGTTTTGGCATAGTCGACGTGGCACTATAGCTAGTTCTATGCACTAGAGGTCTGTGGAAACCCGGGCATGGTGTGTGAAAATTTTCAGGTCGATGAGCTGAGGGCCCATTCCAACAATACCGATATTATCCCCACTTAACCACCTGCACAATCCTCAGGTGTGGGTTTTATCACAAAAGGTCTTGGTGTTAGTTAGAGTGAGCTAATTCTATATAAATGGGTCTTTGCCCTTTCCTCTGTCTGATGTGGGACATAATAGGGTTCCAACACTCCCCCGCACGTGAGACCCCATTTTTATGGGTCATACCTGAAATTCCACACATCGGCAACCACGTGGAGCCATGTCGGGACTCACCCAATCGCGCTTGGCCAATGGGGAACCATCCAATCACGTGGCATCTTTGTCCTACGTGGAGCCATATAGGGACTCACCAATCACGCAGGGCCAATAGGGACCCACCCAATCACATGGCAATACGGACTTGTCTCCTGGCTCTGATACTGTGTAGAATTTTTCAGGTTGACGGACTGAGGGCCCACTCCAACAACACTGAGGCCTTTTGTGATAAAACCCCATACCTGAGGTTTGTGTAGGTGATTAAGTGGGAACGGTATCGATGTTGTTGGAGTGAGCCCTCGGTCCGTCAACTTGAAAAATTCTACATGGTGAAGGAGTGTCTGAGGCTGATGGGTTGGGCAAAGAGATGCATGCAGAGGGAGGCATATAATGATTTTGTTTTAAATATGATATGAATAAAACTATATATAGTTGGATATATATATTTTAAGTAGAAGAAAAAGAAAGAAAAGTCTTCTATAACAATTTAAATCAATCGAACACTGGCATGTAACCAAAACACAAACTTATCCGATGACCCACCAGTTTGGATCGGAACAAGGTGATGATAACAAATCGCTAAACATGTCAAATGTATCGTCCTGTAGGGGAATGATGGGCACGTCCACACCGAACCTGCAAAGCGGGCAGGAAGCACGTTGGAGCAGCCATTTTGCAATACATCATACACGTCTTGTGAAACATATGCTGACATGGCATCTCCTTGGCTTCAACGCCCACCTTCAAGTTTTCCAAGCAGATACAACACTCATTCCCTTCCTCCGTCACTTTTAGCGTCGGAATGGCGTCGATGGCAGCCTTAGACATCGCTGGAAGCAGCCCGTACGGGTCCTAAAATAGAGAGGACGAGCGCATGGTAGTACCGAAGTATTCTTCTCGCAACATATCCAATTCCGGAATAGTCATATCCACAAATTGCTTACTGAGAGTCTGAGAGTCTTGAGACACAGCGAAGGATATTTTAGGTTATGTATGTATATGCGTGCAGCTGCATGTATAAAACCTGGTTTGTGAAGATAATCCCATCTTGTCTAGGAAACCCTATACACACAAATAAGAGATGTTTGCACAACTAATTACAGAAACCCCGAATGGATTAGGAAAACATAAAGGCTAAGAATTGAAAGAAAACGCAAACAGGCACCAGAAAGAAAAAGGGAAGTCACTTTTTTCCTTTTGGAAATTGAACTTCTCGTATATCTTCTTAAGTTTTCTCGATGAATTAGGACCTTTATTTCCCTTTTCTGGGTGATATGTTTTCTTTTTTAAGGTAGGATTCCTCTATCAATAAATGTGGCAAATGGCCTTTATTACAGTGGTGGAATGAAAGGTGTTGAGCCTTGCATGATGACGTAAGTTCGAACCTTGCTAATTTAACATCTAAGAGCATCTCCAAAGGAGATGTCAAGTTTTAAACATCAAAATGACAATTGATAGCTTATGTGACAATTTGACATTTTGTACAATATTTTACTCCACCTGATATGTTAAATAATAATGTCATTTAATAAAATTTTTATCTTTTTGTGGAGTCCAATGATTAGGGCAACCAATCGAATATTTCAAAAACATAACAACATTTATTATATATTATATTAATCTATTAAAAAATTATTTAATAAATTTGACATCTACTATCAAATTTGACAGCATAAGGCTTTGCCTTCAAATGATCCAACACCACATAAGAAATTGAAGGCTCGGTTGGAGAGAGTTTACTACTATTTTTTACTGTTGTATGCGTACGTGGAAACTTTGACATATCCTTTATAAATGCTCTAATCTAACCTAACAAACCCTATCGATTGACAAAAAAAAAAAAAATGCAAAAGTCTAGAGAAAATTAGGCCCAGAAACGGAAAAAAACCAAATTGAAGGCCCAGTCACGTCACGTGAGCTCCAATAAAGCCCAAAACTTGGGAAAACCCACTGCCGGTGGCAAAATACCTCTCTCGCTGTTTTTGCCTCTCCACATCTTCCTCCTCCGTCGGGTCTCTGAAAAACCAGCTCCAGACTTCGATCCTACAGAACCCCAAGGGGCTTCACCATCTCCTGCTGTCTCTCTCAACCTGCAAATAAAAAAATGGTAACTTTCAATTTCTATGCTAATTTACACTAACTTGTTCAATTTCCATGCTGTTTTTTTTTTTTTTTTTTCTCCTAATTTGTCCCTCAACCCGTAATTTGAACTGGGTTTTCTGTTGGGTGCGTGGGTGTGCAGTTGTTCTTCTCTTATTTCAAAGAGTTGGTGGGGAGAGAAGTGACGGTGGAGCTGAAGAATGACCTTGCAATCAGAGGAACACTGCACTCGGTGGATCAGTATCTCAACATTAAGCTCGAGAATACTAGGGTTGTCGACCAGGACAAGTACCCTCACATGGTAACCATTGTTGTCTTTGTCTTGTTTCTGATTAACGTTTGACTATTCTATGTACTTGTCTGTGCCTGTTGGTTGTTCACTTGATTTCTAGGGTTTGGTGTTGGAAGGGGTAATCCTACTGCTCGAGTTTGTGATGAGAAGTTAGGGTTTAGGGTTTCAAATGGGTTGTTTTGATTTTGAAAAATTTCCCCTTAAGTTTTTGGAACTTGTAATAATTTACGCGGGTTTTAGCAGAAGAACAATGCTAGTGATAGGCCATCGATGCTTTAGCATGTGCAGACTCCTGAGTGGTTTTATGCAGATTAAGTATTGATGGAGGATTTTTGCTCATTGGCGTAATTGTATACCTGGAAAGTTTATCATGTGATAAAAAAGACTGAATTTTTGCTCACTATATGATGATTAGTCGAATGGACGATTCAAATCGTTCATTCTTAGAATATTTGAATTGAGTGTGGAGTACAGTCGTTCTTAGACTATTTGAAGGGACAGTTATGTAAGACCACTATAATGTATAGAACACTGTCCTATAAGCTACATAAGAAATAAATGTAGCTGGATGCAGACTTTAAGATGATGGGCATGTGGAAATGTTACTAAGCATAAAATTTGGGGATAGCATCACCGAAAGATAAAGTGAGAGAGTAATCTGAGATGGTTTTGTTGTCTCAATTGAAGATTCACTACATCGTTTTAGGTAACTTAAGTGTGACAAAACGATTTATAGTTGAGGTGTTGTACTCTAGTTTCATGGTTTATGAGTGATTTTGCGTCTATTACTCCAATGTTTGTATTGAATTTATGCAGTCCATATACTTATTATCGATTTGGGTTTGATATGGGAGTTGAGTTTATTATGTTTATGGTTCTTGTGACATGAATGCTCACAATGAAACTTGTAAACGTGGAGTTTGGGGATTATCTTCGATCTTCCATGGTCTGCTGGGTACCTTATTGCTATAAAAATGTCACTATGATTGGATTGGTGAGCTCTGAGATTTTACTGATGGTAAGATCTCCTGTGCCAAGTGTTTGTGCCAATCGTTTATGGTGGAGCTTGGCATTTCACTGTTAGCTTGTGGGAGTTGATCATTGCAAGGGCATTATATGATTTTAATTTCAGGGATCAAATTTTCTTTATGGGGCTGTGGGTAAAATTTTTCAGAGCATAGGTCATTGGTCTCATGACTCTGACTCTGATTTGCTTGGTTTCATTGGACCTTTTGGATCTTCCGATATTCTTGTGTTTGCTTTGTTTGTTCTAGCTGTTGTCTATCTTATATATGCTGATTTTGTTTTCTGCCCCATGCTTAAAGAACGTGTTATGTACATTGAAATGGAAAATTACTATTTAACAATATGTTACCCTTCCGGTTTGACAAGTGTATGATAATGTACTCTTGCAGATGTCAGTGAGGAACTGTTTTATTAGGGGATCAGTTGTGAGATACGTTCAACTACCCCCAGAGGGAGTCGATGTTGAACTGCTGCATGATGCCACCAGAAGGGAAGCTCGTGGCGGCTGAAGTTGATTCAGTTCAGACAACTGATTAAAGAAAGGCCTGGTGGAGCACTGACATGTTGCGTCATTTTATTTCGCTATCTTTTACCAGTGCCTTCTTTATGACAGGTTCAAGAAGGCGTCTCCTATTAGACCGCAGTTCCGCTCTATGAAACATCTTGGACAAGTGCAAAGTAGTGTTTTCTTTCTCTCTTTTTTTATCATATACAGTGCATTTTAGTTGAAATTGGGGACATCCAGAACCTTGGCATCACCAAGAGAGGATCATCTATGCAATGCGCGCCTCTTTATCCTATTCCTATTGTATTTCTACGTTTAGTTTTTCCGAGTATGTAACTCGTGCGCGTTTATGAGTAATTTGGTTTGTATGTTTTCTACTTCTTCAACTCATTGGTTGCCTAGCAGGTGGCTTAACCTAATCATGAAAGATTAACAAATTGATGATTTCAAACCTCAGAATCAAATAGTCTTCAACGATGCTAAGATCAATAGTAGAAAGTGAAAAAAAAAAAAAAAAAAAAAAAAACTCAGTGAGAGAGCATTATGTTTACCATGGAAATGGCGGGATTTTTAACCACGTGAGCTACAAGTACATTTGTAGAGTTGAGTATTGGGAGGCTGTTCACGTGAGCCACAAGTATCTCTACTAATTAATAAAATGTTCACTGTCAACTAAAATCCTGTGAAATTAATAGTTTTAACCCTCTAATTAAAATAGAATATGAATAAGAAATATATGGCAGAAATGTAATAAGCGTCAAATACATGTAATCCTAACATATCTCTATAAAAAATTATAAAAAAATCTTTCCACTCCCACATTCTTTGCCACTCTCTTCCTCTCTTTCTCTTTCAAAAACAAAAATAAAAAATTTTCTCACACATTGTGTGTGCCCATATGCTAGTATTAGTTAACTATTTGTAGCGGTTAACCAAATCATTGCTGTGTTTGCTGCAAGAAAAATAATCTGGATAATATAAATTTTGAACCTACAAGACTCGATAGCCATTAACCATTTGTTTCGAAAAAATTTAGTCAATGGAGTAAGAGGTTTTGGAGGTTTAACCCTCTCCAAATTTTAATCCTGACAGCGAGGAACAACGGAAACTGGGCTACTAGTATGGAGGAAATAGAGGCATTGCGGAAACAAGTAGAGAGCTAAGTGTAGGCGAGTCGGGAAGAGTGGAGCGGTTGGAGCTCCCACCTACCCCTCTCCAATTCCTTAGAGATTACGTTAACCAAAACAAGCCCTGCTTCATATCCAACGCCACCTCCACTGGCCCGCCCTCTCACTCCTGGACCGACGATTCTTACCTCGCCGGAGCCCTCTCCTCTACTGACATCTCCCTTCACCTTACCCCACGCGTACAAGCTGATGCCCTTGTCCCGTTGAATGGTTCTCTTTGCTTTGCTCCTGCTCATGTGGAGCGCGTGCTCTTCCCGGAAGCTCTCAGCTTGGTCGCCAACAATGAGTCCACATCAAAATTGGTGGCCTATGCGCAGCAGCAGAACAACTGCTTTCCGTCAGAGTACTCGGCTTTAGCTGGGGATTGCGACCCCCATATCCCATGGGCCAGTGAGGCCCTTGGCTGCCTCCCCGGTGCAGTCAACATGCGGATTGGCAACCATCTGTCTACAACATCATTTCATAAGGAGCACTATGAGAATCCATGTGCTGTCGTGACTGGGCGGAATCATTTCCTCCTCCCTCCCACTGATGTGCATCGCATGTACATCCGCGACTACCCATCTGCTCAATATTCATATTCTCATGACACCGGAGAGTTCACGTTGGAACTGGAGAAGCCAGACAGATATGTGCCTTGGTGCAGTGTCAATCCTTACCCTTCTCCTGAGGACAGAGATAAGCAGCTCTCTAACTTCCCCTTGTAGTTTGACGGTCCTAAGCCCTTTCACTGTACTCTCAACCCTGGAGAGATTCTCTACTGGTAAATTTCTGCCTTCATTTTTGCTCTCATTTGTTTTTTCCTTCTTTTGGCTATGTTCATATGATCGGACTTCAGTCACTTCAAATTTTGTACAATTCCGGGCATTCTCATTGCTTACTTTGATGCCTAGTCCCTCCTCTTTGTATATTGTCTTTATTTGGTAAGCAACATATGAAAAATGAAATTCTTTTCACGATTCAGATGTCCATGTTATTTTTGTAACCAAAAATAAATGTGCATGATTGTCTGTTGTTTTCATACTCCTATATGACTCATAATATTTTGGGAACTTTAACGAAAAGCTCCCGGTACTGTTTACTTTAATAAAAAACCATATTTTTACACTAAAATGTCAATCCTGGTACTATTCACTTTACCATTTTTTTTCTTTCATTTTTGTTAAAACTCAAGGTTTTCAAACCATTTTCATTAGTTTTCCTTAATATTTTCCAACGCCTGATGTGGTAGAGTTAATGCAGGCCAAGTATGTGGGTTCATCACGTTAGACAAACTCCGGATAAACGCACTATTGCCGTGAACTACTGTAAGGGATCAAGAACTTAAAACGCTTCTCTCACCTTTCAGGTTCCACTTTTTATATGGTTAAGTATTTGATGTTCCATTATATTTGGCAGGGTATGATATGCAGCATGATATTGAAGTATGCTTACTTCAACATCTTGCAATCAATTCATTGCCTATCCAGTAAAACTCCAACACTGCTGAGAGAGAGTGCAAGGATTCAGATTCTGATTCATATGCATGTTGTCTAAGGGATGAATTGGGTGCCGATTGGACTAAAGCGCATTTAGCAGGGACCAGTGAAGACTTCAGATAAGCGATGGAATGATCACCGATCATTAGTCTGGGTATCAGATTAATCATTTGTGGACTTCTCATACTGGGAAGCCAAAGAAATCTCTGAAAGAAGTATACAGCATCCTTGAGGTAGAGAAATTACATTAAATTAGTCAACATAACCTGTTGCTACTGGGGAGAGGTATACAACCATTGCAAAGAAGATGCTGGATTCAACCTTGAGAAGTATTATTTTCGTTAGATTCAAATGCATATATCATCCTTGAGAAGTATACAACCATTACAAAAGGATGCTAGAATTAAATGTCCAGTTGTTATATTCTCTTTCTGGGGAGAGGTGTGAAACTTCTGAAATGCGAAACCAAACCAGCCCGAAAGAGTGTCAAAGTCCTCTTAAGATAAAGAGGTGCATGCAGAGTATTCAAGTGACTTCCTGACCAACTATATGACGGTTTAAAGCTTGGAATGGCGCAGTAAACATGCACAAGACTACCTACAAGTAGGGATGCGAATGGTTGTGTTCGAGTTTGGCCATTTATGTTTGTGTCATATTCATATCAATCCATAATCAACGTACAAAATGATAAAAATAATAATATGATGATTATAATAAATAACTCATACTATGTGTCAGATAGAATAAATATATAAAGGAGGAAATGTTAATTGTGTTTTAATAACGTACCCATCAGGTCTGAAATTCTTATGAATTTCGAATCGTGTAATGTATTGTGTCAGACATTGTCACCCCTAATTAGAAGAAAGTAATTCAGTTATACATTCGATTTCTTTAGGTCCATATGCTGTCTTTCAAGTCTCAACCTGTACGGGTTTTCCTCACATCTAGCTACAAGCAAAGGGCACTGGACCTGTGTTGTGCCTCCTGTCATGTTTCTTTGCGATTGATTTGATTTTGTTGGCAAATTCTTGTTAACCTGTTTTTCGTTTCCACACATCCAGCTCAATAATAGCATTTCTAAAAGAGATATTAAAACTGTTATGTAGACATATAATAGTAAAAAATAGCCACAAATTCTCCTCAACTGGTCTTCAGTTTCTTATGTGGCATTGAGTCAATTGAAGGCAAAAGCTTCCACTGTCAAATTTATTTAATAATTTTTTAGTAAATATGATGCAACATATAATAAATATTGTTGTGTGTTCCAAGGATTTGATTGGTTGTATCTCAATAATGGGACCCCACAAAGAGATGAAAAAAAAATTATACAATGACCCCATTATTTAACATATCAGGTAAGGCAAAAAATTATAAAAAATGTCAAAATGCCACATAAATCATCAAATATTATTTTGATATTTTAAATTTAATATTTTCTTTAGAGATGCTCAAACCATTCATATATTTTAGACATCCCACCTACAAGTTCATTTCCGCTCGATGTGTGGTTTTTATTTATTTATTTTGTTCGTTTTTCTGTTTTGCAGCTTGTTTCCTTTTGCATTATTCGAGTTCAAAAAATTAGAAATATAAAAGCCAAAATCCAATTAATTACGAAACGTGGACGGGTGGGAAATGGAGTTAAATTACAAAAAGGGGTTTTTAAGGTTGGACCATATATTGGAGTACTGTAGGAAATTCCAGCTGCATCACATGTTTTGGCCGACTTGTTTTTTTCTCGGAAGCATTTTTGCTCACTACAATTATGCTATATGCTCATTATACATCTAATCATCCGTTACATATTATTTTCTTTAATTTGATTAATTTTTAAAAAAAATAAAAAAGTAATATTTAATATGAAAGTTAATTAAAATTAAGTAAAATAATACATGACCGATTATTAAATATATGATGAGCACACACCATAGTTATGGTAGTGAGAAAAAAAAAAACTCCCTTTCTTCTCGCAAAGAGCTTCAGATTTTGGGAATTTGGATAATGCATTCATGCCTAGGCTTCTCATCTTTTTATATTTCCTAGGGTTTACAAATTAATTATAAAATTTATATGCTCGTGTCAAGATATTTTTTAGGAGATAGACTCCGTCCATTGCAAAGACGACACACATAAAGCAAGAAGGGGTACAATATTGCAAATAACTTGAAAATTAGCATAATGAGTTTTATAATTTATTGAAAACAACGGTTCAGATTGTTATAAGCAAAACGCATATTATGTAAGACAATTTTGGCAGCGGTGTACAGGAGTTTGAAATTTATAAAGTATTATATTTGCCTTGAATCAATCTCATCGCGCTTAAAAATAACAGAGTTTAAATGAAACATTTTTGGTATTGTTTACTTTAACGAAAAATGACAATTTTACTTTAAAAAGTCACTATTGGTACTATTTACTTACAACACATTTTTGTCATTTTGATTAAAACTCAAATCAATAATAAGTAAAATTTAACACCTAATTTCATAAATGTCACTTTTTATAACTTCTTTAAAAAATAACAGAAAATCCACTTAAATAGACTTAAATACCCTGATTTGGTATTCAAACAGCCAAAGGCTTAAATGCCCTCCTTTGGAAGGCAAGAGATAGCTCGGTATGGGAAGGCTTTAGTGCATATCCTATGGCTTTAATTCACAACACTTTCAGTTGGATGCATGATTTCCAGGAGGCCAATGAAGAACCAGTAGAGAGAGTAAAACTAAACAATCATGGTGGATGCCTCCTAATGAACACCTAAAATTCTTCATTGAAATATGCAGCATTCATGGGCAATGTCCAATCATCATGTTTGACGTTACCGCTAGGTCGACATACAAGAATGTCCCTACATGGCACCGTGATCTCTGCCGATGAGTTAGCTAAATTATTTTTGTGTCAAGTCTAATGTTCCTTTATTTATTTATTTTTTTTACATTAGTTGGTGATGGTTCGGTATACTTGATTCCTCACGTTAGTATTTCAGTGTGTGCGAGAACATCCCTATTGTTCTCTGTGGCAACAAGGTTGATGTGAAGAACATGTAGGTTAAAGCCAAGCAGGTTACCTTCCACAGAAAGAAGAATCTGCAGTACTATGAGATATCAGCAAACAACAACTACAACTTTGAGAAACCATTCCTCTACTTGGCGAGGAAGGGTGGGTGAAACTAAATGTGGAGGGAGCCATAAGGACAACGGACGGGAGATGAGGTGCAATTCTATTCTTCACGGAGTAAGAGGAGCTCAAAATTTGGAGGAGTTGAGTTGCTTCCTTGCAACTCCCATCAGAATTCCATTGACCTCCCTTTTGTGTAAATGGGTTTTGAATTTTGAGGCTATTTAAGTCTATTTACATGAGTTTTCTACTATATTTGAATTTTTTTTTTAATAAAAAAGTGACATTTATGAAATTGAGTGTTAAATTTTGACTATTAATGATAAATACTCGAGACGGATGAATTGGAAAAGAACGGTGAGGGTGATGCGCTTGTAGGTGTGGGTCCCATTTTTTATATAATTCTTTAATTTATTAATATTTAATTAATATATCTATTCAGTTGGGTGAAGGAGTGGGCTTCGCTTCAAGCTAACAGAAAAATTAACAGACAAACTGACGGACGTTTAACATTGCAATAAATTCATAAGATGAGGTATGACGTTGTAATTTTTAAAACATAAGATATGAGATTATGGTTCGAGCTATAATTGAGATATTTTAGTATAATTTACACTTTATTTTTTGTTACACTTTTTATCGAGCAATATTTCAGAGACTCGAATAGATGCTCTTGTCCACTTAGACGACAAATCTCGTTGCTGTTACAAAAATTTCTTCTCCACAATTAAAAGAAGGGAGAACTTAGAAGGATATCAAGATTTTTTTATGTCGAAAGCAGTGACATAATCAGCTCCAATTAATATTCTCTAATGTGTACAATAAGGAAAAAAAATAGAATATCTCCAAGAATCCTGCGGTCCATTGACTACTGCCTCTTTAGTCTTTTCATTCAACTTTTGTCTACAAATACACACGCTCACCCCCACCACTTCCACCACCACCACCACTCCCACAGCTCATATCTAAGCCAACCTTCTGCAACCATTTTACAATTTTGTATCAAAGAGTTCAGATTTCAACCTTCAATGGCGGATGAGGTAGTTTTGTTGGATTTCTGGCCTAGCCCATTTGGGATGAGGCTGAGGATTGCTCTGGCTGAGAAGGGCATTGAGTATGTGTACAAAGATGAGGACGTGAGGAACAAGAGCCCACTGTTGCTGCAGATGAACCCGGTTCACAAGAAGATCCCGGTTCTCATTCACAATGGAAAACCGGTATGTGAGTCCCTCATTGCGCTTCAGTACATTGATGAGGTTTGGAATGATAAGGCTCCACTCTTGCCCTCTGACTCTTACCTCAGAGCCCAGGCCAGGTTCTGGGCAGACTTCGTCGACAAGAAGGTGAGTTTTACTGACTAATTTACTTATTTGTAGTATTTTTTTATTTGTTTTGAATATGTTTGGTTTGAAACAATTGAAAACATGGGAAACAGATTATACGGTTATATTTTTTATGTTTAAATTGTTGCGAGTATCTAGCATAACTGCTTAAAATCTCACGCGTTGCCAATTGGTTTTAGGTTAAATGCTTACGGATATTTGAGCTGGTAAATAAAACAATGTTTTAAAATTTTAAGATTGTAAGTGTTTGGGGTAATAATGATTTTTACTACTTAGGTTTTGATTAAGATTTCTTGTTACAGTTCGGGTTTACAGTTTAGGGTTTGTGATGTATGTATTAGAAAGATATAAGCAGAGGATCTGAACTTGCTCAAAATAATGTATATTAATATTTCTGCAATTTTGGGGATGTGAAATGCAGATATACGAGTTTGGGAGGAAGATTTGGACAACGAAAGGAGAAGAACAGGACGCAGCAAAGAAGGAATTCCTTGACTGCATGGGCGTGTTAGAAGGAGAGCTCGGAGACAAGCCCTTCTTTGGGGGCGAGACCCTTGGATTCGTGGACGTGGCACTTATTCCGTTCTATAGCTGGTTTCTTTTGTATGAGAAATTTGGTAACTTCAGTGTTGAGGCGTTGCACCCAAAGTTTATTGCCTGGGTTAAGAGGTGCGTGGAGAAGGAAAGCGTGTCCAAATCGCTCCCCGAACAGGAAAAGGTCTACGATTTCGTCATGTTTATGAGGAAAAAGCTTGGAATGGAGTAGATTTTGGTGGAATCATGGGAAGAAGCTAGTGATGATCAATGTAATTTCAAGATTCAACCTGTTTTGGGTTGTTTTGAATTAGAATAAAAGGGCACTTGACCAAGCCTTTACTGTATTTAGGCACTTTATTGTGCTTCTGTTCATATGTTTATTTTGCTTCTGTAGTCAAACTATCATTCTGTTGTCAACTTGTTATAGTAAGGAATCTAAATCTACTCGATCAAATTTCTTATTATGTGATCAAGTCTTCACATCAAAGCATGGACTTTTTGGTGCCACCGGTTGCATGCAACCATGAGTCTATCTCGCCATGAATAACGCTCATCGTTGTACGCAATTGACTATGGGGTGAATTTTCTCCTTATCCAAATTTTGAGTTACTTTTCCTCAGGCATACAAGCTCATTTGCAGCAGAAACACCTAAAGATCTTACCTGAACATCTCAACAGAAAAACAAGCTGGAATTCAAAAAACTAGAAGAACACATACTAGAATTCGTCAGTGGACTTTCTAACATGGTGATACTGTACAAGCAGCTAGGGGCAGAATCATGTAGAAGGCAAGCTGGAACTTAGCCGCCTGGCCTAATTTTATTTACTATTCTCATTTTCCGCCTACAATTTGGCCTAGATCCCAACCTCTTTCATGCACCGGCTGGTTCCGCCACTGCTAGCAGCTAGCCTATTCTACTCCGCTAAAAAAAGGAAGTAAAAAATCACACTTTTTTGGGGTCAGCAACAGATTTTGACACGCTCTCCCTCAGCAAGCACCTGTTGGCCCATGCAACAATCTTAGGGCACTCTGCCTCCATGCTCAAGTTTCCACGGCTCTCAAACACATAAAAGTAGTTGTAGAATTCGATAAAGGCAATGTCCAAGAAGCCGAATCTCTCACCCCCTAAGTATGGCTTGTCTCCGAGCTCTCTTTCCAACTGCTTCAGGATTTCAATAAATTTCTTCTTTGCTGCCTCATGTTCTTCTCCTTTTATGCTCCATAGCTTCCTCCCAGCAACATGAAACTACAATTTTTGGAAACAATGTTTGACATCATTCGATGCGACGAAAAGTCGGATACAAATTTTAAAAAATTGAACTGCAATTAATATTTTTATATTAAAGCAGCATTCTAAAAAAACCATCGTGCACTCTTTTGTTGTGAAAATAAAAATAACGAGAGGAATACATGGTTGCTATTTGAGAGTGCTATTAACCATTCTCGAAGGGAAAAAGAGCAAATTTAGACAAAACAGCTTAGACCTTCTTATCAATCAAGTCAGCCCAGAACCTAGCCCGAGCTCGGTCGTAAGGATCAAGGGGAAGCAAAGAAGCAGCTTGATCCTTCCAAACCTCATCAATGTACTGCACAATGATGAGTGACTCACAGACCGCTTTGCCGTTGTGGATGAGAACCGGGATCTTCTTGTGAACCGGATTCATCTGCAGAAGGAGAGGGCTCTTGTTCGACAAGTCCTCCTCTCTGTACACATACTTGACACCTTCTCTGTTGGAAATTATATATTATAATATATAATATTGTAATATATAATTTATTTTTTTTAGAAAGATTATGTTATTTATATTTAGGTGCATTCTCTTGTCAAATAATGTATACTTATAGATGAAAAGTTACATCTTTTTAACAAGAAGTACTTGGGTGCTATATAAACTCATGAAACCATCATCATTAAGATAAGAAAATTAGAGAATTTTTACTCTTGAGAAATAAGGTTTCCTCACTTTGTTTCTCTCATTCTTCGTTTGTCAAATTCCGAGTCGTGTCTTGAGAGTACGGAATATCAGAGTCCGAAGATTGAAGTGCTTCGATGTTATTGTAGATTGTTGAATTCTGGGAGACAGACGCCTACCGAACTACAAGCACAAGAGTATGGATGAAATTCTATTTTTAGGCATTGCATTTATGCAAGTCTCAATCTCCAAGTTTGTCAGTTTTTCTAACTTTCTCCCTAGTTGTTTATATTAGTTTCATACATAATTGATGTTGTGAATTTCTTTAGGATTATTATTATCGGAATTCTTGTGTTATTTTTGTATTTCCTAATATTGCTCCAACATTCTCTTCCAGGGCTATTCTGGACCTCTCCCCAAACATGCTGGTCCAGAATCCCAAAACTACAACCTTGCCCGCCATTGTCGACGCACAAGCTTCTTGCAGCTGAATTTTCTTCTTGCAAAAGTCAAAGCCTTAGAGCTAGAATATCATGAAGCACTACTGACTATTAAGGCCGTTATATTGTGATGGGTGTGTCAGTGTGTGCTGTGGCATGTTTGACACTTGGTTTCAGACTTTCAGTTCAGGCTCACAATTTCGTTTTGGGATTTTGGCCAGTTATATGATACATTGGTTTATGTTAATTAACAACTAATAATGTTTACTAATGTTGTAACATATAATTCTTCTAAATAAATAACCCATATGAAATTAGCCACAGCCAGTAACAATATCTTTTTGAGGAAGCATATGCATGGGCATGGACATGTGATCATCAATGTCATTCCAACAGTATGCGGCACCTTGATGTGCTTCTGTTGTTAATATGTTCTCATCTTTGTTGTTTGCTTTTGTTGTTCAATTATCACATTGTTGTCAACTTGTTATAGCAAAGAAGTTGAGTTACTTAAATTATCATTTTGTTTTCATTAAGTCTAGAATTCCTTTGATTTGGGAAGACATTTGAATCTCCAATTTTTCCTTTTAACACCATGAGCTCGAAATATTATTGTGCAATACGAGAATACCACCATATGTTATAACCAGTACCCACGTGTTCTTATAACAAATGAAGAGTGGCATCCCAAAGCAGTAATAAACCCATAAATGCTGGTCCAGAAGCTCACAACTACAACCTCGTCCGCCATTGTTGACAATCAAACTTCTTGTGCTGGGGGATGTTTGACAGGCTAGCTGACACTCGCGAGTACTGTAAAAGGAACAAAAAGATTATTGGATACAGTGGTTGATGTCACTTAACAACTAATCATGTATTTACTGTTGTAATACATTATTCTTTTAGAATTCGGATCCTCGACGGATCATCTTTGTGAGGATTCTAGGGATATGTGAATTATATTTGTTCATCGTACATCGTACGGTCATAAATTATTTTAAATATTTTTATTTAAAATTAAATACAAATAGTACCTGATAAAACTGACCGCATAATGTACAATGAACAGATATAATTTACGAATCCTCAGAATCCTCACCAAAAGAATCCGGAGAGAATCCTGTTGGGTTCTTTTAAACCAATAGTCGTGGAATTAGCCAGTAATATTCTACTAATTCTACTGCTTTAATAGATTTCTAGTGCTTCAGTTTGATTCAAATTCTACATCCATATATCGTTTCAATTACGTTAGTTTTGTGATATGCAATTAATTACTCCTTACTAATTAATTTCTAATTTTTCAATTGCAGATGGTAATGTAATCGTTTGATTTCATTATGTATTGTTAAACGCATGAGAAGTTTTGAATTAGAATAATTTCAATACTAATGTATTAGTAAATGCAGAGAAATTCAGATTTCTGAATAATTTCAATCTATAACATGAACAGAAGACATGCCATAAGAGCTACGTACAATTGATGTTGGTTTACTTTTCTAGTCTCGGGCCTTTGTTTTGCGTGTTCATGTTGGTCTACGTACAATTGATCAGGTTTTTTACCCAAAAAATAATGAACTTTGATCAGGTCTAAATTCTTTCCACCGAAGATTAAGACTTAAAACAATCTAATTATATTTTAATCAAAATACACACTGTTATCTGGCCTCGACCAGAATATATATACGTACAAAGATGAAGCAAAATAGAATCTCTCCATCAGCACTCTGGTCTCCATGTCCGACTTCCGCCTTACTTTGAATGCTTGACTTTCTGCCCATAAATACTGGTCTCCCTGAAACACCCCATCACCACTCACAGCTTCATATTGAAAATTAATATTCTTGTTGTTGTAATTGTTCACTTGTAAAACTTCAAATTATTAATCAGTTCAAATAGTCCAATCTTCAATGGCGGATGAGGTGGTATTATTAGACTTCTGGCCAAGCCCGTTTGGGATGAGGGTGAAAATTGCACTGGCCGAGAAGGGCATCGAGTATGAGTGCAAAGCGGAGGACCACGTGAGCAACAAGAGTCCACTTGCTGCAGATGAACCCGATTCACAAGAAAATACCGGTTTTCATTCACAATGGCAAACCGGTCTCTGAGTCTCTCATTGCCGTTCAATACATTGATGAGGTTTGGAAGGATGAAGCTCCACTGTTGCCTTCTGATGCTTACCTTAGAGCCCAAGCTAGGTTCTGGGCTGACTTCGTTGACAATGAGGTAGTTTTATTCATTTACTAATTTGTGTTTGGACTTTGCTTAATTTTAGTCATTTACTAATTTCTGGTTACAAAATTGTGTTGGTTTTAAGCTTCTAACAAAACAATGTTTTTATTAATCATAGCATGCTAGCTACAATTCTCTTAATCATAGCATGCTAGCTACAATTCTCACACGAGGGATCATATGAAAAGTTGAGGTTTCACTGTAAAACCAATTGGTAATATGAGGAGTAGCCCAACCTCTTATAAGAGAAATTTTTTATTGTAACGGGAACATGGGTGGGTACACCACGTGTTTTTATGTGAGTGGTGGAAAATTTTATTTTTTAAATTATTAACTTTTGAACACACATATCCCATCATTTGTATAATGACACGTGAAGTACCACCTCATGTGCCGGTCACACTAAAAAAATCTCTCCTCTTATAAGCTCGTGCAAAGTCCCTTCTCCCATCAATGTAGGCCTCATTCTCAACATGCCCCCTCACGTGTGGTAAATTTTCAAGCCTAACACGTGGACAATACATAGGGGTTACGTGGAGCGCATGTGGCTTCACACATGAGACAACCTGACTTTGATACCATGAAAAAAGTTGGGGTTCCACCATAAAACCAATTGGCAATATGAGGAGTAACCCATCCTCTTATAAGCCAACGCAAAGTCCCTCTTCCCATTAATGTGAAACTCATTCTCAACAGGATATACTCACCATTAGAATTAACTTAAAATGCACATTGTTTTAGGGAGAAAATTGGGGAATGAATAGATGCCTTTTCTAAGTACATGTGTGTAACATGTTTAATTTTGATGGAGATTCTTATCGAATTAGCATCAAAGACGAATGCATGCTTCAAATTTTGTCAATTCAGTTCCAACCTTTCGGGGATTTTAATTCAAGGACTAAAAGTACAATACGGTGATAGTTCAAGGATCAAGACTCCAATTAATGAAAAATATAAATCAAGAATTTGATCTTCCTTGCTTCAAATCGTAAAGATATGAAAAGGGTCTAACCCTAAAATTTTGTGCAATATAATGCAGATACATGTGATTGGAAGGAGGATTTGGACAGCCAAAGCTGAAGAGCTAGATGCAGCAAAGAAAGAATTCCTTGAAAGCATTAGGGTGTTAGAAGGAGAGCTTGGAAACAAGCCTTACTTTGGCGGTGAGACCTTCGGTTTTGTCGACGTGGCACTTATCCCTTTCTATAGCTGGTTTTTTGTGTATGAGAAGTTTGGCAACTTCAGTGTGGATGAACAGTACCCAAAGTTATTTGCAGCAGACTGTGTCCAAGTCTCTTCCCGACCAGAAAAACCTCTATGACTTCGTTCTGCAGCGGAGGAAAACGTTGGGAGTAGATTACTTATGTCATACAATTTATGAGTTTTAACCTTCAACCGTCCGATTTAGGGTTCTTACCTTTGCAATAAGAGGGCAGTTGATTACTTATGTCATACAACGTATTGTGTAATAGTTATAAATAGGGTAAAGTACAAAAAACTACCTCAACTATTGGTGTCACGGCACTTTCATACCTCATCTTTTAAAATTGACAATGCCATATCTCATCTTACGAATTTGTGTCAATGTTATACCTTCCGTTAGCTTGGCCGTTTATTTCTCAGTTAAATGCTGACGTGACTTGATTCGGAACCCATTTTTTATTTAAAAAAAAATAAAAAATTATTAAAAACAAAAAAAATCATTTAATATTATTTAAATAATAATAAAAAGTACATAAAAAAAACAAAAAAAACCTCTGCTTTCGTCCATCCCCCCTCTCTCTTCCCCATCTTCCTGCAACCAGAAAGAAGAAGAAGAAGAAGAAGAAGAGAGAAAAAAAAAAAAAAAAAACCTAAACCAAACCAAACCCAGTTCATCCCCCCTCCCCCCACCACAAACCCAACCCCCTGCAACCCAAAAAGGAGGAGGAAGAAGAAGGGGGGGAAAAAAAAACCCCAACCCAACCCGAATAGGGGGGAAAAAAAAAAAACAACGAGAACCAAGTTTGTCCCCCCAACCTGCAGAAGAAGAAGAAGAGAGAAGAAAAAAATAAAATAAAAACCAATTCGTCCGTCCGTCCCTCTCCCTCCCCCCCCCCGGGGCACCCACCCTCTCCCCTCCACACCCATTCCCCCCCCCCTTTCTCCCCGACCAGATTCCCAACCTTCGAAATTGGCCTGACGAAGGTTTCCCGATTCCACCTCAATAGGATCTAGGGTTTTTTTTTATTTTTTTTTTATTTTTTTTTATTTTTTGGGTTGTAGTTATTGGGTGCGAGATTGGATGCAGAGGGTGGGGTGCGAAGGTGGGGAGGTTGGGTGCGTGGATGCGGGGAAAAGAGGGGGTGGGGAGCAGGGAAAACAAATTGGTTTTTTTTTTTTTTTTTTTTCTCTTCTTTTTTTCTAGGTTGCAGTTGCAGAAAAGGGAAGAAGATGAAGATGGGGAGAAGAGAGAGAAGGGGGAAGGGACGACCTGATGTTGGTTTTTATTTATTTATTTATTTTCATTTAATAACTTTTTTTTATTATTTTAATATTTAAAAAATATTAAATGATTTTTTTTAGTTTTTAATAATTTTTTAATAAAAAATGGGTCTCGGATCAAGTCACGTCAGCATTTAACTAAGAAATAAACATACAAGCTAACATAAGGTATAATATTGACACAAATTCGTAAGAAGAGGTATGACATTGTCAATTTTAAAAGATGATGTATGAAAGTGTCGTGACACCAATAGTTGAGGTAGTTTTTTGTACTTTACCCTTATAAATAATTGGGTAAATATCAGTTTACTACCCTCAAGTTTCGTGGTTTTTAACATTTGGTACATGAAGTTTTTTTCGTCCCAAAGTCATACCTAAAGTGTTAATTTTGGAATAATCTCATGCATATGTTAGTCAAACTATTAACTCTGCCGTTAATTGATGACATGATGCCTATGTGGACAATGACTAGACGCCACATGTCATTAAAGGATCCACGAGAAAATTAAAATTTTAAAAAAATAATTATTTAAAGAGAGCCAAAAAAAAAAAGGCAAAACCCATATCGTCTTCCCCCCCTTCCCCCCACCCCCCCCCGCCCCAAAAAAAAATATAAATCGAGGCAACAGACAAACAAAAAAACAATAATTTTCCCACGTTTCCTCAGCAACCAAACAGAGATAAAGGAGAAAAAATAAAACCAACAGTAAAAATGGTAAACTTTCCCACATTTTCTCAGCAACCAAACAGAGAAAGACAAAAAAGAATCAAAACCCATGTGAGAAAATCCAAAAATTAAGCCAAGGGAAAGAACTTTAGCCATACCCATAACTCCACTAACGACACTGCAGACGGCGCAGTTGTTCCAAATGTCTTGGACGCGTATCTCCTCCACCGTAGGTGGCAGTATGGGCTCAATTGGCAGTTTCTCGACCTCTCTCTGTGCAGCCCATACCGTTCCCTTTAAACCCATACTTTGGAAGCGGGCAGGACCTTTGAGGTGGTGGGTGTGCGCATAACCCACACCCTTCACCAAAGGGACAAACCAGACCCCTAGCCATGATTCCTACACCTCTCCCTCAAATCCCAACGAACCCATGCTTTTCTCTGAGTGTACCCCTTCTCCCACTCATGAAATCAAGGATTTGCAGCAACAGCGCTGAGATCCCCACTCTTCCATTTTCCCCTCTTTCTATCGCTCTGTCTCTGTCTCTGTCTCCCTCTCCCTCTCCCTCAGCATGACTTCCCGACTGTGAAACCCTCAGCGAGGGATCCCCTCTACTCCTCCCTTTCCCTCTATCCAACTACGAAACCCACGATCTGGGTTTTGCTTTTTTATTTTTTATTTTATTTTTATTTTTTTAACTTTTCTTTAAATAATTATTTTTTTGAATTTTTAATTTCCATGTGGAACTCTTAATGACACGTGGCGTTCACTTAGGCGCTACGTCATCAGTTAATGGTAGAGTTAACAGTTTGACTAACGGATATATGAGACTGTCCCAAAATTCACGCTTTAGGTATGACTATGGAACGAAAAAAACTTAATGTACCAAATGTTGAAAACCATGAAACTTAAGGCTAGTAAACTGATATTGTCACGCCTCGATCCCGACATACGTCCAGAATCGACGCTTGACATCACCAATTACCCGTATATCTAACATTTCCCGCCTCCGGGATATGTACAAAGCATAGATCAAGATTCGAATTTCATAGCATTTTTCGTATATTTTATGGCTGCATCTAACCTCCTCGTTAGACTGCCTACGTACCCTCAATAGGGATCAAGCCATTCGTAGTTCACCATTCGTCAATCTCTAATCTTTTCGTAAAATACTTCTCGCATAAAATCTTAGAGCACCACACTACACATCAACCTTAAGCCAAACAACAATTATCATCTTTCCATGCACACAGGTAAGCCATTCTCACACAAATGCTTTCCAATTCATCCATCATATAAATCACTATGTTTCACATAATACTGCAAATCATATTACAGTGTTATTCTCAAGTCACATTAATCAACTAATCTAATCATAATAATCTCAATCATACCCAACGTCATTCCACAATCACGTCAATTAATCAATTCCATGAATCAAAGATGCCCGATATTAACGTCTAACTACATTAATCAATCAATGAAAAAAAAAACATATAATTTCCCAAATTTAATTAAGGAACTCTTTATAATTCCCTACTTGAATTATAAGTAATAAACATGGTAATTCTAATTTATCTTCACAAGATCTATTGTGGGTAATTCCCACTCACTCGAATTTAGGGTTATAAACTAACCTTAAGGAAATGAGCAAGAGTAAGGATTCTGGACCACTCAACAGAATCCATCTAAACT
Organism: Pyrus communis; assembly: GCF_041283825.1. Classification (NCBI taxonomy): domain Eukaryota; kingdom Viridiplantae; phylum Streptophyta; class Magnoliopsida; order Rosales; family Rosaceae; genus Pyrus; species Pyrus communis. The sequence goes on from NC_142574.1 coordinate 24,143,471, forward strand.
ATGATCCCTTATTTCATATGCACCAAGTACAATTAATCATCATCATCCCTAACAGTCCGCCAGCGCATCTATATGCATAGTCTAATAACATAGGCAGTGATCACCCAACGCGAATATACCAAGTATGATCACCCTAACAGTCCCCCAACGCAGGTATACCAAGTAGGACTGTATCATATAGCTCTAGGTAGTGATCACCCAACGCGGATATACCAAGCAGGACCATAAGCATAGTCTAATCGTGCAGGCGGTGATCACCCAACGTGGATATACCAAGCATGATCACCTCTGAAATATGTATGGTCCCCCAACGCGAATATACCAAGCAGGACCACCCATGTACCAATGCTACATGGTGCAATCAAACCAACACACAACCTACCTCCTACCTCCACACTTATGATTTACAACATGAGCACATACACCATCCATTTTTGATTTCCCATCTAGGTTCCAAAGCATTGTTTCAAATTATTACTACAAGCATCCACGACCTCGATTAACTCCTACTCTCAAGTAGGTGCAATTACTAAATGCATCACCTTCGACTCTAGTCTTAATTAGATTACTTGGGACTACTAATAACACTATGAGATCCAAGTACTATTTTGGTTAACTTAAATTAGCATGATCAACATAAATGTAACATTTGAATGAAAACACTTACAGAAAATAAGTGAAGATGCTATTTACAAATATAGATGTACCTGTATAAAAAGCCTTGGCAGTTGGTGCATATATATTTCCAGGGATATAAGTAAGTTCCTTTGAATATGCATACATAGATAAATATATACGGTAAATACGAAAACAATTTCATCCCTTCATTATTTTATACATACATATAAGGATTCGTTCAACTTCAGACATATGTAAAAAGGTCTGATAATGTTAAACCAATGAGATGGAATCCATATGTTCATCAACAATGGCTATTCACTGTCATCACAAAGACAAAATCTGGACCACGTCTGACTAAATGTATACAAACAACTCTAGCAAAATTGTACTAAACATAAAGATAAACAATTTCACAGTATGAGACAATATAAATGTCAATTCCCCATCATCAACATTACATTAATGCATTCACTAACTTTAAAGCAACAAATGCAACATGATAAATGGGTAATTTTCAAATAAGGCTATACATACATAGCGTCAACCATCATCGTGGTTGTCTACTAGCCTGGGATGTTAGGTAACAACTGAGAAAAGACACACCAAAGTAGCAGAGTTATAGGTGTTCATCAAACAAAACCAAAGAGACTATCTCCCAATAGTAAGAGCCACATATAGTATGATGTAATGATCATCATATACTAACCGTGAAAAATGAAAGGAAACCTTGGAATCCTTTCTGATATATAAATACGACAACCACAACAACAATCGGCTATCAAATTGAAAAAATATAAACAAAGACAGAAGAGGAACTTATAGCAGTAAGCTTTCTGATTCTATGGAATTTGGGCAGCCATACCTTGCGACGGCATAGTTTGGAGCCAAGGAAAAGGGAATGATGGGTCTGGTCCATAATCCCCGACCGGAGAGAAACCCCCTCCTTGCTTCTCGATCCATCTCCCCTTTTTCTCTCCTTTTTTCTCATATTTTATTTTATTATTATTTTTCTTCTTCTCATCTTTCCATCTCAACCGTCCATCTCTATCCTTCTTTCAATTACAGCCTCACACGTGGCACAAGGCTGATGCTCCAACAAATCTGGAGCTTCTAGATTTATGGTCAAATGATCAATTTGCCCTCAACTTTATTCGTTTATAACTCATTCGTTAAAACTCCAAATTACGTTCCATTTGCGTTCACGTGTTCGTATCGATACGTACTATCCAAATATACAAAGAAATCTGGAAAATTATGGAAAGGTCAAGTATGTCCACAAAGAATCTCATTTAACACGAGGGGCAATTTCATCCTTTTACTTATCGAATAAAATTTTTATATGCAGTAAATATAAACGCGTCAAAACTACTACTATGAATATGAAATACGGAATACGTAATTCTAAAATTTTATTTTAATTATTTTCTATCTTGTCTTGGTTATAGTATTTATTTCTATTGCTAATAAACGACTCACACTCTAACTCGGAAATAGTCTTCTTCGATAGTCGTTGTGTGACAGCTTGATATAGCTAGGTCATATGATTGATTTGTTTGGTTTTATTGTTAATTGTCAAATTGTTGTCAACTTAGACCATCTACAATGGTAGGAGCAAAAAATTTAAAACCTGCCTCGTATTTTCAATTATTTATTTATATGTATAAGGTTAATTATTGTTTTCTACTAGCTATATTGTTTTATATGTATAAGGTTAATTATTGTTTTCTACTAGTTATTGTTTTCAAGTTTGTGTGAAAGCAAAAATCTTTCAGTTACATGACATTGATTTAACATATTAGTTAACAATTGTATCAATAGACAATCGTGGTTACAAATGACACACGACACTCGATGCTTAACACTGATGAATCACACAATAATGATAAAAAAAAAAACTAAAATGCCTCAATCTTTCTTATGCTTAAATCTCAAAACTCCAAAAAAAAAAATAGAAAGTGGTCTCCAACTCCATGTAACTGGCAAGACATGGAAGAAAAATATGTCTTCCAAGTGAAAACAAAAAGAAAAACTTTATAATATGGCCAGACGCATCAAAGTTCTATTTGATTGCTATCATGCTAATCACATGGATCTACACTTCTCACACAAGATTCCAAATACACATCAAAGTATCTCACCATAAAATCTCACTACAAACTAAAACAAGATATATAAAGGAAAGAAATTAAACAAATTAAACCGGACACAGCCATGCATCTATACTCTCCTCACACAAGATTCCAAAGACGCATCAAAGTGTCTCACCATAATATATATCTCACTAGAAACTAAAACAGGATACATAAAGGAAATTAAACAAGACAGAGATTCACAATTCACTCTAGGACTCTGACGTTCTAGCCAGCAGCCTATTGATATCTCTCCCTCTATTCCACACCAAGCATCTTCTGCACGCCAAGAACAAGCTCATACACCTTCTTTTCGTCAGCAAGAGATCTGGAAACACTCTCCCTCTGCACGCACCTCTTGGCCCATGCAATGAGCTTGGGACACTCGGCCTCGATGCTGAAGTTTCCACAGGTCTCAAATGCATGGAACCAGCAGTAGAACGTGATGAGAACAATGTCCAAGAACCCAAATTTCTCACCCTCAAAATATGGCTTGTCTCCAAGCTGTCCCTCCAACTGCTTCAGGATTTCGATGAAGTCCTTTTTGGCTGCCTCTCGTTCCTCTCCCTTTGTGGACCATATCTTCGAGCAAGCATCATATAGCTGCAATTTTAAGACAAGATTGCATCAGATCATTGCTATAGCGAGTTCAGTGGGATTAATTAAATTTTGAATTCAGTGGATTAATCAAATTTTGACTTCTTTTCTAATTCCCGCGGCTATTTTGGATAGGGTTTTGTAAGTTCCAATGATTGAACTTACGTAGCAAGAAATGGATCACAAAATAGCAGAGATCACAAAAGCTATTCATGAAAATTAACGAGGCATGCAAGAGAGATTGTAAAGAAAGTCGGAATTTTACCATAAAACTAATTAAAAATATGGAAAGTAGCTCATTTTATTTATAAGCCCATGCAAGGTTTTTCATTGACGTGGAATTCATTCTCAACAAGCTCTTTACAACACAATTTACGTGTGGTAAATTTATAAACTTACCACGTAAACAATACAACATGATAACGTGAAACGTGTGTGACCGTTTAGCTTCTTGCGAAGACCATGCTTTGTTATCATGAAAAAAAATTGAAATTTCATCGTAAAATCAATTGGTAATATGAAGAGTGATCTAATTTATTTAAACGGGTCTATGTATTTTTTATTAATTTTAAAATGCTTAAGAATTAATTAGGACGATGAGCAACTGCCTAGCATCTAAAGACTAATCAAAACGATGGCTAACAATCTAACGCCTTGGTGAGCTAGACGACATTAGACGAGAATGTTTAGAATAACACCTCCACATAGACTATAAAAATTTGTATTTTGCGCCTCATGTAAAACTGTTTATGCTAAGACGATCTCCAACCAAAGGATCTAGAGGGTCAAAAATAATCCGAAAACCATTTCCAACCAAGGACTAGACTAGAAGGCTCGTGAAATCTAAAATGATCCTACGGAATCTGAAAGGGTTAAAAGGCTGGAGGGTTGCAAGGCTAGCCAAAAAATGCATTAATCATGTCGGTTATAACTGACAAAAATACTTAAGCTAAAATTTAAATGCAACAGCTAGCTAACATCAGCTAACTGTTGTATTTGAATTTTTTCCTATAACTTCTATTTCACAAAATTAAGCTAAAATTTTTCACATAATTTTTATTTTACAAAATTTGTTTCATATATATTTTTTTAATTCCAAAATTTGTTTTATTTTATTTTAAATTCTATTTTTTCCTATAATTTCTATTTCACAAAATTTGTTTCATATTTTTTTAAATCATTTTTTTTCCTATAACTTCTATTTCATCATATTCCTATCTTCTCGTCTCATTTGCGTCCATTTTGCTTCTATTTTGGAATTGGATGAGAACCTCCAGTTGAAATTCAAAGAAGATATAAAGTTAAAATTCATTGAAAACTTAAATTGAAAGATTGAATTTAAAGTTGTGTGAATTATATCCCAATATCCACTCTATTTATAGCCAAAAAAAAAATTCAAACTAGTTGGCGTCACTTAGCTGTTAGATTTGAATTTAAATTGTAATTTTTAAATAATAAATTATGTTTGACTCTATGATCATTTATTCCTCAATTGGAGACGATTTTTTATGACAAAATTAAAACAAACCCTATGGTCCTTTGGTCCTCGATTGAAAATAAAGACAAATATAACCATGTACTGTTCATTAGAATATTAATATCTTGAAGAACCAGATGACTAAAACGAGCTCTCTGATTAGCCCTCTGTTGAAGATGATATAAGAATACAGACTTGAAGATTGTACCTCAACTGACTATTCATCCAAAAGAAAAGAATGTGAGCTCTACCGCATATATATCAAATTTTAATGAAAATCATGAAAACCCCAAATCACATCCTAACATGAACCTAAAAAACAAACAATTAATTAGGACAAGAAACAAATCAGACAATTTAAGTTACCTTCTTGTCAATGAAATCAGCCCAGAACCTTGAGTGAGCTTTCTGGTAAGGCTCAGAGGGAAGCAAGGGAGCTTTATCCCTCCAAATCTCATCAATATACTGCACAATGATGAGTGACTCGCAGACCGGCTTACCGTTATGAATGAGAACCGGGATCTTCTTGTGAACCGGGTTCATCTGCAGAAGCAGCTGGCTCTTAATCTTATTCCTCAAGTCCTCCTCTCTGTACTCATACTAGACGCCCTTCTCCGCCAGCGCTACTCTGGCCCTCATGCCAAACATGCTTGCCCAGTAGTCCAGAAGAACAACCTCATCTGCCATTTTTGACACACACACACACAACTACTTTCTAGCTGTAGGCTATAGTGTTTTGCTTGATGCTAAAATATTCCAGATAGATATTCACACGAGCAGAAGAGGATATATATGGAATCTCGATTCTGGAACTTGTTTGTAAGAATTCCGAAAATTTTACCATAAACATATATAATTCACGATTTTTCAAGTTTCTTATTAAAAGAAACCGAAGAGGATCGGTAAGATATATATACACGGATTTGATTACTATTCTGAGTTAATGGAAATGATCCTTCTTATTCATTATCGAGGATCGTCAGATTTTCTTTAACAGTTACAATTATTATAACTTTAAATGAATATTTTTATTTATAATTATTGGATAAAAATTCAACGACTCACGATAATAGATCAGAAAGGTCTTCTCATTTAGCTCAGGAAATAATTCAAATCCTATATACACACATACACGTACGTGGCAATAAGGATGTGGCTGATTTTTGGAGGGTGTGACGTGGCATGCTGTATGCAATTACTTTTGCTGGTGGAAGCTAGATATTTTCTAGAGAGTACTCTCGCTTCTTTTTACGAGGATTCTAATAATTATTTAATTATATCACTTCATTGTATATCATACAATCATAAATTATTATAATTATTTTTATTTAAAATTAAATATAAATAATATTTAATGAAAACTAACCATATAATATACTATAAACATATATAATTAAAATATTTTTGAAACCCTCACAAAAAAGATCGGAAAAGTATCCTCTCTCGATATTTTCATGCATATTTTGAGACCACATCTTCTTACTTTTTCTTGGTGAAATTTGAGACCACATCTTTGAAAATGAATTCTTTCTTTTATAGATAATTCTAGAGGATTACTTTCTATGGTTTACTTTCTAGAAAGATTACCTTATATTGATAATTCGAGAGGATTACTTTTGATAGGAATTCATTCTTAGAGTCTAAACATGATTACACATCCATTTATAGGTAATGGATGCATTATTTGTTTTTGCAAAGAGTCTACAGCTTTATGTGAAAAGCACGACAAAGTCATGCATGCATTATTTGTTTTGGTTTTTATAATGGAATTTTAACAAAAAATTTCCAGTACCATTCATTTTAATAAAAATCATATTTTTACATCAAAAAATCAATCATGATACTATTCACTTACAACACATTTTTGTAATTTTTATTAAAACTTAAAATTTTCAAATCATTTTCATTAGTTTTTATTTTTTTAACCATAAACTTTATTTGATGGTAACAAGCAACACTATTTAAATAAATAATGTTTGAAATATGCGATGAGTTATTGTTAGTCAACAGTGGCATATTCAAAATTTGAATAATTGAGATCACAATGTTAAAAGTTAATTTTTTAATAAAAATAAAGTAAAGCATGCAAAAAATTCAGTTTATTCACTGAGTCTCTGCCCTCTGCTTTTGTGCATTTTTTTCTTCTTTCTGTCATTGATGAAAAAGCGTTGGAGACACACTTTTTATTGATTTTTTAATTAATTTTTTTTCTTTTCCTTTTCCACATTTCAATATGTTAAAAAAAAAATCTTTTTTTTATTATTATTTTTTTTCTTTTTCTACCGTCCATTTTTTCCACCTGTTGTCGTTTTCTTCCACATTTTGTACATTTTTTCTTTCTTCTGTCAATTGATGAAAAAGGGTAGGAGACATACTTTTTCTTTTTTTATTTTTTTATTTTTTTCTTTTCTCTTTCCACATTTCAACATTTAAAAAACTTTTCATTTTTTAATTATTTTTTCCCACATTTTAACAGTTTCAAAAAACTTTTTATTTATTTATTTATTTATTTTTATTTCCCGTTCTTTTTCCACATGCAGCCACAAACATTTCCTCTCTCCTGTTCATTTTTCTACCTTTTGTGCATTTTTTTAACTAAATGTATTATGATACTTGATGTTATAAATCGTATTATTACCACATTAAAAATTTTCTCTGAAATTTAGTTTAAAAAATTAATCCCCTAGCATTACACTAAAAATAAATGCATTGTGTGACTTTTTATTTATTTATCATTTAATGCATTTTATTTGTTTTTCTGAAAATTAACGATTGGTTTGCTTAATTTTAAAAAACGAGCCTAATGGCCTATGTTTAGAACGGATTTGCATGAATATTTCTCAACATTTATACGATATGGAGAGACAGAGGGAGAGGGAGACAGAGCGACAAAGAGAGAGGGAGATGGAGGTGTGGGGATCCTCGATTTCATGAGTGGGAAAGGGGGGAGAGAGGTTGTGCTTCGTTTCGATCGGGCCGAGCCTCTATGATTCGATCGGATCGAGGTGATGGGGACAACGTGAGGGGTTGAGGTGGCGTCGGGAAGGTATGTCGTTTTTTTTCTTCCCCTTCTAATTCTCATCTTCAGTTCACGTTGTTGATGCATAAACCCATCGGTTCCTCTGCAATTCGTTTAGGTTTTCATTATTCTTTTTCGATTTGTTTTGTCAAAATTGAAATGGAATTTGTTGGCTTGATTTTGTATTAGGTTGCGAGAGGGTTCTGTTTTTAGGGTTTTCTCCGTCTCCCTCTCTGTTTCTCTTCTTCAATCAGTCTGACGTAGTTTTGCAATTTAGGGTTCAGTGCATTTCAATCTTTTTTACTGGAATATACATACATATGAATGTCTAAATTTGTTCAAATTTGTTCAAATTTTCTATACACAGGGCTGGGTTAATTTGATTCTTGACCTATGATTGGATATTATATTACAATTGTGGATTCTGTTTTTAGGGCTGCATGTTTGGTCTCTGAGATTTTGTTTTTAGTCACTGTTGATTTGTAGTTTATGTCTCCCTTTGGCTACATGTTTGGTCTCTGATATTTGGTGAGTTCTGTATAATTATATAACCTTTGGGGCTATTTTAAGTAAAAATGAAATGTTGACATTGGTATAGCATATGGCACACTTAATTCACACTCCTATATTCGGTCTTCATGTTTCCATTCCAACACTCTGCACTTCCCACCCAATGAATTTTTTAATAAAGATGTAGTTAAAGCAATTACATGCTCTATCAAGTATGTTTTATATGTAGTTCTGGTAGTTGCAAGGAAATGAATTATTTGTGCTGATTGGTAGTATAAATATATAGAAATAAAGAATAATTATAAATGGAGCACCTAGGATATTTAACATTGTTTTCTTTTCCATGTAATTTTTCTCATGTTTAACATCTGCTTTTGCTAATGCATTTGATTCAAGTGCTATTTTTATTAGTGTTAATTTTGGGTTGCATATCCACAAACTAACCCAGTTAATTTTGCTTAGTGTTGATGTATAAGGAGAACTCTAATTGCATCAACTTGAACAAACATTCTTCTACTTAGTTGCTTAGCTACTGAAAGAAGAACAAAACATTTTTTATGTTTTTTTTGTTTAACTGCCAAAACAGGTGGCTGGTTTGCAGGATATATATTTTGCCATCTTAATTTCAAGGGCAATATATGTGTAAAATGCATGTTGCTTAGGGAAACAAAGCATTTTTTGCAACCACATCTTAATGTATATAAAAGTCAAAATGCTTATCTTACCGACACCGTTTACTCATCTATCCCTTTTGTTAGTTCATGATCATGATGAATTTTTTTCAGGTTAAATGTGTCTTATTCATGGAGTAATGCTATTCGTACAATGTTTTTATACCACATTTCTATACCACCTTAGGTGGCATTTGATGTGAACAGTCACATCATTTGAAAAATTTGCAAAACCCAAGGAAAGGAAGGAGAAAGACTCATCATATACCACAATCATCATTTAATTAACTAGTTGTTCTTGATTATTAGTTTATTAAATAATGAACTAAATTTAAAAATTTGATTAATTCAAATGATGTGGTTGTTCACATCGAATGCCACCTAAGATGATATGAAAATGTGGTACAAAAACATGGTATGAATAATATTATTCATGTAGTTAAGGCTGATGCATTTAAGTCTCATAGCAACGTCATATTTACTAATATAATCTAAAACGGAACGGGGTACATGCTTGCATTTTTTGTGTGTGTAATTTCTCAACTTCCCTTTGGTGGTACAGGTGTTGCTGAAGCTAATAGGCTTGAGCAATGCTCCTTCAATAAAACAAGGGAAAAAGAGTTGTTCAAATGGCAGTATTCGAGTCTCTTGGTGTTTCTCATTAATATTAGAGAGTTTTACCGAAAATCTCACAGTATTGTTTACTTTAACGAAAAATCATATTTTTATACTAAAAAGTCAATCCTGATATTATAATGCCCCAAATATTTTGATTAAAAGTGATGAACTGCTTAACCAAACTACATTTACCTTCTAATTTCCATCAAAGAGCAACTTGTTATTAACTCTGTCAAGTTTCTGCCGAGGGGATTGCACTCTTCAACATGGGAAGGAAACCTTCTGCTAATAGCCATGCTAAATTAACACAAGCAACCAGGAATTTGACTTGGTGGTAGGTAAGAACCATTTACACTAATTAACCAACTGGCAGGAGGCAAATACTTTGCATGATTTTTATTTTATTTTTTGGTAAATGAATAATTTTGCATGTTATCTCAAGATGTGAGATCAATACCAGTTGGTTAAATATTGTTGAATTGTATAACACAAACACTATTCTAAAAATCATCTCATAGGACCCATTTAGACGCTAGGCGGCTGGCCACTGCCCCAATTAATAATTAGATGTTTGAAAATTAAAAAAAAGGTGTCTAGATTTGTTGAGGCACCCGTCTAACCCGTTTAGACCCACCTAGACACCAACTTAGGTTGCGACTTACTTAGACAGAAAATAGATAACTTTCATTTGCATTTTATTTTTTTTTCAATAAATTGTAAGAGATTTGTTGAATACTTAAATGAACACACATTATATGTTTGTTCTCTATGTTTTCATTATGTTTCAATATTTCATAATATATATGTCATTTTATTTTGTAGTTTATGATGAAATTATTATATTTTAAATATAAGCAGACACTTATTTACACGAAATATAATAGATTTACTTAAATTCACATAGACTCTAGATTTTAACCCACCGTCTAGTGTATTTTAAAACCTTGAACACAAGATAGAAAATAAGTAAATAATGCTGAATACAAGAGGATCATATGATCCAGCAAGGAAATTTGACAAATGCATATTAATTCACCATTGGATCAGTCTAGATGTCGATGGTACAGGTCTGCAAAACCTAATTCCTGATAACCTACAATTTATGTCTAAGATGATCCTAGTGACAAATTAAAAGTTCAGTTCAAATTCAATTTTCAATTTAACTTCCACATGCACATCACATACCAAACTATTTTACACATGCAGTTAAAAAGATAAATAAAAGGGTAAATTACATTTTCATACCTCAGATTTGGGGCTTATTTCAATTCCTTACAACATCTTCGAAACATTTCACTTTCATACTTTAAGTACTATTTTATTTCAAAATAATATCTCCGTTACATTTTCCATCCATTGATCCGTTAAGTGCTAACGTGGCTGCCAAATGATTGCCACATGGCAAAAAAAAAAAAAAAAATTTATTTTTTTTTAAAAAAAAAAACCCTGAATCTTCTATATAAAAAAATAAAATAAAATAAAAATAAAAAAAACCAAAAACAAAGCTAAACCCGCAACCCTCATCCCTTCTTACACCCCCCCCCCCCAACCCAGAAGAAGAAGAGGAGAGGGGGGAAAAAAAATAAAAAAAAACCCATCTTTCATCTTCCTCCCCCTCCCATCTTCCTCGGGTCAGGGCTCTCTCATCTTCCCCGCTTATTTCGCCTTGTGTTTATGTCTTCTCCATTCTTCCTCAGTTTTCTTTTCCGTTAAACCCAATAAAAGCCTCTGATCCCAAACCCTACCAAATCCCTTAAACTCCCTCCACACTCCCTTTCTCCCCAAACGACGTCGTCTCTTCTTATCCCGCCGCAGTGGGACCCATGAATCCCTCCACTCTTACTTCCCAGCGCTCTGCTCTCCGTTCTTCAACCTCATCTTTTTCCCCGTCGCAACCTCTGTACAATCCCGAAGATGCTGTTTCAGGGTCTCATTTCCCAGGAACTATGTCGCCCCATCGGAACAATCACCAGACGCCGCCTCACCGCCTCACGATTTCTTCGGCGGTAAGAGAGAGCTCATCGGCGTATAGCCCGTTGTCGAGAAACTGTCGCCGTTTCTCTGGATAGTGACCTCGACAATTGTGTTCGCCGGAGCTGTGGCGGCTGGGTGCAGGTTGGGTCTCCGGTTGGGGAAATCCCAAAATGCAGTGTATGGTGGTGCAGCGGTGCTCGGAGCCGTCGGTGGGGCAGCAATCTATGCTTTGAACTCTTACGCTCCCGAGGTCGCTGTCGTCGACTTGCACAATTACATTGCTGGGTTGGACGACCCGAAAGTTGTTAAGAAGAAGGACATCGAAGGCATTGGGAGAAAGTGAGAATCAAGTAGTGAAATTTTCTGCGAATGAGGTAGAAGATGGGTGGGAACGACGGATGGAAGATGATGAGGCTTCGACACCGTCCCCGGGGGGGGGGGTGTTTGACGGGATCTGGGGAGGTGGGTGTGCGGGATCTGGGTTTTCTATTTTTTGTTTTTTTGTTTTTTTTCTTTTTCGGTTGAATGTTATGGGGGTGTTTCGGTGAGGGGGGGTGATGCAAGGAAGAAGATGAAGATGGGGAGATGGGTTTGGGGGTTGCGGGGAGAAGAGAGGAGGATGAGGGGATAAGGTTTCATTTTTATTTTTTTTTTTAATATTTAGAAGATTTAGGTTTATTAAAAAAAATTAAAAAAATTATTTTTTTTGCCACGTGGTAGACATTTGGCAGCCACATCAGCACTTAACGGATCAATGGATGAAAAATGTAACAGAGGTATTATTTTGAAATAAAATAGTACTTAAGGTATGAAAGTGAAATGTTTTGAAGATGTTGTAAGGAATTGAAATATGTCCCAAACCTGAGGTATGAAAATGTAATTTACCCTAAATAAAATGTACACACAAGATGTAGGATTTAATGAGGTAAAATCCTGAAAAAATCTTCAAGCTCCTAAGCCAGGACAAACAGTACTCAGACAAATGAATTCAAAAGATTTACAAAACTCATCTTACTAGACTCACAGCAAGAAAATAGTTTTGTCTCTACGCCCTTGCTACTCGATCTCTCCAATCCTTGAGTGGGAGTGGCATGAAACTAATGCATCCGTCAATCGCCATATCCTCGAACTTTGCAGAATACTAACTCAATCATGTAGAATGTATGTATGATGAAATAATTTTTGAAGAGCAATCAATTATGAAAGTTTCAAGGCGCATTTTTATAATTTGATTTTTACTTAATCCAAGAAAAACCAATGATCAAAAACTTTTTTTTTTTTTCTCTCTAGAAACAAACGGCCGGCTGCAAAACCGGTTTTTATTCTCTCAAAATACTTTGAAAAATGGACTCTTTGCATACGGGCTGCTATCAGATTTTTCTTTCATTAATTTAAAAACTCATTACAGGCCAATTGTAGAGGGAAAAAAACTGGATTAGACTGGTTCTTCTAGCAAATAGGAAAGAGAGATAGAGACTATAGGGTGCAAAAGAAATGGTGTGTGGTACTTGTATTAGCATGGTGCGCCTATAAATATTTGGTCACTAGTTCATCAAAATTATGCGGAGGGAAATTGAATTCGGGCGTATATGAGAGAGCGTATTGCTCTAGCCAATTTGATTAAGCTTAAATAACACTCCTCTGCATGTAAGATCCAATTTTATGGGTCACACGTGAAGTTCCACACATCGGCAACCATGTGGAGCCAAGCCGGGACTCATCCGTTCGCTCGGGGCCAATGGGAACCCACCCAATCACGTGGCATCTCTTGGCCTACGTGGAGCTAAGTTGGGGCTCACTCGTTCACGCGGGGTCAAAGGGGATCCACTGTTCAAGTGGATGTACGGGCCCGTCCCTGGCTCTGATACCAAGTTAAATCTCAGGTAGACGGGCCGAGGGCCCACTTCAACAACACCGATGTTGTCCCAACTCCAACAACACCGATGTTGTCCCCACTTAACCACATGCTCAACCCATCAGGTGTGGAGTTTTAATCTAAAAGGCTTTAGTGTTAGTTAGAGTGGGGTAATTCTATTTAAAGGGCTTATTCTTAAGCCTTCTGGCCGATGTGGGACAGAGAAATTCTAACAGTATGGACGGTTATCTGTTGAGCAACTCTGAAAGTAAGTGAAAAACAATACAGATATACAAGATAAGTTTCCATAAATTGAATGAAGATACATGAATTGAGTTTACTGACTCGACAACAATCCAAGCTTCAGAAAACTAAAATATAAATCTTCATTTTTTGTCGTTAAAAAAACTCATTCATTCATTTTTGTTTTTGGAAATTAAAATATAAATCTTTGTGGTATAACTCCGATTCATATATATATTCGTTCGTTTCAAACTTGACTACTTTTACCGACCAATTTATTACTGACATACTGGTAGTAATTCGTTCGTTTCAAACTTGGCTATTATTCTTGTAATTTGATGATCGAGTCTTCACAAATTGACCTAGTGAAAATGGACTCACATTTGAGTCCTCAATTTATGATAATGGACTCATTAGTTACATGTACTAAATTAATTATTTTTTTACTCCAATGATAATGGACTCACATTTGAATCCCCAACTTTATAATGCACCACACCAGATCATGTCCAAAGTGGTCGTTAGTGGACCTGCGCCAAATATTGATTTCCACCCTTGGACTCATACATCTATACTCTTCTCACACAAGATTCCAAAGACACATCAAAGTTTCTCACCATAATATCTCACTAGAAACTAAACCAAGATGCATAAACGAAAGAAATCAAACAAATTAAACTGGACACAGCTTCAGACTTCACTCTAGGACTTCGACGTCCTAGCTAGCAGCCTATCGATATCACTCCCTCTATTCCACACCAAGCATCTTCTTCATGCTAAGAACGAACTCATACACCTTCTTTTCGTCAGCAAGAGATTTGGAAACACTCTCCCTCTGCTTGCACCGCTTGGCCCATGCAATGAGCTTGGGACACTCGGCCTCGATGCTGTAGTTTCCACAGGTCTCAAATGCATGGAACCAGCTGTAGAACGTGATGAGAGCAATGTCCAAGAACCCAAATTTCTCACCCTCAAAATATGGTTTGTCTCCCAGCTGTCCCTCCAACTGCTTCAGGATTTCGATGAAGTCCTTTTTGGCTGCCTCTTGTTCCTCTGCCTTTGTGGACCATATCTTCCTCCCAGCATCATACAGCTGCAATTTTAAGACGAGACTGCATCAGATCATTTCTATAGCGAGTTCAATGGGATTAATTAAATTTTGACTTCTATTTCTAATTCCTGCGGCTATATTTGGATAGGGTTTTATAAGTTCCAATGATTGAACTCGAGTAGTAAGAAGTGGATCAAAAAAAATATATAGCAGAGATTACAAAAGCCGTTCATGAAAATTACAAAGGTATGCATGTAAGAGAGATTTGCAGGTGACAAAAGACACTTTTCAAGGACGGATTAGCTCTCTTGTATCTCTTATGCCTTTGAAATGCTTATATGATACATTTCCTACTCCTAGTCCCTCTTTCCCATACTTTGTGATATTTTCCCTTATAATTTGACTTCGTACTGGTTTAGTATTGAGGTATTTCTATAAAAAGTGGGTATTAAAAAAATTGAGCTAAAAAATGTGTTTGATAAACACTTAAAAACAACTTATTTTCACAATTTTGGACGAAAAAAAAAGTTGAAAACGTAAAACAGCAAAAATGAGCTTATTTTCACAGCACAGCAGAAATAATTTTTTTTCAAAACACAACAATACCAAACCAGCCCTTCAACCCAGGACTTAGAAATCCTCACCTACACATAGCCTATCAAAATTTATATTTTGATCCTCATGTAAAATTCTTGTTTATGCTAAGGATATAGACTTGAAGGTTGTATCTCATCTAACTAATCATCCAAAAGAAAAGAATGTGGGCTCTACCGCATATATATCAATTTTGTATGTCGGTTACGATGAAATTCATGAAAACCCCAAATCACATCCTAACATGAAACTAAAAGGCAAACAATTAATTAGAGCAAGAGACAACTTAGACAAGTTAAATTACCTTCTTGTCAATGAAATCAGCCCAGAACCTAGAGCAAGCTCTCTGGTAAGGCTCAGAGGGAAGCAAAGGAGCTTTATCCCTCCAAACCTCATCAATATACTGCACAATGATGAGTGACTCACAGACTGGCTTACCGTTGTGAATGAGAACCGGGATCTTCTTGTGAACCGGGTTCATCTGCAGAAGCAGCTGGCTCTTGTTCCTCAAGTCCTCCTCTCTGTACTCATACTTGATGCCCTTCTCCGCCAGCGCTACTCTGGCCCTCATGCCAAACATGCTTGCCCAGAAGTCCAGAAGAACAACCTCATCCGCCATTTTTTGACACACACACAAAACTACTTCTAGCTGTAGGCTATAGTGTTTAGCCTGATGCTAAAATATTCCAGATAGATATTCACACTTGCAGAAGAGGATATATATGTACACACACATACGTGTTTGATGTTGCACGTGGCTAATAAGGATGTGGCGAATTTTGGGAGGGTTTGATGTTGCATGTGGCTAATAAGGATGTGGCGGATTTTGGGAGGGTGTGACGTGAAACTGCTTCCACCTAGCTACTTCCCGAAGGTGCTATTACTTTCCTTGTTGGAAGTTAGATATGTTCATCCATGCATATGGATGGCAATTCAAATTGCTAAACCTGAAAACTATGGATAACCGTTCGAATGAAACGAATATGATTATAGGGGTTCGTTGATCCATATCCTGCCTCAAAACTGATCTAAATAATACATATTATATATCAAATATAATTTATATATAATAAATATAGTATTATAGAATATATATATATATATATGTATGTATGTATGTATGTATGTTCAGAACTCATTACCTTTAGAATTACAAAAGTTGTATTTTGTGAGAAAGATTAAACATAAGCCAACATCACCAACGTATCTATTATATTATTATAACAAAATTAGTATCTTATATTATAATGTCTCAATTGAACGAATATATTTTTGGTTTCGACGAAGATGGATATAACCGTTAACCAATAGAGAATTTGTTACCCATTGGGTATAGTTATAGATAATCTTCGATGGTTAATTTGCAGTTATGAATATGATTAATTTTTATAATTATGAAGATAAATATATTATTTTCGTTCCCAAACCGAATCATTGTCATCCCTAACCATGCATGCATAATTTGGGACCACATCTTTGAAAAGGAGTTCATTCTTTTATAGATAATTCTAGAGCATTACTTTCTATTGATAATTCTAGAGGAAATCTAGAGGATTACTTTCTATTAATAATTCTAGAGGATAACTCTCGATTGGAATTCATTCGTATTGTCTGTCACTACCAATGATGGAATTCAGCATTGCTCGAGTCTAAACATGATCCTTTTGTAGGTAATAAGTTTGGAATTGTGACAGAAATATCTGATTTACAAATTACCACACCCAATTCTTTCATTTGGATTCATAAAATAAATAAAAAGAGAAATATCAACTTCTATATAAAAAAAAATAAACATTTAGATGCGCAGAAATTCATAAAATTCAGCTTTGAATTTAATTTTAGTAGTTATTTTAATAAGATTCCAAACGAGTGAAAGTCATATATGTACCAACTGCCGACTGCCATTTCTCGGATTTCACCGTAACTTATATCATATAATTATTGTAATGAAGATCTTGTAATTCTCTCTAGGGACATAGCCATATGGAAGATGTTGCCGAACCTTGTTGAGATCTTAATTAAACATGATCATTTATCCTTTGAGCATAAAGTCTAATACGGGACTGATACTCTTAAAACTACCTCATCACGTAATATATCAAATGGAGTAAGAGAACGTATGATAATTGGGGCTGGAATGTATATATAACTTGTTTCCATACTCATGTTACAATTAAAGCATCCAACCCTAGAAGTTTTTGTTTTTTACGTTATTACTAGAATAAAATTTTTCATAACATAACGATCAAATCAAGTGTTAACAAGCAGCCGAATATTTTAATTCCATCCCACCCTAGAAGTTTATGCTTCTTTTCATCATTACCTTGAAGTCACATGTTAATTTGATTATTCGGTAAATCGTATAACTCGTGGATATGTAATTATGTGCAAGTGGAAAGATGAAAGGCTTCCGGATGAAATATGGTTTGGGTTAAAGCCTTCAACTCCTTGCAAGGAATTCGTTTTTCTGTAGGTCTTTTCTACAGGACTCGTTTTGATAAATACATCGAATAAGTAGTATTCATATTTGATTCATGAATACTCTTGATATAAGCTGGTCTCTTGTTTTGATATAAGAACTTGGGGAAATACCCCACTTTTTAGAGGCTTCTCTCGTGATATACATAAGAATTTGCGAGGATCAGGCATTGCACCATCGTGAAGCTCTATGGCTTCTGCTGCCACCAAGACTCAAATCTTCTCTTGTATAGATGAGTACATGGAAAATGACAGTCTATGAGAACATCTCCGTGAAAATGAACAGAGATGTTTTTGCTAGACTGGAATATTTCATCTTTTTCCAGGGCAATACATAATGGAGAGGAAACAGAAATAACACTATTTCTCAAGATTACATTGTTCTGCACTAGTACATCCCAAGTTTACAGGCCAAAAATGAGGGAGCCGATCTCAATGATGATTGATGCTAGGGAGTCTCTGTCTTAACAAAACTGAGTAAAAGAAAGAAATCTTTGAAAAAATTAAGAAAGCAAGAAAGCTAGAGAGAGAATCGTACAGCGGAAGAAGAAGAAAGATTGATTGTATTGAATATGACTTGGTTACAACAGATTATTACAGTTATAGCCCAACAATTCTAACCGACTTGCCTATGTGGCAATCCTCTACATGTCTCCTTAACCAATCGACAAACGCCAACTGTAATCTCATTACATCTCAGCTATTAAAGGAAACCTCCTGCTAGTAGCCATGGCAAACACAACCAACCAGGAATTTGACTTGGTGGTTTGAACCATTTACACTAATTAACCAACTGGCAGGAGGCAATTATTTTGCATGATTTTTATTTTATTTTTTGGTAAATGAATAATTTTGCATGTTATATCAAGATGTGAGATCAGTACTAGTTGGTTAAATATTGCTGAATTGTATAACACAAGAAATATAATAAGTAAATAATGCAGAATTCAAGAGGATCCTATGAGCCAGCTGATATGGTCCTGGATATATGCAAGGAAATTTGACAAATGCATATTAATTCTCCATTGGATCAGTCTAGATTTCTATGGTATAGGTCTGCAAAACCTAATTCCTGATAACCAACAATTTATGACTCAATTTTTTTTTTTTTCCTCATCCCACTAGTTGGTTGGAAAAGCTAGCATAAGGGTTTAAAGGAAAATTAAGAAGGATGGGTCTGACTACAATGTTACGTCCCACTCAACTCGAAAGTACGGGTTTTAATATTCAACATTTAATCGTTCGGCGGAATTGAACATTTTACTGATCTTTCAATCTTTTGGCAGTCCTTGGTTTGTTTATTCATTCACTAAAAACTCATAGAGGGTAATTATAGAGTGAAAAAAAACTGGAAAATAGTGGTTCCTTTCAGCAAATAGGAAAGAGAGATATAGACTATATGGTGCGAAAGAAATCGTGTAGGATCCTTGTATTAGCATGGCGTGCGTATAACTGTTTGGTCACTAAGTTCCTCAAAATTATGCAGATGAAATTCGAATTCAGATGCAAATGAGGGAGCGCATTGCTCCAGCCAATTGATTAATCCTAAGTATGCAAAACTATATATGCTATAGCCACGATGCGTGAGTAATAATCCAACTAAACAATTTGAATGCTAGTACATTTTTTGACTTGACTAAATTAAACAAGAATCCAAGGTTCAAAAAACTAAAATATAAATTCACAAAAAAGTCCCTCACAAAATCACATCTCTGCCGAAACTGCTGCTGCTGCACTACCTATATATACAAACTTCCCTGAATATTCACCTTTTACCCCACAACAAAAAAGGGTATCCTTCGTTTCAAACTTGACTAGTTTTTGTTGACCACTTTATTACTGACATACTGATAGTAATTACTGTTACTGTGGCTATTATTCTTGTAATTAGATGATCTAGAGCTCATTTGGATGTCTTTTAAATAACCAAAAGTGTTTTTGGTGAAAATATTTTTAGAACCAATCATTAGTAAAGATGCAAGTAAATCTTGGAAAAACACTTAAAGTGCTTCCTAGAAGAAGCACATATATAATTGGTGTTTCGTGCAGAAAGCACTTTAAATGCTTTTGAAACCCAAAAATAATTTCTCTAAAAACAATTTCAATCATTTTAAAAACACAACCAAACAAGTTCATAGCCTTCACAAATTGACCTAGTGCCACCAAAACTTCCTCCTCTTCTGTGTCGGCCCACTTCATTGGGGCTTACTGGCCTTCCTTCTGAGCCCATTAGCCTCTGGTGGCCTGTAAGTCCGGATCAAGGCCCAATTAATTCCACCAAAAAACGGGTGCTGTTTAATTTCGGTGACCCCCTTGCCGCACCAAGCCTCCTTCGTGGGTCCCTCACGAGCAGCCTCTCTATCAAATCCCTCGCCTCCTTCATTCCCTCGAGAAATGTTTAATTGTGTCTAAAACACAAGGGATACATCCGTGTTTTAATAGGAATGACGGGAAATTTTATTTTTTAAATTATTAACATTTTAGCACATATATTTCACCATTTTTATAGTGACATATAGTGTATTACCCCGTGTACCAGCCACACTGAAAAATCTCTCCATTCCCTCATCTTCTTCCTCCGCCACGTGGAACCTCACCCCGCTGCTGGCTGCAATATTGCGCAGGGAGCTCTCTTTAGTCACGCCCTTAAACGGCGTCGTTCCGTGGAGGAACTCGTAGATAAACACTCTAAAAGCCCACTAATTAACGCCGTTACCGTGGCCGTCACCTGAGATCAACTACAGGGCCAGATACTCGTGAGTCCCAACGCAGGATTTTGAAAACGCGGTTGTCGGCTCCGCCACAAACTCCGCCACCATTTCCTCTTGCTGCTCCATCCTCGATCCGTAACAGGAAAAATTGCATTTTCTTTCAGTAGGCGCCGTCTTCTGAACACGTCGGTGTTGCAAGGTGGGATTGACGTTTCCTTTGAAGCAGAGGTCAAAGGCTGACAACATAATATGTCCGTCCTCGCGCAGGAGTATGTTTTCAGGTTTCAGGTCCCGATAGACGACTCCCAGCGCATGGAGGTACTCAAGGGCAACGAGGACTTCCGTCGTAAAGAACCGGACAGTGGAGACATGGAGGCGGTTTAGTGGCTGTCTTAGGAGGAGGTTGTGGAGGTCGCCGTTCGGGCAGTAGTCGATGAGGAGGCAGGTGTAATGGGAGACGTTGATGCGGGCATAAAGCCTGGGGAGGAAAGGGTGGTCGAGCATGAAGATGATCTCGGTCTCGGTGCTGACGTGGCTGAGTTTTTTCGGGGTGAGTAAATCTTTATCGACGACTTTTAAGGCGAATTTGGCGGCGTCAGGGTTGTCGCGGTCGTCTTGAAGGCGGCATAGGAAGACGCGGCCAAGGTTTCTCGTACCGACATGGTGGTGAAGTTGGAGGGTGCGATCGGATGAGATAGCGGTGGCGACCTTGATAGCCGACCGACATGGGTCTAACTTGCAGTGGTGGAGGGGAGTAGTTGTTGTTGTTGTGGGGGTATTGGTGGTAGTGGAGGTGGTGGAGAGGTGGTCGTTGAAGCTGAGGTTGAGGCTGCTGCGGGCTAAACTGGAGCGAGCGCTTGAGCAGGAAGTTGCAAAGGTGCGGTCGGTGAGGGCGGTGGAGGTGGAGGTGCAGCTGGTAAAGCTGAGGTCGAGATCTGTGTAGTCGGATGGGAAACGGGCCAAATGGGTTTCTTCATCCATTACGGTTAGATGGGGAAGTTGCGGTGGCGCATGCGCTTTCATGATTGAATATTTTGAAGATGCAATCGAAATATGCAAGTTGATATTTGGGGGATGTGGGGGCTTATAAAAGAGTAGAAAGGGAGAGGAAGAGAGAGAGAGAGAGATGTGAGGAGGTATGCGGGACCTGGTGGGGTGATTAATTAAGGAGTAATGTTATTCATACCATATTTTTGTACTATATTTTTATACCACTTTAGGTGACATTTGATGTGGACAGCCACATCATTATTTAGTTGTAATTTCAGAGGATCAAATTAACTTTAATTGAATCCCATGTAGGAATTAGAATGGCGACCAGGATGGTGGTATGAAGAATTGAAGGCGCTGCCAAAGGGTTAGGAGCCGCATTTATACCGGAGGACGTGAAATGAGTTAATCAAGAGTAATGTTATTCATACCATGTTTTTGTACCACATTTTTATAGCATTTAGGTGGTATTTGATGTGGACAGCCACATCGTTTGAATTAATCAGATTTTTAAATTTAGTTCATTATTTAATAAATTAATAATTAAGAAAAATTAGTTAATTAAATGATGATTGTGGTATACGAGGTGTCTTTCTCCTTTATTTCCTTGGGTTTTGCAAATTTTTCAAATAATGTGGATGTCCACATCATATGACACCTAAGGTGATATAGAAATGTGGTACAAAAATATGGTATGAATAACATTATTCGTTAAACAATTGAATTTAGTACTGAGACGAACGGCTACGTATAATAGTATCCTCCTCTCTGGCTCGTGGAGAAAGATATGTATATAGTTGCTTACCTTCGTTGTAGCGTACTATAAAAAATATAAATTTCTGTTAGCAATTTTATTAAAAACATCACGATGACAGTAAACTTGTTTCATAAGATTCTTCCCTAACTATAAGTACGTAAGCAATGCACTTAAATTAGGTTTTGAGAGCAATCAGTCATGACTTTGGTAGTATGATTCCGTTTACACGGTGGGTGAATTGTGAATAGTTTATACTTTGTGATCTGATATGGTTATTTATTTGTTTCTGTGGGAGGGGTAGGTCGGTTTCCCCCAATTGTTTTAGTACACACCAAATGCGCTTCTTCAAAAGCTAGCCGGATCTTTTAAGGGGTTTTTGAATTTTAATTCTAAAATTTAATAAAAATTTAGTGTAAGATTACATATTCATTTTAGTCCTTTAAAATGTATTTAATTCAAATTTATATTATATTTTTGTTTTATTTAATGTCTCTACATTAAATTTTAAATTTATTATTAAAAGTTTTTGTTTAACTTCCTCTATAGTGTATCTAAACGTCCGTACTATAATATATTTTACTGAACTAGTGTAATGAAATGTCCGTACCTAAATATATTTTAATGAATTAGTGACACATAAGAAAATATGAGGGTTAGAGGAGTGGGGTAAGTCTCACAATGAATTGCAATAATGTGGTTCAAATTCACCTTTGCCAAGAATTCTTGATCTAATACTTCTCAGTTACAAATAAAGATAAATATCATTAGATTGTAATATAAAATGACAATTAATTGATCACTTGATGATCAACTAATGTCTTTTTTTTACAGGGCAAAGTACGTACCAAACATATATAGAAATGGTCAACGGGAAGCCATGGGTGGCCCCATTGTGATGGGCCAAGATCACTTCTTCACTCTTAGCGCTGGGACCCACGTGGAAAATGAAGAGAGAATGCTGTCTGCCACGTGCTCAACACTGGCCCTACATTGTCGCTCACACCTCAATAATTACTCACTCAAATTTGACTCCCTAATTCAATCCCTTTTTTAATTTTGTGAAGCTTATAAAATCGTGATATTTATTAATTACTTATATAATAATTCACCAATAATGTAATTCACCATCCGAACTGGTATTTAAGTGATGATAATAATAAGGGTAAATTACATAAAACTACCTCAATTATTGGGTCATTAACAGTTTTATACCTCGTCTTTAAAAAGTTTCAATGTCATACCTTATCTTCGAATTTGTTGCAATGTCATACTTTCCGTCAATTGTATGTCAATTCCTCTGTTAAATGCCGAAGTTACATGAGGTGGGGCCCACTTTCTATTAAAAATTATTAAAATAATAATTTACCCTTAAAAAAAAAAAAAAAAAAACTCAAACACCTAGATCCCATCTTCCCTGACCCCCTTTCCCTGCAAGCCAAATCCAAAACCACTCCCCACGACATCCTCCTCCTCCTCCTTCTATCCAACCCCCAAACCCTAATTGCACCCTCCTCTGCAAGCACTCGTCGTCGGCCACCCTTGACCTCCTTATCCTCATTCTCATCCTCTTCTCTGGGTCCACCCCGTTTTCCTTGCCTTGCTCCTGAAACTCTGGCGCCATGTGACCGATCCTGGGTCTCGTTGCCAGGAGGAGAGGCGACGATGGGAGAGGAAGTTGGAGGTGGCGGTGGGTTTGGGGAAGACGGGAGGGGGAAGAAAGGGGTGGGTTTGGGGATGGGTGTGAGAGAGGGTGCAGAGGAAGAGATGGAGGATGGGTGCGCAGGTGGGTGCGGAGGAAGAGTTGGATGATGGGTTTGGGGATGGGTGTGAGGGTGGGTACGGAGGAGGAGGAGGATGTTGTGGGTGGGAGTGGTTTTGGATTTGGGTTGTAGGGAAGGGGGTCGGGGAAGATAGGATCTGGGTGTTTGAATTTTTTTTTTTTTTTTTTTTAGGGTAAATTATTATTTTAATGGAAAGTGGGCCCCACCTCAAGTCACGTCAACATTTAACAGATGAATTGACAGGCAACTAACGGAAGGTATGACATTGCAACAAATTCGAAGATAAGGTATGACATTGAAACTTTTTAAAGACGAGATATGAAACTGTTAATGACCCAATAGTTGAGGTGGTTTTGTGTAATTTACCCTAATAATAATGTAGGCAAAGAAATAATGTTTCTGTCCTCTCTCTCGAAATCAGAAAGATGGAGCTGTTGTTGGAAAGATTTTTTTATTGTGTAATTAGACAATTAATTGAAAATTGATGCTATTGATAACGGTATATATTTTCAGTTTTAACTTAATTTTAACCGTCAAATGATACTGATGTGATGATGCATGAATTACAAAGGTTATCAACTTATTAATACTTTACAGAATTTTTCTAAAAAGCATCCTAGAGTCGTTTAGGGAACGGTTGAAGAACCTGCAATGAGGTATATGTAGTAGGTTAGTGTTATATAAAACTATGGTTAAGTTCACTTAATTTTGTTTTTAACTTTAGTTCTAAAACACAAGTTAATTAGATGAAATATAATTTGGTGGCACGTCACAGTACACACCTTACAAATCCAGCTACTGAGTTACCGTTATTCGAATAACCAATCAATCATTTAAGATTTAACATATTAGCACCAAAAAATAATAGTATCTCAAGACACCATCAATAAAAATATTTCAGAATACAGAATATGTACAAAAGAAGCTAGTTTTATTTCCTAATCACCCTAGCCGAAATCATGATCACGAGAGTTTTTCTTTTGTTTTTGAGAAATAATTTCTACACTCATTTTTCTTATACGTGCATTTTTTTTTTCTTATTATTATTATGTTTAACATATTCAATAATTAAACAAGAATGTGTAAGAAGGAAACTTAATGACGGCGAATAATTTTTTTTTTCTTCAACCTGGAAGTCTGAGTGTGACCAACAAAATGGCATATAACTGGGGTGTAGCTCCAGAATCCTTTGGAATTTACATATATAAGATTAGTTTTACTGAAAAAAAACACTTAAGTGCCAATTAGTAGGGCCATGTGGCAAGTGCATGTGCCAACACATGGCAATTTCGATTCTATTTATTTCTCATTACGTTTTGTTTAGTGACCTGGACATGGCAAAATGAGTGCCCGTTAGTCCATATACAGGATCTTCTTGAGTGAGCGTTTTCAGAAAATATTGCGAGTGTTGCGTCATCAAAATGTTGTTTTGCAATAAACAGGTATTACTGAAATTTCAAAACAATTATCATACACTTGTTTGTTTTAATTTTTTTATAAAACAATTAGGGAAGACTGCATAATGACTATTGTAGAATGTCAATAATTATTTTCTGTCCAATATTTTAAATGTTGAAAATTGATCAACATAATATAATATATTGTTAAAACTATGTTATACAAGAACATTTTCTGTAAAGTCCCTCCACCTTTCATGTTAATATAGTCTGTATTAATCATAGGAATGAACTAACCAAAAATTCTTTTGGCACATAATATACTAGTTTCTAAAAATCTAACTCAATACGAGCCGTTTGGGATACGGAGCTAGAATTCGCCCCAACCACTGAGATACCACATAATGGTTCTAGTGTCTATACCTGTAACCAACCTCGTTCCTTTCAGTTCATTTCGTCTGGTGCAACCAAATAAACAAAAACACAAGTTTTTCATATGTTGGTTGCTCTCATGATGAGAACACCTTAATTTTCGAATTTTATAAACCAAATATGCAGGCAAATATGGAAGAGAGAAGAAGGAAATCTTCGAGGCAAACATACTGTCTGTTTCTCTCTCCTTTCGGATACAATGTATCAACAAAATTGGCCCCATATCTCCATATAGTTATACTACCTCTTTATTATATAACTATATAATTTGCAGGATGACAATTCCCAAAGCCCCCTGGCTTGTATATATTTTTCTCAGTTGTTTTTTTATTTTATTTTTTGCTGCATCACATAATTTTGTCAGTCAACAGAATTTTGTCACATTCATGTTTCAATTTCCATTGTTTTTCCACTTTTCATGGCTCTATAAAATGAAAAAGGCAGCATGAACAGCACAAGGCAGAGAATTTGCGGTTGCATGTTTTATCATGCACCCGTAGCTTTCTGTCCACAGATCAAGCACACTATTAGCCGCCACATATGCTTTTAATTTTCTATTTCAATCAAAACCATATCTTTTTCTAAAAAAAAATTCTGTAAACACATATCTTACATTCTAACAACTTCACACCTTCTTAGCACAACATAAATTGTTCCATAAAATAATAGGTGGGAATAGTAGTTTAATTAATTTAAACAATATATAGCACTTGATGTGTGAGTGTTGTACCATAATATCTCTTAATAATAAATTTTAGCAGATTGAAAAATATTATGGTACAACACTCACACATCAACTACCATGTGTAGTCTAAATCAATTAAACTACTATTTGTACCTATTTAAATATATTTTTTGGAACACATCGTTGTTTTCACTGTTCTAAAATTTTCGTCTGTCGTCATTTAGTATTACGGTCTAGTTGTATTACCCTTCACTTCTAAGTGAGAAGTCTTAAGTTCAATTCTCGTCAAAGGTTAATTTAAACCACATTATTGCTAACCATTGTGAGACAAGCCCACCCCCTCTTAGATAATATCATTTGTTAAAAAAAAATTTATCGCCTAGGCGCTAAATGACTGGCTACCTTCCCGATTAATTCCTAGGCGTTTGAAAATTAAGAAAGTGCATCAAGACCTCTCATCTAGCCCGCTTAGGTCGAGACTTTCACTTAAATAGAAAATAGATAACTTTTATTTTGCATTTTATTTTTTCAATAAATTGTAAGAGACTTGTTAAATGTTTTGATGAACTCTTATTATATACTCGTTTCCCATGTAATGTAGAACTAAAATATACATCTCATTGAAATGCAAAATAAGATGTAAATGTGGCTTTAAATCTCAAATTTGCTTCTTTCAATTGGTTTAGGAAAGTTTTTTAGACCATGTCAAACAAAAGTATGTAAGAAACTTCTCATGTATTCTCTCTAAGGTGGATATAAGTAGGATATTGCTATCCACACAATATTTTTTACTTTTCACACATCTCTCAATTTTTGGCTGTCAGATTGAAAGAATAGAAGATGATCAAACGACATAAAATAACAAGCTGTGAAAGTTAAGTAAAAAAAATTGTGTGAATTTACAATGAGGGCTAGTAACTTTCAATTACGCACGCAACATGTCAACATGACATTAATTTATGCGATTCCGAATCAAAATGTTAACTTGCTACAATGTCAATGGGTACTTCTTTCCCATTATTATTTGAAACAAAGACTTCACCATAGGAAGGACAGCTACCAAAAATAAAATGACGAATATTATTGACACCAAAATGTCGCCCAGAGTTAGTGTTTGGCGTTTAGGTTGCACTGCTAAGGCGCCCGAAGTAAATGCAACCATCATTCCTCCGATGGAAAGCTGAATGAGACTTGCAGGTGCTGCTAGACGGATTGGTAAGACGGTTGCTACCAAGAAATCATTTAGAATGGCAAGAGATGAGAAAAAGAAGGAGATAAAGTCAAACATCAGAAATGCTTGAAAATATGTATTTTCATTTAAAACTGGTGTTCCGTCACTTTTAAATCCTCCGGGAGGGGTGAACGCCCCTGTAAATGTGACAGTCGCGATAAGCACCCCTACGAGCAAGTTGGTGTCGAGCCTTTTTGAGGCTAAATCTGAATGAGCTTGCAGTTTTTCTCTCTTGTCTGCAGCAATGGCTGGCGGGCAAGAGGTATCATTATCCGGACATATCAATTTCTTGAAATCACGGTTGATTTGTTGTTGGAAAAATGGCACGCCAGTGGAGCGCCCCAGGTGGTGCAAGACTCTTTCGTTATCAAAGATTTCCTGAAATACATATATATAGAGAGGAAGAAAATGATGCTTTGCAACTAGTTAATTAGTTAAAAGAGATTAATTGTAGATTAAGGTGAACAATTTGACTGCATGATTCTATATTTTTTGACATTATGTACCAACATATTCCTGAGTTCAAATTCTCACAGACAAGCTTGTTGAACAAAATAAACCTTTGAGAAGATTGACTTGGTACCTTGTATAATTATTACAAGTTTCCTTGGTTATAACTAACGCCTTGAAAGAATGACTTTGGCACCCTAAAATCATTATATATATGCACGTGAGGAATCTACAATATTCCGGAGTATTGAATACTCCGACATTTAGCCCTTAACTTCAATCCAACAGCTGCCAAAGGAAATTGAAGAGCTGCTGAAATGGATCAAAGGACTCTAAGTGGCGGAATATATATATAATATTGCATACCTGTTCTCCACCATTGTCGCCGAGAAAAAAGTCGATGGCCCTTGAGAATTCTTCATTAATCGCAGTCTTGTCCACTTTAGGGTCATCTGTCAAAATTCTTACAATTTCACGATTTTGGTAACGGGCAGCTAGATGCAATGGAGTGTTTCCATCTTTATCTGCTTCATTTATAAGTCCTGCAAACATAGGGTTATTTAATATGTAACTGACGACATGTATTTGTTCGCCCAAAACTGCAGCATGTAGAATCGTTTGGCCTTTGTCATTGAACAAATCACAAGTATCAGGTCGATGTCGAATCATCTCTTCCATTACTCTGATGCACCCAGCGTAGGCCGCAACATGGAGAGCTGATATTCCAGATTTGTCTAGGATGTAAGATGCAGAACTATCATATTGCATGAGCACTCTAGTCGCTTCAAGGTTCCCTCTCAATGCTGCGTAGTGTAAGGGAGTCCACCCAAGTGCATCGGCTTTTCTTATCACATCCGGATTTTTTGACACCATCGTCTCCACAATGCCTAACACAATATCAATGTAGAGAAGTTCGAGTTGGTTGAGGGATAAGAGAATCTCTTAAATAATATAGTAGACATTACATAACTACGCATTGAGAAAACCTCATTTGTACTCAATTTTCTTCGACTATATATTATTCCATTTATTGAACTTTAGTGCATAATCATGTAGAGCTTAAACTTCAGGTCTCTAGTCTCGGATTATATAATCCCTTCGATTTTAGGTTTGAAGCGTCAACTTTGGGATATAAATAACTATTCTGTACCTATATAATCAACCATGTGAATAAATTAATGAGATCGCAGTAGAAGAAAATTGGGTAGAAATGGAGTTCTCTCTATACCTTTAATTACTAGACTTTTTTTTTTTTTTTTTTTTTTTTTAAACAATTAAGTTTATGTTGTCATACTGTGAACTTGAACAATTAATCATAATAATTCTTTTACAAAAGCATTTTTCAGGCCACAAAATGGAAAAAAATCCTTTCTTTGTATATGTATTCGTATGTATGAAAATAAGACATGACAAATTATTTCATGCTTTACCTCTCCCTGTAAGGTGCTTGTGAGTCACTGCCGCATGTAAAGCTGTCACACCATTAGTCCCATGAAAAGAAGGAATTACGGGATCAGAGTGGCTCAAAATATAAAGAGCAATGCTAGCAGACCCACTTCTAACAGCCAGGAACAACGGCGACTCATTGGCTCCATTAGTGAAACAACACAATTGAGGATCAGCTTCCATCAAAAGCATAACCACTCCACCATGACCATTGCGGACAGCAACGTGCAAAGCTGTATCCCTTTGCAAATTTGTCATTCGGAACAACTCTTTGTGTGCATCCTTATCAGCTGGCCCGCTTTCCTGATCAGCTCCATGAATTTGCGTTTCCTTCGCGTGTTGGATGAGGAACTTTACGATTTCATGACAGCCAACTCTTGCAGCAACGTGCAGGGGAGTGTTGCCCTTTTTGTTGGTGGCCCAAAACAATGAAGTTTGAACATCGAGTGGGACGTTTTTGAAGAAGTCTGCTTGCTTGAACTCAGCAGCAACATGAAGTATATTGTTGTCTTTAGGTGTTTTCTGATCGAGAAAACGATCTGATCTCAAGAAACGAATATCTCCAGATGTTGCCGCCTTATAGAGGGAAGGATCCATGGTTTTGATCTCTTCTCTCAGCTTTTAACAATCAAATTAGACACCAGATAAGGGAATCAAGGATGGAGGACTACAATGTATGTGCTCCGTAATTAAGTATGGACCGGTGGTTAACTATATATCTCCACATCTTCAACTTATGTACATACATTCTTGCAGTCAACTAATAAATCAAATAAATTACTAGCAAGAAAACCTCCAAATGCACTCAAAGGGACCACACACTGTTCTCAAAGATATGTAAAAGTCTCACACGGTTTGTGACCTGCAACTTCGACGTTCTAACAAATAAAATAAATAAAATACATTTCACACAGTATGTCCTCCTTAAGTGTAGTAATCTAGTTTTAAAAATGCGAGACCACATTTTGTAGATCACGTCAAAATTATTTTTCTAAAATAAATTTCTAAGTAAGGGTGGAAAGGAAATACCTATTTTTTTAAATAAACAAAATATACAAGAACGAAAGAGACTGGAGCTGCAAAGTCTGCTGACTGGAGCTGAAAAGTCTTCAGCAGACTTGTCAGCAAATGATGGTTAGGGTAATCAATTTCTATTATATTCTCAGACATGAAGGATATATTATATTGGGACTGACTTAATGTTAGGCAAAATATTTGACTATTCAAAGATGAGCAGGAATTCATACTCAAAATTTTTCAAAATTGTTCGTTGTCAATTTATAGAACTTTATGTTTATAATTATAACCGCTCATATTATAAATCACCCTATGAAGATCGCCTTTGCAAAAAATCAATTAAAACAAAGGTCGTTTAGTCATCAAACTGTTTAAAAACAAATGAACGGTATTGGTAAAAACATTACGGACCGTCTATGTATTTGCTACAATAGATTGACTAAATGACTTTAATTTTAATTTATTTTTTGCAGATATGATCTTTACAGTGTGATTCATAATATGAACGGTTCTGATCATAAGCACAAAACTCTGTGATTAAAACACTAAGAGTTTTGAGTAAGAGTTCATACTCATATTTGAGTAGCCAAGTATTGTTCATTTAATAATCAAAAGCGAACTAACTAAGAAGTAATCCGATAAATGA
The DNA here is from genome assembly GCF_041283825.1 of Pyrus communis. Classification (NCBI taxonomy): domain Eukaryota; kingdom Viridiplantae; phylum Streptophyta; class Magnoliopsida; order Rosales; family Rosaceae; genus Pyrus; species Pyrus communis. Next base: position 24,174,851 of record NC_142574.1, read on the forward strand.
AAAAACTCAAAAGTAAGAACATGACAATAAAATGATAAAAAAGAGATCCCGAGTGCTTTGACCAATGAATCGATGATGCCTGATATTGGGTTTTATTTTCATGATGCTTGATACTGGGTTTTATTTTCATAGTATGCTTGATCTGGCACATGTACATGGATATTTCTCTCCTATACGACCCTATATTCAAATGCTTTTAAGGAAAATTTTGTGGGAACTTTTAATAAAAAAGGTATTGGTATATCTGAATATTAGTAGTGTAATGCAATAGCGTTGGAGTATTGGATAGAAAATGGCGTAGGGTGTGACTTTCACATAGATAAAAAATAGAAGACATGCATTTTCTATTTTATGTTTATATAATAAATTGTGAGATACTTGTTGCATACTTGGATGAACGCTCGTTATATGGTTCTTCCTCATGTTTTCAACATATTTTATTACTATATTATTTATTATTTTATCATTCTATTTTGCAATTTAAGTTTTTCAATACAATTATGCATTTTTTTCTTAAGTATAACTAGATACTTATGTTATTTATATGTTATATAATAAATTTAATTAAAATATTTATAAATAAAAAAAAAAACAGTCTAGGCCTCCGCCGAGCTTCCTATCGGCTGCCCAACTATTGTTTAGCAATTTTTAAAACGTTGACTTTAGACTTTAGAGATATACATATATGCCCACATAAGTCGAAGTAACGGGCGCTTCAACGGTAAATTGTACGATCCATGTCTTGCCCATTTTATTTGGAAAGTACATTTTCTAAGGTGATTGTAAAATGTTGTATTGTATTCTCATGTTATGAATCCCATAGAAACAGTTTTTAAAACAAAGAAAAAGGTTACTTCCCAAGAGACTGACAAAATATAAAAGTGAAATTAAGCTTGTAGCTATACTGTTATACAACATTTACTCTCATGGAAGCCCAAAATTCAAACTGATCAGTGATCCCTTCGGCCTCGTCGCCACAACTATCCCAACCAGGAAACCACACTAATATTCACTGTGATCAAGTCCAATAAGAAATCATGACTACTTATCATTCAACTAGATGTCGAGGATTGAAAAAAAATCACACTTATCTATTCTCCATTTTTTTTATATAAAATCCATAATGGTAAACATAAATCTTTGATCACCAAGTCAAACGGGACTCAAGCAACTAATAAGTAATTAAACACCATTATTAAATTGAGGCCCCTCGGAGCCAACTGATCTTATTTTGTCGACGTGCAAAAGTTGACAGAGGCTTCAACCGGATGATGACAATCGATCCAAAGAACATTGCTATTGGAGTGACAATAATGACAGCCAAACTTTGAGTGGAGCCTTTGGCCAGAAACGCATAAGTTCCTGAAGCAAACGCGGCCATCATTCCTCCAATGGACATGGGGAGGAGCACTCCAGTTATGTCTTCTTTTATATAGCTGGATGAAAAACTCAAGAAGAATGTAGCTAGAATCACAAAAGCTGATGAATAGAAGGAGAAACAGTTGAATACCATAAACATTTGGAAAAATCTATTTTCCTGTAAAACTGCAGCTCCATCACTTTTATAACCTCCAGGAAGAGTTAAAGCCGCTGCAAATGTGACGGTTGCGATAAGCACAGCGACTATTAGATCGGTATTAGTTCTATTCATGACCCGATCTGTATAAATTTCGGGTAGCTTTTGACTATTGTCTGTAATGATTGGCTGTGTATTGGAGGTATCCTTCACTGGAGGAGATTCCATTTTTTTGAATTCACGGCTGATTTGTTGTTGGAAAAATGGCACACCAACGGACCTCCCCAGCACGTATGGAAACACAGGTCTCAAACCCTAAAACATATAGAAACTCAATTTGTGGACAATAAAAATGAATACAAGCATTGTGACACTAATTATTTGGGCAGGAGTTTCTTCACAAAGCAGCGGAACACTTTCAAGTGAAGTTTTAAAATATAATGAATTAGTATCTTTAAAATTCATTGTATTTGTCAGTGTTTCTTACCCGCTTTCTACTATTGTCAGCAGCAATATCAACAGCCCTTGACGACTCCTTATTGATAGCAGACTTATGCACCCTATCATCCCTTCCCAAAATATTTCTACTTTCCCATTTTTTGTGAGTGACGGCCAGATGCAAAGGAGTGTTTCCATCTTCATCTGCTTCATTTATAAGTCTTTCAAGCTTAGGTGTCTTCAATACGTACTTAATTACATTTGTTTGTCCACCCAAAACTGCAGAATGAAGAAACGTTTGGCCTTTGGCATTAAGCAAATCACAAGTATCAGGCCGACATCGAATCAAATCATCCATTATTTTTGGGTGGCCTGCATAGGCCGCGACATGGAGAGCTGACATTCCTGATTTGTCCAAGATGTAACAAGCAGAGCTATCACATTGCATCAACACTCGAACTGCTTCAAGGTTCCCTTTAAATGCTGCATAGTGTAAGGGAGTCCACCCAAGTGCGTCAACTTCTTTGATTATATCAGGATTTTTGGATACCATAAGCTTCACAGTGCCTTGCATGTTTATATAAAGAAGTAAGATCACTTACAGCTAGTTAGGGACGGTGAGAATATTAAGGAAAATGATTTCCGCACATCATTTTATTCACACCCCTATTTAGTTCTGTCACTTGATTCTCTTTTGATTTTTCAATCAAAGGGCCAGAAATAAACAGGGTGTGCATGGCGAGAAAACGTTGTGTGAGGAAATCACTTCCGTGTATCAATATCTCTTCTATAAAAGGTTGGCTGTCGCATAAATATATGACAGTAAGAGATACCAGATGCTAACTATGATTCATGTATAATTATAAATTACAATTAGTTACCGTTTGCTTCTTCGCCTGTGTGAGTAACCGCTGCATGTAAAGCTGTCACGCCGTTGATCCCTTGAAAGGAAGGGGATACCGGACAATTTAGGATAGAACCAGCTATAAGTTGAAAGCCATGGGAAACAGCTAAGAACAAGGGCGACTCATTTGCGCTATTAGTAAAACAACACAATTGAGGGTCAGCTTCAATTAAGAGGTTTGCCACTCCATCGTGTCCATATCGAGCAGCAGCATGCAATGCCGTATCCTTGTCAAAATTAGTCATTCGGAGTAGCTTTTTATGAGCTTCACCGTCAGCTGGGCCGCTCTCCTGATCAGCTCCTTGAAAGTGCAGCGTTTTGGCGTGATTAATGAGGAACTGAACTACTTCAGGGCATCCTACTCTGGCAGCAATGTGCAGGGGCGTTTCACCTTTCTTGTTTGTGGCCCAAAACAACGGTGATTGACTGTCAATCGGGATTCTTTTGAATAATTTTATTTGCTTGTATTCGGCTGCAATATGAAGAACATTGTTGTCCTTGGGAGTTTTCTGATGGAGAAGATCAATTGATTGATCGGCGTTACCCCTGGTTCTTCTAAAGAAACCAGTATGACCCAACATTGCCGCCTCATACAAGGAAGGATCCATGGCAAGCTTTGATCTCTCTCGTTCTTTCTCTCCCTCTCAAACACAAAACTTTCCCAAATTAATCGAGTAATTAAGCACCATTGCACTTGAGAATACTGTGGGAACCATGTGTTTAAATAATAGGTAAGTAAAGTAATTTCGGTAATGGTCCCTGAATTTTAGCTAAATTGGAGTTTTGATCCTTGAAATTAAAAATTTGTAAGTATTGGTCCTTGAATATGTTATAATATGAAAGAATGGATGAAACTCTTAACGGAGTTAGCCATAAAGACTATTGTTCCACATTCTAACAAGCTCAGGGACTAGCTAGCATAGTAGCATTAGGAAACTTCCTCGCATCAGGAGGAGGAGCTGGGATTCATTCTTAATTTCACCTTTCTTTTTCAAGTCCTCCACTAGGGATATATGTAACCTTTTCTTCCGTGTGAATGCACACAATTTCTGCGCCGATTGTGATTGAACAATTTGGCCTTTATAATCTAGGTCTCACCACCATTATTGTTTTGCAATTTGGATAAGTGTTTCTAGTTTCCAGTTTAATTTATTCGTTATTTTATTTTGTTGTATGGTTTCTTTTATATGTTCACTAATAACTTTGTTGATTGATCAAATAATTTTGAATTTTTTTCTAAGGATTAGGATTCAGGGACGCACGTTTTTGACGCACGTTTTGACAACTATTTTGTAGGGTATACTTCATAATGTATTTAAAAAATTGGGTATATTATCAATTTCCCCCCTGAACTTGTGACCATTAGCCAATTTCCCCCCTCAACTTTAATTTTGGCCAATTTCCTCCCTGAACTCTCATGATTAGTCAATTTCCCCCCTCAACTTTAATTTAGCCAATTTCCCCCCTCAACTCTTATAATTAGTCAATTTGCACCCTACTGTTAAATTTTTAATTTGATCATAATTAAAAAAGTGTGTGTAAGAAACTAAATAAGATGTATGTTAATCATGTTCCTATATCTTTATCCTATTACAAATAGATTAAAATTTAGAATTTTACAATTTATCATAGATAGTATTATTAGTCATAATAAATCAGTATGGAGTAATTTTATTTGATTTTTGACTATACAAAATTGATAACAAAAAGGATTGATGTGTAAATTTTTGTATGTGAATACAATTTTCTTTGTAAAAGTGAAAGCTAAGTTCAAGTAAATTGCGGAGAATCGAGCTTTAGTAAAAAAATGGCTAGTCTATTCATAATTTTCGACTCCTTATTAAGAATAACCCATTTTATTGAAATAGGTTTGATCCATGAGTTTAGGATTATTATTTCTTTTTGTTATTATTTCTTCTTCTACATGCTTTAAACCCGATTCATAATTTTTTCTTATAATCAACCCATGTCACATACTAACTGTATTATGTTTTTGTACATTTTACCCTATATTATGCAGGTGAGTTTATGTTAATTTTAGTACTTTGTTGGAAGCTATTAGAAAGATTGAAAATTAAGAAAAGAATAGATGGAAAATTAAAAAAAAAAAAAAATTAACAGTAGGGTGCAAATTGACTAATTTTGAGAGTTGAGGGGGGAAATTGGCCAAATTAAAGTTCAGGGGGGGAATTGACTAATTATGAGAGTTGAGGGGGGAAATTGGCCAAAATTAAAGTTCAGGGGGGAAATTGGCCAATGGTCACAAGTTCAGGGGGGAAATTGATAATATACCCTAAAAAATTTGAACCATCTATATTTTAGACATCAATTCATCATCTTTGCAAAAAAACTAGATAAATTCAAAGCCACTAAGACATTCATTTATAGTGACTACCACTTTTTTATTCATTGCACAAAAGTCTTGTTTCATGCATAATCTGTCATTTTGCAAAAAATTAGTTTTAAATGAAGTCATATTCATATACCATCCTCAACCGAAAAAGCTAAACATAATCCCTAAAAAAGTTATTAGTTTTAAATTTATACTTTAAATTTATTAGTTAATTTAATTAAACTATAGTTTTAGATGATTCAAATATAGCTATTGAATTTGAATCAATTCTTGCATTTGGTCAACCTGATCCCTCTTTGGCCAAATAATGATTTGACGGACTCCATAGAATTATAATCTAATCATTGGTCGGACAACAAGAACTACGATTACCAAAAGACAATAATAATAGAGTAGACAAATTTGGGTGACGTACATGCAAATTTGATTGGAAACTTGCCTGACGTAAACTAGGTCATTTCCAAGAACAATTATTTTCCTGTCTACCATTTTTTTATTCATTGCATAAAAGCCATGTTTCATGCATAATCTGTCATTTTGCTTAAGAGTCAAGCTTTTAAAAAAAAAAAAAAGCTCCACTTGCTGCCTAAAAGATAAGCTTTAATCATAAAGACAAAAAAAGCCCCGAACGGTCAAAAACCAACTTTCCAAGCAAATCATCCAGAAAACAGAGGTTAAGGAAGAGTTTCGGTTTAGCTGATCTGTTGGTCTTCTTATCTTCTACCACTACATCCAAAACCAATTTCGTTTTGTTTTTCCTTCGCAATGCCAATATGCTAACCGAATGGGTGCAGACATAAACCCTAAGTAATTGTCGCACTGCCACCCAACAATTTATTTTTGTGTCCTTGAACAATTTGATATTAGATGTGCTTAGAAAAGATGATGGTTCTAATCGATTTTAATTTATTTGATATATATATATATATATATATTTTTTTTTTTTTTTTTTAAATTACAATTTCATTTTGGGAGGAAGGTTTTGTCTTAAGTTTTTTTATATTTTTAATTGGAAGATGTTATTGGAATTCAAAGACCAAAAGATACCATTGGGGTGAATTAAGTTTTAGGAACCTAAGATGATAGACCCATCCTATTGTCTTATTTCTACACCCACATTGTAATTTCACCTACCATAAAAAAGTTAGAAAATTAAAATGTTATTTCTCCACCCACCATTATTCCTAAAATACTCTCTAATGTTTTTTAATTTTTTAAAGAATAATATTAATATGTTTTTAAGAAAAACTTCATGATTCCTTAATTAACACTACCCTAGCCGCACCAGAACCTCCTCCCACCCCCATCAAAAACCAAAACCTTTGACACCTGCTTGGCAACATCTCCTTTGGAAAGAGAGAGAAATTGAAAGTGGAGGAATAGTGAAGCACGGGGAACAAAGAGAGAGAAACACGGGGTAGATTGCTCTGATACAGAGGCAGATTGCTCCAAATTAATTTATTCCAACTGGAATTGAGTTTTTTTTTTTTTTTTTTAAATCTGAGTTGCCATGGTTGTTCGTTTATGAGGAAGAGGAAGAGAGGGTGGAGGTGGTAGTACATGAATTGAAAGGGAGAGAGGGGCGGCGTTTGTTGAGGGAGGGTAATGGATGATTGGGGATTTGATAGTCGTCGGCCCATCGTGGATGATTTGGGAGAGTAATGGATTTTACTTTTATTTTGTTAGTTTTAGTTTTTCTTTATTCTCTTTTAGTTTATTTAATTAAAGTTATAACAAATTTATAAGTAAAAATTTAAAAGTTTTTTGCTAAAAGAATAATTATGTGAGTAACATTTTTATTAAAATGTTGACGGAAAAATAAGACAATTGAGTGATTTTAGTAGCCTTCTTCTTAAAATAGAAATAGGAATTAATCAAAAGTTTAATTTAAGGCCTCCAATTATCAATTACAACAGAAGAGGAACTGTAACATCCCACATCGTCTAGGAGAATGATCCTTATATGTATATTCTCATCTCTACCTAGCACGAGACCTTTTGGAAGCTCACTGGTTTCGGGTTCCATGGGAACTCCGAAGTTAAGCGAGTAGCGCGCGAGAGCATTCCCAGGATGGGTGACCCATCGGGAAGTTCTCGTGTGAGTTCCCAAAAACAAAACCGTGAGGGCGTGGTTGGGGCCCAAAGCGGACAATATCGTGATACGGTGGTGGAGCAGGCCCGGGAAGTGGTCCCCCCCAGGCCGGGATGTGACAATTTGGTATCAGAGCCTAACTCTGGTTGCGTGTGTGCCGACGAGGACGTCGGACCCCTAAGGGGGGTGGATTGTAACATCCCACATCGTCCAGGGGAGTGATCCTTATATGTATATTCTCATCTCTACCTAGCACGAGACCTTTTGGGAGCTCACTGGCTTCGGGTTTCATGGGAACTCCAAAGTTAAGCGAGTAGCGCGCGAGAGCATTCCCAGGATGGGTGACCCATCGGGAAGTTCTCGTGTGAGTTCCCAAAAATAAAACCGTGAGCGCGTGGTCGGGTTCCAAAGCGGACAATATCGTGCTACGGTGGTGGAGCGGGGCCGGGAAGTGGTCCCCCCCCCCGGACCGGGATGTGACAGGAACATATTAAGTTGAAATTAAACTAAATTATATTATCCTCCATAATCACTCTATTTAACTTAAAATAAATAATAATTCAAAATTCATAAAATATTAAAAGCACATCCAAGTCAATAAGTAAATGAGCATGCAAATTAAGACCATATATTACTTGGGCCAATATATCAATTGTTTAACCTTTTTTTTTTTTTTTTACCACCCAACTTCACAATAGACTAGTAATAATATAATTTAAATTCGTCTTTAGAGAGAATTGAACTTAAAATCTCTCACTTATCAGTGAAGAGGAATACCACTAGACCGCAATATTAAGTGACATCAAATTTAAATATACATTTTGATGTGCATTTGAGAAATTGTGAACTTTTTGTATCACTTAGTATTACGTTCTAATAATATGTCTATTCACTTGTAAGCGAGACGTCTTAAGTTCAAATCTATATTAATTTTTTTTCACCTTTATTGTAAATATATTTTTATATTAAAAAGAAATGAGTTAGCACTCTTAAATTCTCATTTTGCACACTAAACTTTTTATATTTAGAAAGAAAAATACCCTTATGAGGAGAGCCAAATAAAATTTTTAAAGTGTCAATAACAGTTCCAAAAAAAAAAAAACAAAAGGGTTTTCCTTCCATAGCTATAAACTTACATTTGGGCCATTAATATTAAAAGATTAATGTATTTTATTGTTAATTTTATTTTTTTTCTAAACCTCTTCCTCTCCCCAGAAACCTCCTACTCTCTCCCCATTTTTCTCCCTCGTTTTCCTCCACCATCTCCACACTACGTCACCCAGCCACCACCCCCACGGATCACGACTTTTCTCTCTGGTATCTACAAATCCTAAAATTTGAAATTAGGGTTTTAATTTCTCAAATTGAGTGCAGAGCAATCTGACAATCAAAACCAAATCCCCGAATGAGTATCCTCGCTGGATCCTATTTGTGAGGATCCAAATGATAACTTAATTATAAATCGTGCGGCTAATTTTCTTTAGGTACTATTTGTATTCAATTTTAAATAAGAAATTTAAAATCATTTCTAATCTCACGATGTACGATGAATGGACACGATTAGAGGATTCCTGGGATCCTCCCAAGAGGATGATCCTCATTCCAAATCCCCCTTAATTGCACTGTAGTTTACCACCCGTCCCCAACTTTAGAATATAGTAATACTTATGAATTTTTAGTTGAGGTATTAAATTTTTGATTGAGTCTAGTTCAGAGACTATTGTTTTGATTTTCTTTCTTAATAGTGGGACAAGAATAAACAACAGGGGTGTACTATTCACACACCCCTTTTTACTTCTCACATACCATCTTAATTGCCAGCTGTTGGATCAAATAAATTGAAGAAAATTAAAGGATAAAATATAATAAGGATGTGTAAAAAGTAAAAATATGTGTGGATATCACACCGCTAAACAAAATAGATAGTAGATGAATAGGTTCTTCACCGGCCGGGCATGTGTCTTTGGATGCGCGTATGAAAAGAATCAAGCTGAGAAAGTCTACGAAATTGAAGGACGGCAACAAAAAAAGATACGCTTGATAGTTTATGTTTTTTATAAAAGGTATATATAAGGCGCGACAAGCTTATATTTATATATATTTTATATCAAATTCACTTGTCTTTTTTTAGTTAGTTCCTTATATTTTTGAGCTATTTACTTTGTTTTTGTGTTTTGTAGGATTTGTCAAGCAAAAAAAAAGAAAAATAGCACAAGTGAGATTTTAAGTAACAAATTCGTCAAAATTGCTTGTGCACGTCATCTGACTTTGGAAGCAAGTTGCGGACAGCTCAGAATGATTTAGAGAATGAGCCTTATATGGTTGGAAAGCTACGGATGTCTATTCTCTAGAAAATTTAACGGATTGTTAATATCATTTTTCTACAAGAAGTTATGGCCGTTTTAACACTGAAAAGTTTCCAAGAGGCTAAGCAGTTTGTAACTGTCAAGAAAGCATTGAAAGTAATAAATCCAATAAATCTAGCAGCCAAAACTGATGCAATCAAGAACAAGCCAGCTGACACCTATTCAAATATCAGAGGAAATGGAATTAAAGACGAGGATTAAGAGGGAGTTATTGGCATAAAGGCTACCCAAGGAGTTACAATTGTTTCACCATTTCCTCTCACTTATTGTCATCACTAAATGGCTATTAGTGAGTGAGTTAAGGAGAAGAAAATGATGCAACAAGAATTGGTTTAAAAGTAGTGTTGGGGAAGGAAGGAATGAGAGAGCCTTAGTCGATTTCTTTCGTTCTATTTTCTCAAACTCATGTCTATCTTTTGTTTTAGTTTAAGGATTGTGTAACTAAATTTTTACTAGTTAGGGGCTGTTTGAAGCCCCAAATGTGATTGCAAGTTTGTTATGACATTTCGTTTGAATTACTTTTATGAACGGATGAAAATTGATTCACTACTTGTCTCATTGATGAATTCTTTATGTGTTTTCTACGGATGCATACTTAGTAAGCATATCTAGGATTCTAATGCTATGAATATGTGTGTGCCTGCCCTTGTCGAATAAGGACCTACATATGTTCTAGAGTAGTACTTGTTAATTGCGATTAACATGTGAACCAATTTCTAGGATAAGTAAGACAACACCAATACTTACGATGCCTTGTGATGACTCAAACTCTTTTTGTTCTTAATGATTTCTACTTGTTAAATCTATGAAAATGTCATTCTAGATTGCACGTTAGGGACTAAGTTAAGTTGAAAACGTCATTCTCTTAACATACTACATAAGAAAGAGTAATAGGTTGAGTTCTAACATTGAGCCAACTTGAGCATCTTCATCCAAAAATAGAAGGAATTTGAATGAAAATAATATGTTTGTATGATTATTTGGTGGTGGATAGTAATTCCCCTAACTCGTTTTTCTTAATTTGTGAACTACTTAAAATCTGTTTCTGTTCTATTTTTGTTCGATTTAATTTAAATAGCAAATCAATTCCAAAAATCCCAAAAATTAGTGTGAGTGTAGCTCTGTGTGTCTAGTATCTGCATATAAAATTTCGTAGACTTTAGATAAGTGTAAGTCGGTCTAATAATTATTTTTCGGTGGCTGGCCAGTAGGGACAGCAGCCCAGTTTTTGTGACATTTTAAGTAGTTAGATAAAACAATCTTCTGCGGGAAAGACCCTTATTTTCATATGCTACAATTGACAAATCTTAGTGTTAATAAGGAAAATCAATAGGACATTTGTGTGCTACTTTGTGGTGTGCTTTTGATCCTATCAAGGCGTAATTTACGAATTATATCAAAAGGAATGCTAATTACGTTTCACTTTGTACCTTTTTTTTATGTTATGCTTCAATGTTTCTTGATCATCCGAATCGTAACATGTAACTATGTAATTATGTAATTAAAATTTTAAAATCACATAAATACGAAATACGTAAATAATTGATGAAATTTGGGAACAAGATTTCACAATAGAAATCCCCAAAGTCGATGAAAACTCTTCATTAGTGGAAACTTTGGTCCATTACCGTTTTGCTGCCTGTTTCACACAATAAACTTTGGTTCATTACTCTTCATTAGTGGAAACTCTTCATTAGTAAAAGGGCAGAAATGCGCCTCATTTTTTAAGTTCATTACTGTTTTGATGCATGCTTCATACAATAAAATACCTGTATTGCCCATGATTGCCACGTGTTGATCATCCTTTGTCCTCCCAAGTTGCGTGTCTATGATCGTCGAGTTGTGGCACAAAAAAAAGATAAAATGATTAATTAAAAAACTGACAAAAAATTATTTAAAAAATATGACTTAAATCAGGCCACATGGTTTGTGGCGCACAATACAATAAAAAATTATAAAAACATTGAATGCATGGACAAAATAGTTATTAAAAATTGTGAGAAACCCACATGTCCTCATTGCTTTGCCTTTTGATTATTTTATTTTTTGATTTTGCTCCGCTTTTTGTCTTCCACGCCGAGTCTTCTGCGGTAGGTGGCACGGAACACGGTTTGTGACATTGTCACATCCCGGGCCCGCTCCACCACCGTAGCACGATATTGTCCGCTTTGGGCTTACCATTCCCTCACGGTTTTGTTTTTGGGAACTCACGAGCAACTTCCCAGTGGGTCACCCATCATGGGATTGCTCTAGCCCCCTTCTCGCTTAACTTCGGAGTTCCTACGGAACCCGAAACCAGTGAGCTCCCAAAAGGCCTCGTGCTAGATAGGGATTGGAATATATATTTAAGGATCACTCCCCTGGGCGATGTGAGATGTCACAATCCACCCCCCTTAGGGGCCCGACGTCCTCGTCGGCACATTTCCGGCCAGGGATTGGCTCTGATACCAAATTGTCACATCCCGGCCCCGGACGGATCACTTCCCGGGCCCGCTCCACCACCGTAGCACGATATTGTCCGCTTTGGGCTTACTATTCCCTCACGGTTTTGTTTTTGGGAACTCACGAGCAACTTCCCAGTGGGTCACCCATCATGGGATTGCTCTAGCCCCCTTCTCGCTTAACTTCGGAATTCCTACGGAACCCGAAGCCAGTGAGCTCCCAAAAGGCCTCGTGCTAGGTAGGGATTTGAATATATATTTAAGGATCACTCCCCTGGGCGATGTGAGATGTCACAGACATAGAATACAATAAAATATTATAAAAACATTTGAATGCAGAGTCTCCTGTAGAGTGTGGGCACAAAGAAAGATAAAATAATAATAAAAAAATTGAGAACAAATATTTAAAAAAATGAGTTAATCCAGGTTTGTGGCACATAACACAATAAAAAATTATAAAAAAATCTGGAATGCATGGAAACCAAATATTAAAAATTATGAGAAGCCCCGCTATCTTCCACCTTGCCTTTGGTTATATTAACTGAAAATATAACTTTAACCCCTCAAATTCAAAATTTTCCATATAAAACCCGACATAATTGTTTTACTAAAAAAAAACCCAATAACTAGGATCCACCTAAGTGAATTCATTAATTACATATTATTTTACACATTTTATATTTTTACATGCCTAAAATACCCCTATTGCATATTTGATGTGCATAATTAATTATAGGAAACTTTAACGAAAAGCTCTTAGTTCCAACACTATTTGTGCATTGTCAATTGACCTAACTCCACAACTGCTAATCCTTCCAAAACCTTCTAGTGAACCTATTCCGGCACCACGCCATTTCACCTTTTCAGCTTAACAGAAAACCTTCTAGAGCTGTTTGGCCTGGGTGACTGATCAAATCGCAAGTATCAGGATTCAGGACAACATCGAATCAGCTCTTCAACTATTTGGGTGTGCCCTGCATATCCCGCGACGTAGAGAGCTGACATTCCAAGTTTGTCTGAGACGTAACAAGCAAAGATATATGGAATTTTGAATCAGTAGTTGAGCTGCTTCAGGGTTCCCCTTCGAATCTCAACGATGCGTAGTGTAATGGAGTCCACCCTATTTCATCAACTTCTTCGAGTATTCCAAGATTTTTGGAAACCATAGATTGCGCAATGCCTAAAATGTAGATACAGAAAAACTTAGAAATGTTGTTGTGGGAAGCTAAGTATACATATGAAAATAAGGCGTACCAAGTAACAGGTCCCTTCAGAAGAAGGATCTCGCTCAACGGTGACTGGAGTGGGATTCATATCTCGATTAAAGATATTGATTATACAGTTGCCGATATGGATCATGCTCCAGTTATATGTAGATGGGAATATGCGCATAAGAAGGTCTAGTACCATGTCTTGAAGTTAGTTACCTTTGGCAGTGAAGTATATTCGAGTGGCCACTGCGTGCAAAGTTGTCACACCATTTGTTCCCTGAAAAGAAGGAGATATATGAGCGGAGTCTCGTTTAAAATATAACCGGCAATGCTGATAGACCCGGCTCTAACAGCTAAGAACAAGGGTGATTCCTTGGCGCTGTAACATGAATAACACAATTCAGGATCAGCTCTCATCAAAAGCATCACCACTCCGCCACAATTGTATCGAACAGCAACATGCAGTGTTGTATCCATTTCCAAATTAGTCATCACAGTAGCTTTTTGTAAGCTTGGCCATCAATTGGTTTCTTTTCTGGATCAACTCCTTCAATAGGTCGCAATTTCGTGCTGTCAATGAGGAACGTTACTACTTCATCACATCCTACTCTCGCAGCAACATGTAAAGGAGTTTCGCCGTTCTTGTTGGTGGCCCAAATCCAGGGAGATTTGTGATTTATTTTCCCTTCTTTGAAGTTTATTTGCTTGAATTCAGCTGCAATGTGAAGAAGATTGTTCTCTTTAGGTGTTTTCTGAAAGAGAACAGCTGTTTGATGACCGTCTCTAATGTTTTCTAAGAAGCACATCACCAGTTGCAGCTGCTTCATATAGAGAAGGATTCATGCCTTCCATCTCTCTCTCAGATTTCCTATAAAGTACGAAGTCGAAATAAAAACACCAATGCAAATTGCAATGGAGGATTTGTGAACCATGTAAGTTCACTTACAGGAGGCGACCAACAAATCCGAAATGCTAATTTATTGCCAGTTGCCTGCCAAGAAGGCAAATATTCTAACCTGATATATTTTATCTTTGTCAACTATAGGGGATGTGCCATGAACTTTCTAAGCTAGCGAACACAAAAGTCCCTCGTTGCCGACGTCTATATAAAAATTTTGCTCAATCTCACTCAAGAAACAGTCTTCCAATACAGAATTATCATCTTTAAATGATACTTAACTAGGCTCCTAAGTCGTCTCGAGTGAGATTGGGGAGGGGGAAGGGTAATTCAAACTCGGAATTTTTTTTGGGTTCAACGACTCCAACTGCAGTGCTCACTTCCATCATTTATTTGCAGCTTCACTCAGTCGGCTTACATAAAATTGAAAACAGAACGACCAAGTCTTCAAATAATAATGGGTCATTAACAATGATTTATGTGTCACGTTAATACTAGTCGTGACTAGTTTGATTTCGATACTGATACATCAAAGAATTCTCAGACGAGACAACCTTTTTTGGTTTTTGTTTACTTGTATCGGAAAAAGCAGAACCTATCAGTTTTAATCAGGTGTCACCACAAAGCACATACCATTGACATTCTCAAACATATGCGGAAGTTCTGTACATCAGTAAATAAACAAATGATTAGTTCTCTCCCTCCCTCTCCATACCTGCAGGCTACAAGAATATAACCTCTATGCTCGCACCATGGCTGAATAAAGTACATACATCGTCATCAGCTTTTTGTAGCAGTTCTCGCTGCTGTACCAATAATATTCCACCCCCTCTCCTTTTCCCTATGACTGTTAGGCTTCTGGCTTTCTTTAGTTCCGGCTCTTCTAGCATTTCCTAGTAACACCCTGTTCCCCATCCTCCCTCGACTTCCAATAGAGACTCTAACCTTCTCCATCCCTACATTCACTCCTTTTCTCATGTGCGGTGGCATTGGGGATTTTATCTGGATTTTCTTTTGAAGGCTTCGTATCAGTATGTTGTTTAGCTTTTTGCTGCCATTTCTGATGACTTTAGGACTACTGCAAGGTGTCTGTTCCGGCAAGCAGTCAGTCTCAGTCACATCTGGATCAACTTTCTTTTCAGCATGGCACACTATAGGTGCCAATGGTAATGCAGGTGGTGGGGATTGGACACGAAATGGTACACTTGGAAGTGGGATTAGGGAGTTGCGCCTTGGAGCTGTGTTTACTGGAATCCGTTGAAATGCTGGACAAGTAGAGGCCCTTCCAGTTTTCTTTGGAACAAGAAATTGTTCAGCCATTTCGGGGTTGTTTTCTTTCTCCGTAGCATCAAGATGCTTGATAAAACCATCCGATACATGAAAAAGGGGCGCTGAGGGCTTGTTGTTGGTCTTCTCCATCAATGGTTGCAGAGGGTTTACTTGGTCTTTTCCCAATGTGCTGCCTATTTCACTGAGGATCTTGTGACTTGCTAATGGTCGGTTTGCAAACGGTGGCCTTGTGGGTGCAATAGATTGCTCATCCTGTTGATGTTTCATTTGCTGCTGGTGTTGCTCAGCTATCTTTGTGTCAACGTGCTGTCGTGCCAGCTTTCTCTCGATTAAGAGTTGTGCTTCCAATTCTTTTACCTGAAAAATAAACCAGGTTAGTAACTGAACTTCTTATAATTTATGTATATAAAGTGAAAAAAGACTTTTCCTTGAAATACCTTGTCTTGCAGGTTTTTATTTTTCAGGTCTCTTTCTTTTACCTTCAGTTCTAATCCATGAACTGTTTCCTCCATCTTCCTGATCTGTACATCTTTGCTCTTGACCTCTAGCTTTGTTTTCTCAAACTAGCAAACCAAAGATCCGATATTGTTAAAAACTTAATAGACGACTTATTCAATCACAAGAATGGTACCAAAAGATCAAAGTTTTAAACAAAATCTGGAATCTGCAGTAGCATCACCATCTGTTTGTATCTCAAAAGTTCAGAAGTGTCCAGTTGCCTCTTTGCAGGACCCAACTCTATCCCTCTCACTCTGCTTGCAAAGTTCAGTGAGCATAGGGTCTCACTCACGTCATTTTCATTAGGACTTATCTGAACAAACATGAGTGTCTTCGAGTCTCCTCCTAAAACAACGAAGGATGTTCATTAGCTTTACCTCATTCTCATTATGCTAAACCAAGATATATCTTAGACCAAAACAAAAGGATATATATCAGAAGTTCAATTTCATCCCTAGAAAACGGAGAAAAATGAAAATGAACACGTAATATTAAATAACTCAGAATAAGAACTGTTGATTCATGGGTTCGTTTGACTTCTTCTGTGATCCAAGTGAAGTACCTAGAGAGTCTTGAAGCAAGTGGGTGAGCTTAGAGTTCCTGCACATAAGACATAATTCAGTATTATAGCTGGACCCAGTTTTCATAGTTAGAGTATTCAAACATAGGGTTAATTGTTACTTATAAACCTGAAAGGTATGTGTGAGCTTTTAGTTGCAAGTGAAGATACGACATCACCAAGGGCAGACAGAGATCTATTGATGTTCTGAGTTTCCTTGAGTCGTTCTCCTTGCACTTCTGTCTTCGCAACACGCTCGCTCCCTGCTAGATCCACCAACCAGAGCTTACTTCTTGTACATTCCCCATTCAACAAATTCTCCCCCTTCACCATTACGCAGTGTATGCTGCATTTAAAGAAAAACCACTCAAACATTTAGCAATCTATCTTTAGACCAGAGCCTATTGGATATATATTAGAAATAATTTGACTGCATGACTGCAACCAAGATATACAAATTACAGACCAATGCGACCGACTACTATGCTCATTGGCATTGGTTGAGCCAACAGCCCTTGCATTACTGCCTGTTTGCAGAACTTCCCAGACTTCGTTCATGTTGTTTACGTGTGCCTCAACCAGTCCTGGAACATGATGTATACCTTCACCAACTTGTCTTATTTCAAGCCTACAAAATCATGCAATACTGTGAGATGCTATTGTCTTGAAAATTTGAAATGATCCCATAAGTTCCCATCCTTCGCACTCGTGAAAGTCATGGAACACCAAGAGAGTTCAACAGAATGGTGAATCATCAGGAGTGAGAAAGTATCAACAAGTAAGACATCTCGAAAAAATGAATGTTAAAAAATGGAAAGAGAAATATTTCACATTTTAAGATGTAGAGTCTCAGAGCTCATAATGGTATTCTACCTGCCAGCGAAATGGTGGAATTTTATGAAAAAATAAAAGCATGTCTTATTATGAAAAATGGCTTTCCTTCTACACAGGAATTTAGAAGAAACCCCTATATCAAGTAATATACAACAGTATAAGGATCTTTCACCAGGTTAAATTGGAAGAAGGAAAAAGAATGATAGGTAAGGATCTTACCTTTTGGCAGCTGCTCCTGGCTGATTCCCTGAAACTAGTAAATCTCGTATCTGCTCATTGTAGACTTCTAAAACGCTAACTGATACGTCATATCGATGTAACTTTTCTCGCTCTCCAATTATACGAAACAATTCCTGAAGAGTCCTAAAATTGACACCTCGAGCATCTTCTGTCCCTTCCATTGTAAAGGTCTTTCCACTTCCGGTCTGCCCATATGCGAATATGCACACATTGTACCCATCTAAAACTGATGTTGCAAATGGAGCCGTGTCTTCAAAAACATCAGCTAAATAGGACAAAGAGACGGAAACATATTACTACAAGGAGGTTTTGTACTTCAATAGATATACCAAACAAAAAGCTCATCTATCATTGTCTGCATACCTTGTTCTGCTTGAGGACCAAATACAGCATCAAACTTGAAGGTCTTTCTGATGACCCCATTTGATTTGACAGTGAGCTCACCATCTTTAGCAGATTCAAAATCAATAGCCATTGAAGCTCCTGCTGCAACTTCATCAGTGTTTAGAGGCCTGCAGCGGCAAAAGACCCGTATGTTTCCTACAAGCGAGAAAAATTAATGTCAGAAACGCCCTTCTGTCGCATACCCTCTTGGGCCTCTTCAAGTCAAAAATAGTAAACTCCTAACCTTTCAACTCTAACACCTTGTTGTAGAGCTCTTTCCGTTCTTTGGCCCCTTCAATAAACTTAGTCTTCAGATCATTATGCAAATTTACTTGCTGATTTACTATTGCAAAAATAAAACAGCCAGGATCAGATAAAGAAAAGCAAATATCTTATCTTGAAATTCAAAAATGTCATCACCTGGAAAGCATTTAGCATGTCTAACTTACAAGTGGAATGAATGGTAAACCTCATTTCATTCATATCTTCAAGGCACTTCTTATATGCCCGTGCCTCCTCTGATAGCTTGATGTGGTCCATCTCCATGATCTGTTTAATCAAAGAGTTCAAACCACAGCAATCA
Source organism: Pyrus communis (assembly GCF_041283825.1). NCBI lineage: Eukaryota > Viridiplantae > Streptophyta > Magnoliopsida > Rosales > Rosaceae > Pyrus > Pyrus communis. The sequence goes on from NC_142574.1 coordinate 24,193,457, forward strand.
TATCTAGTGTAGTCAAAAGGCATCTTGTTATTTACAACTTAGTACCTTAAGTTTTCTCGTCAAATCTCTCAATGATGAAAACCATCCGCTCTTCTCTTTCACTTGTCCCTCGATGGCGAAAGCTGCAACACACAAGCATCAATGTACCATGTTTCAGATTGTTCAAACTGTTCAGAGGCACAGGGTATTGTTACCATACCCAAAGATCCAACATGCATAGACTTGCGCATGAGTTCATTTTGGAGTTCCTTCAATGAATTGCAAGCTTCTTGGCATTCTCTACTCTTGGAATAGTTTTGCTTTTTCAACTCCTCCATTGCACTCCTCATCTCTTGTAATTCCTTTTTCTGTTTGTCGTAACTTATTAGCAGCTTATGATAGTCTCCTTCTTCATTGGTCTCACCAGTCACCTGCAATGGGATAATTTACAGAGAGTATCTAAACATCCTAATTTATTTTGCAGCTAAACTACATTCGAAGTGCGGATGTTTAAGAAGCTTTACTTTTAATGATCCGCAGTCTTCCATTGGAGAATCGTCGCCTATGAATTCATCAGTGCAACCTGCATTGTTGCTCATATCAGGAAGGGAACCTTCCTTCAACTTTTTCTCAGTTGCCGGAGGAGGAAGAAGCTCGAATGAATCTTCAGGAGACAAATCTTCCTTAAAATATTGGCACAATGTCATGGAGAACTTTACAGTTGGAGTTTTATGCATATCTCTAACTTGAGACTCATTGATTCCATTCTCAAAAGAGAGCTCAATAGAAGAATCCATCTTCTGATGGAAATTGCTTTCCAAGAACTCGGGGGAATCTCCATAGCTGGTTTGGGGTATATCGGGTGACCCGGCACAGATCACTAAATCAGGAGAGGTAAGCGAAAACCCCATCATGGACCGGGCTGAAAATACAAGTAAAATAAATCAAATTCTATAAAACTCTGAAGTCAAATCCAAGATTTTTTTGCTAAATTTTGTGATAGAGAAAAGGAAAGACTAGTTCTATTTACCATCATTTGCATCTGGGTCCCTGATTTTTGGTGTACTAATGGCTTCTGTGCCTTCATAATTTTCCCGAGAGCAATCTACACCAACTAAAATCAAGAAACAGAAATCACTAGAGCTGTTACGATCCTACGAACTAATCGGGTTTCGTGTTCTTGACTGAATCAGAGTAAAAAGCATATCCAACTCCACAAGTAGACACATAATTCAATTCCCACAAATGGGGTCCAGCAAAAAACCGAAATCAAATACTGAGAAACCAAAAAGAACTAAAAGGTTGGTTTTTTTATATGAAATTACCTTCGTTTGAATCAGCATTGTAAGAGGAAGAATCCGGATCCACCATTGTCAAGCTCTGCAATTGCGAGCAAAGCGAAGTGTCTACCAAAGCACAAGAGAGGGGCAGTCACGTAATTATAGAAGAACCCATGAAACTGAAATCCTGGGTAGTTGAGTTGCAGACTTACAGTCGGAGTGAGAGTTGGCGGCGGAAGTGGAGATGTTCAGAGGAGAGTCACACTGGTGCTGCTCCTCCATTGAAAAGTGCCGAATGTTCTTCTGCTGCTGAAAACACTGTCGTTTAGAATTGAAGTAATCAGCGACTGTGATGATGACGATGATGAATCTTTATTGGAGAACCCCAAAAAGGTAAATGAAGTAGGAAATTTGAATCTGAACGAACAGAGAAGGAAAGGCGTTAATTTCTCGTTCGTTGGCGCATTCAATCTCTCCGCGTTACGCTTTTCGGAGGCAAATGGGTGTCAAATGACCGTTGCCTTTTTTTCGAATTTTGAAATTTCTTGGCCGGGGAACGACGTAGGTGATCATCGCTTTTCTGGAACTGTAGATTCTGCCACGTGGCACGTTAATCTTTTCTCAAGCCGCTTTGTTTTATCTCTACGTTGTTTTTGAATCTTTGATTCTTTGTATTTTTGGCGTGATTTCTTCACTAAAATCTTATCTTTTTATTACGTGGGCGTCGTAGATGTGCATAGATCATTTTGATTAGCTAATCTAACACGCATCTGCAGCACTCACGTTCGTTATCAAATACAATTTGACACGACGGAAGAAATGTACAAAAGTTTTTCAACTATAATCATCAATATCGTTTGAAACAGTGTTGTTAGCACTTCAAAATAGTCACGATACACTACAAGGGAAATTTTGTTTAACGGAAGGGTGCACGATGACATTTTCAAAGTACATCCGTTGACCTGAAAGTGCGATGAGATGCTGCCTCAAGGCCCGAGCATCATAAAGAATTTCGTAACTTTTGATTGAAACTTTAACGTTGTGTGTTACAGGTGCTCTTCTTCCCCTAATTGATGAATGCCCCTCTCCCCTCTCTTTACAAAACAAGCTCAAATCTACATTGTATGAATTATATACAGTGTAATACCATACAACACAAGGGTACATTCATCTTTGCAGTAGATCCTTAGCACCTCACACTCAAATTAAATGCACATGCGGGTACTGACCGATGCAAACCTGTCGAGGCACTGATCATAGTGGTTTGCCGGATTGAGGGTGATCGTATTTTGCTTCCGTCAAAACACGCGCAAAAGCAGATTCTTCAATCTTGCACCTTTCTTCCTGTTCCTTCCACTGCAGCTGCCATTGAAGCAGACGCCTCTTCAAGTGTCCGCTTCTTTTGAACTGTGTTGAAGAACTCAAGAGTATCTCCCTCCTCCCACTCGTCGTAGTCTTCCACTCCAATTCCACACTCTAGTCCAGCATTTACCTAGCCAAGAGGAGAAATTGCAGCTTATTGCAAACAGAAGACATTAAAGCATATGCCAATGCCAAAAGAATTCTGAACACGGGATCACCACGAAAACTTCAAGTCAATTTAAAGGAACGCCAGAAACAAAATTATAAAAATAAGATAGAAAATCCTCTGCCAAAGATGAAGATGTCACTGAGTATGTACTTTGATCGAAATTAATTATTAGTTTTCGTGTATTCACTAACTTGTACAATATATAGTATCATGAACTAAACCTTTTATGCCACAATGAAAATGCAGACACACCTACAAAGCATGAACACAACTGAAGCCATAGCCCATAGGTTTTATCATTCAGCTATTTGTGCAAGAGACAAATACTTTGCAATCCAGGCTGACCGCAGATCCGGAGGTATGCAACATGCGCTAGGTTGTGACTTTTAAGGTATATCTATTTTACAGTTCCCATGCACTTGGTTGCTCCCCTTTTTGCAATTTTCTATAATTTGACAAAAAGACCCATACAATTAAAGTAAATTATAAAAAATACCTCTTTCACAACTTCCTTGACCCGTTTCAATGAATCAAGAAAGCCAACATGTACTACTTTTCCCCTTCGAATGACCTCAACGCCACAGCCTTTAACAACTTTTCCCTCATTTATCATGCATCCAGCAACACGACCACTACCAGAGCTGAATATGGCGCGGACTTCTGCTGATCCAATTGTTACTCGTTCCTGTCGATACACAAGTGATAATGTCAATTGCAAATCTCAGTCTGAAATCTCCAACAACTTTAAGCCCCTAAATTTCAATGCCTTCATAAAACCAAAGAGATCTGGTGCTTAAGTTAATTGATACCTCAACAGGCTCTAGAAGTCCTTCCATTGCATTTCGTACATCATCAATGAGTTCATATATAACTCTATATAAGCGAATCTCAACCCCTTTGTTATCACCATAGCTTTTTACAGATCCTGGTACTTTGACATTGAATCCAAAAATTATGGCTTTGCTAGCAGCAGCAAGATCAACATCACTGGTGCTTACATCACCTGTTGTTTCCAAGAGAAACTTCAAGGTGACATTATCTTGTGGAAGCACCAGCAGGGCTTGTCTGACAGCCTCGATGGATCCCTAAACATGACACATGAATTATGACATAATTACACTATCGTTTAAATAAATACTGATTACCAAAGAACCAGTTACCAAACTAATTATTGACTAATGACAGTTAATTCAATATGCATACCTGAAGATCAACCTTCAGAATAATATTTAGCTGGTGCAAGTCTAGTCCAGACAGCTTTCCTGCTGAGACTGCAGAAGCTAAGGAAGAAAGAGTAACCCTGCCATCGCCAGCCTTAGCTGATATACGTTCATTTCGCAATGACACAGCACGCAACTCTGCCCTTTCACGTGCAATATCAAGGGAGCTGACAACTTCAAATTCATCACCAGCAATAGGAACATTATTTAATCCAAGAGCCTACAAGTAGACACAGAGATTGTCATTCAGGGCACTAAAACAAGTATCATGCCACAAAAAGGGCATAATAAAATATCTTTTGAAAAATTCCAGTTATATGTGGAAGCAACTTCTAGACAGTGGATAAAATTGCTGCTTATATAAGCTTTAATGAATAATATGTAGACCTGCTATTAATGACCAGAGAAAGCTGTTCCACATCAAACGTGTTTACAGTGATGTTACAAACATTAACAATTAGAGACAGCTGTGCTGTTTACCTTGCAGAGGAATAACGAACATGTACCAATACAAACAGTTGCAAGCCAAGAGCCACAATGATATACACGAGATTATAACTCAAAAGCAGTCACAGCATCTAGAAAACCAAAATAATAAACATGCACAAATGCAAACAATTGCATGTCAAGAGCCAAATTGATTTATGCAAAATTATAACTCAAAGGCTGTCACAGCATCTGGAAAACCCAAATTCCGTATCTGTTGTCTTTATAACAGAAACTAGAAAGGAACCCAGGTTACAGTTGACAATTCAATGTACTTACAAAAACGTTGCTGACTGATTTATCACTTAAATTGCAAACAGCTCGCAAAATTTCAATATCTAATTATCTATATACGTACATCACTTTAAGTATCTTGCAAATGTCACCTTCTATTTCTCCAATTAGAACCCCTACAATGAATTTCTAACAAGTTTTCCCCTATGAAAATTAGATATTTGGATCCACTTGATCCACCAAAACTTTTGAATTAAGCCACTCTTAAAAGAACAGAAAAATAATTACAGAAGATTAAAACAAAAAGTACAAGAAGAAGAATATGAACAACAACCTGAACAGGTATAGAGGGTCCAGCTTCATTGACACGATTTCCACCATCATCAAACAAGGCCCGCACCTAACCGTGGCCATTACAAAGAGTCCTTCATGTTAGTCAAAAGGTTGCCATTTGAGCCACATAAAGGTGGACTAGATATAAGAAAAAGAGCTCAGATTTCAAAATTGTTATCCACCAACCTTTCCGAATGCTCCTCCACAAATTACTATGTCCCCTTGTTTGAGGGTTCCATTTTGCACTATAAGTGTAACTACAGGTCCTTTAGATTTATGAAGACCGGCCTCAATGACTGAGCCTTTTGCACTTCTATGGGGATTTGCCTTTAAATCTTGCAACTAGAACAATCATGCAAAAGGTTAGCATACAAGGAGGAGAACAGCTAATACGTCAACGTTCATAGACATCTGACTTACCTCTGCAACTAGCATAACAGTCTCCAAAAGCTCATTTATATTCTTCCCTTTAAGAGCACTAATCTGTTCACCCACGCAAAAAAAAGCATTCAGAAAGGGTATAAACCGTAAATGAAATATGCAAGCACAACTTCACTGCATGAAACACCAACCTGGACCATTGGGATGTCGCCACCCCAGTCCTCTGGCATTAGACCAATAGAAGAAAGCTCTTGCATGACTCGATCTGGATTGGCTCCATCCTTATCTGTCTGATACGTTTAGAATAAATAAAATTGAGATTCAACAAATTGGGATGCCACATGCAATGCAAGAAAAACATCTACTCTTTCCTTTTCTTTATTCAAATAAAAAGTTAAAAGATAAAACTACCCCTGTATTTGATATACCTTATTTATAGCAATTACTATTGGCACTCCTGCAGCTTTAGCATGAGCTATGGCCTCTTTTGTTTGAGGGCGGATTCCATCATCAGCTGCCACTACAATGATAGCAATGTCTGTCACCCTTGTTCCACGAGCTCTCATTGCACCAAATGCCTACAGGAATTAGATATAATAGATATCATCTAAAGGAAATAGAAGTGCAGGAAAGTTAAAGAACTCGTATCCAGAAAAATAAACATAAAACAAGGTGCTTAAATGCAGAGAGAGAGAGAGAGTTTTCCATATGTTTACAAGGAACTGATTGTACCTCATGTCCAGGAGTATCAAGGAAAACACATGATTGCAACTTTCCATCAATTGGCACAAGCACCTTATATGCCCCAATTCCTTGTGTAATTCCACCAGCCTCTGAGGCAGCAACCTGTGAATACATACCAGTTTATTAGCACCAATTCCACAAAGCTCCATAGTTTATGTGGACATTCAATATACTATTACCAAACCACCAAAACAAGTGTATAAGTTTACCAAAAATAACGAAGATCCCAAATCATGTATGTACCACTAAGGTCATTGCAAAATAAGCCGTAAAAGTCAAATGCATGTCAAGGGAGAAATTAGAGTATTATACAAGCCCTATTTACCTTGCTCTTCCGGATATGGTCCAACAAGGTTGTCTGCCAAGTGACCAACAGAAAAATATTAGAAAGATTGAAGTATAAATACACAATATAGAATTAAATAAAATAAACAACAGGAACTACTAAAGAAAAGAGGATGCCAAAAAGTATAGACTAGGAAATAAAAACAAATGAATGCCATTTACCTTGCCATGATCCACATGACCCATTATAGTGAGGACAGGAGGTCTGTCTTGTAGTTTGTCTAGGTCATCTTCATCAAGTAATTCCTTCTTTCTTGCCATTTCTTCCACCTTCACAGGATCAACATCTATAACTTCCACACTGTACTCTTTACAAATCATCTTTACCATATCTTTGTCCAGAGTTTGAACCCCATCCGGCTTAATTCCCATCGAGTACAGATATCCAAGAATTTCGGATTCAGTTGTAGCCAAATGGAATGCCAAATCGTCTACCAACATACCAGCTTCACCGACCTCTAGAATTTCTACTTTCACAGGAGCCGCCTCTTTTGCAGCCTGAAGTCTCGCTGCCTTCCTGCTTGCTTTACTCCACTTCCTCCCTTTCCTTGCTGCTCCAGGAATAGAGACATTGAGTTCCGACGTGTCTTCATCCAGAATATCCTCAGCAACCTTCCGCCTCCGTAGTCCAGCTGCGTCTTTCTTCCGAAACCCTTCTTTGAACTTTCCAGGGGAAGGGCTCTTTCCTGGTTTTGAAGGAGCTAAAACTACTTGAGAAATCACAGAATCAACCGCCACCTTTTTGGAAGCAAATTTGTCAATCAAAATTGGTGCCTTCCGTTCTTTAGTTTTTGCGGACAAATCAGTTTCATTAATCACTGAAGACTTTGCAGCGGCCCCCACATCCTTCAACACAACAGGTTTCTTCACTGTTGGTGGAGGAGCTGTAGAAGGCTTTGCTTGTAACGTTGGTTGAGGTTTCAAGGGGGGCTGAGGGGTTCTTAAAGGAGCACGGGGTTGAGACTCTACCTGTACCCCTCCTCCTGTTTTTGTTTCCTCTTTCTGAATTGTATTATTAACTTTAGGTGATTCCTTTACAACCTTTTTCACAGTTGAGACCGTGTCTCCTTTACGCCACACACTCTTCAAAGTTTTAGACTTACTAGTTGCCGCTGAGTCCACTGCTTTAGCATTTCGCAAATTATTACTTGTATTGGATGGTGCAGGTTTATTTACTGCGCCACTATCTTTCTCAGTACCCAATTCACCCACTCTTGCAGTTTCTAACTTTTCAGCCTTCTCCAAAACCTCTCCAAGCGACTCAATCACGTTATTTCTCTCTTCTTCGTCTTCTTCATCCGAATTCCCACTAATTCTTGAGGGGTCCCAGTTAGCTGCATCAATACCTAAAAGGGATTCAGTATTGGACCCCCCTGAGGACTTCAATACTGACTTTGGACCGGGCTTAAGTACGAAATTAGCATTGGCATCAGAAACAACTTTAGTTCCTCTATAGTTGTTAGAATCAAGGGAAACCTCATTGCCTTGCTCGGCAACAAAATCAGTAGTTGTGACCGAATATTTACACACTGATAACCTTAGACAATGCCATCTCCTACTACCCTTAAAACTTGTCTTAGACAAAGAAACTTTCCTAACAAGCAAGCCGGGCCTTTCGGATGAACCCGCAAGTGTAAGACCTCCCCAACTAACAAGGGAAACCAAAGAAGCCATTGTTCCCTGCATGCTTCCTACTAAAACTAGCATGGAGACCCCAGAACACAACCACGCGTAAATATTCTAAACCCTCATCCAAAACCAAAACCCTCTCCAATTCCACGCAAAATTTTTAACTGGTACCGCAATTACTACAATTTGAAGCAAAATTCAACATACCCAATACTCCAATTCAACAACTAACAACAAAACTATAGTTCCCAACACAAAAAATGGAACCCCAAATTAAAAATCTAACACTTTGTAGAGAAAGATAGCAGCTTTACCTCCCTCTAAGAACAATGATTGGAATTCCAGCACTTGGGTTTGTTGGGTTGAGAGAGAAAGTGAGGAGAGAGAGAAAGGGGTTATGTGTGTGTAAACAGGAAGTTGGGAAAGAAAGAGGTTGTGGATGTGAAGTTTGGGGGAAGGTGGAAAAAGGAATGAAATTGAAGAACCATGTGTGGCTGCTTCTTTACCTATCAATACATTTGTGATAAGGCAACGTTTTCTAATTTCATCTCTCTCTCTATCTCCCCCATAATATTTATAGTTTTGCCGCAACTTTGCCTTTGACGGTAAAAGCATAAAATATCAAATCAAAGGGGAAGGAAGGAAGGCAGAGTGTGAGTGACGACGCTGATATTTCAGTACCAGACTTCCACCGGTTGTCCTCTTTTTTGGTTTTTACTTTCTCCCTTTTTTAGTTTTTACTTCTCACATTTCTTGAATTTTTTTTTTTTTTTCCTTCTAATTCTCAAATATTTTCAATGGTTAGAAAAATTTTCAAACAAAAAGTACGACCAGGAATTAGTTATTGAACTAACTTTGATTCCAAAAAAATAAAAAAAAACCAAAAAAAGGGCCTAACTTTGAAGTTTATCCAATGGAAAATTCGTGTGATATTTCGTTACATTATAAACAAAAAATGTAACTTGTGTAATCTATGTCTCTATTAATTAATGAAACTTTTTTTGTCAATTAAAAGATGATGAAAATACTATTTAGTCTTCTATCACACAAAAAAAAAAAATGATGGGCAATAATATAATTTCACATGTCCAAATTTTACTGTTTTTTATTAAGCCTCACAAGTTAAAATACTTCCAATATAAAAAAATAAAAATAAAACAAAAAACAAAAACCTCCTACTCTCCCTCTCTCCTTCTCATTTTCTAAAAAAAATATGTTCATACACACAAAGTGCTATAAATATAAAGGAAGAAAGCAAAAATGGTAAAACATTCATAATCCCAAAATTGCCCTCCCTCATTAAATTTTCAAATAAAATAAAAAAAATTCACAAAAAAAACCCACTGCTGTAACTAACTTAATTTTTTTTAAATATATTATTATTTGTTTTTCTGTTTTTGATTTTTTTCAAATAAAAATCAAAAGTGTCAATTACCACACGCGTAAGCTAGTTGATGAGTTAAACAGCTAATTATTTTGAGTTTAGTCATACGTAGCCTAGCTCAACCTTCAAAAGCATAAAATAAGTTATAGAGAGGTTTTAGATAGTCACAGCCACGGCAAAGAGTAACACTAAGAAAAACATATTTTAAATCACGTGATGTATGGTTATGACATGTCATTAAACTAGATTTTAAAAATTCTTAATTGTCTTCTTAAATAAAAATTATATTTAGATGAGAGAATAAGTTGGTTAGGAACTCAACTTTTTAAATGCCAATTTTTTTTTGTTAGAACTATGTTTTATTACTTTAATATGTCATGTCATTAAATAAATGAAAACTAATGAAAATAGTTTGAAAACTTTGAGTTTTAACGAAAATGACAAAAATGTGTTGTAAGTGAATAGTATCATGATTGATTTTTTAAAGTAAAAATCTAGTTTTTCGTTAAAATAAATAGTACTGATAGCTTTTCATTAAAGTTCCTATTGAATAATCCACCATTTACAACGCCTTCCTCTTCCCCTTCATTTGCCGCCGCCGCCCGCATAACACCGTCAATATCGGCAACAACAGTCCCCATGGCCAAGTACATCGTCTACGAGACGGCGTCGAGATCCACATAACCGCCGCCTGACCAAGTTGTTGGGCACCCAATTTACTAATGGGCCTTGTTCACAGTATAATTCATTTGGCTGTTATAAATTATTACTGAAATGTCACGTGTCATAAGGATTTAGTGTTTTTTTTTAAATAATTAAATAAAATTGAGCAGTGGCTTTACAATGGTAGTTTACTATTTCAATGGTCATGAAGATTGACAAAGACATTTTAACATTCTCTGATCATTACCGTACAATTCATAAACGACAATAATCAAATTTAAAACGTATCACATAAAATACAAATTTAAAATTCATCAAGCAATTCAAAATGCGCTCACCTCCATAGCCCCAAATTTACCGCAAGGCGCCAACGCATAGCAAAACTATTTAAATGTAAATCCACCCGATTTCCATGTACATAATTGGACTTGCGTGCGCTGTCGTCACCCAAACTTGCCGCGAGTTCCCACCATCCCCTTATCACTCATCATCCCCTGCAATCTAGGGCTTCCCCTCCCACTCTCTCTCTCTAAATACAATTCTCCCAAACACTGATGCAAACAACCATGGAGAGAGTCGAAGACGTGGCGTCGGTGTTCAACTCTGCCAACACTCCTCCTCCGCCGTTTCTGAACAAAACCTACGACATGGTGGATGACCCCTCCACCGACACCGTCGTCTCCTGGAGCAAAAGCAACAACAGCTTCGTCGTCTGGAACGTCCCCGAGTTCTCCAGGGACCTCCTGCCCAAGTATTTCAAGCACAACAACTTCTCTAGCTTCGTCAGGCAGTTGAATACTTATGTGGGTATTTCTTCCCTTTCCTGAATTTTCATTCTTTTGCGCTTTTCCTGCATTTGATTGTTGTTTTCTGGGTGATTCCGATCGGAACTGTGAAATTTGGAGTGGTTACGCGTGATCAATGCTTTATTAGGTTTTGCAGTTGTTATTTTGGCGAAAGGGTTATCGAATTGGAGGCTGTAAATAAGTAAATTATGAAGATAAGTTATGCATATGCGGATTTATATCACACGATTTAAGCCATTGTTGTTGAATTGAATTCTTTGTCATTCACTGGGTTCCTTTAGGTCCAAGGCGATCACTGTGTCATGTAATTGAGTCGAAAATATTTCAATTTGTTTTGTTTTGTTCTGAACCAGGTGAAAACCTAGAAGGAAAAAGGACGTTAAGAGGTCAGAACTATATTGAGATTAAAAAATTAAGCCGACTACTTATGTGCATTGCATTACTCATTAATTTACAGTTGATGAAGATATTTTCTGTATAAAGTAAGACCGTGGAGATTTTTTGTTCTAATGAATCCATTTTGTATAAAGTGGAATGAAAATTTTCTTAGACATTTCCTGGTAATGTCCCAAAATTCCCATCTTATCTTGACGAAAGAAAGTTTTTGGCCCTTGCAGTTCCTTAAAAACCTGGTGATAGGCATTGTGATTTTTTAAGGCGAGTATTTGATCTTTCTACATGTCAATCTAGTTGCTGATTTAATAGTCTGACTTGTGGAAACTGTTTCTCAGTACAAGGACGATATAGTTATATGGCATAATACAAAATGTAATGATACGTGTTGTCTGAACTCTTACAGATGACAGGTATCAAGTAGTGATCCAGTTTTGGTAAATACTTATTGGCATTGTTAATAAAAACTAGCGGGGTGTAGTATTTCAAATGAACGGGTATGTGCACGTGAGGTTTGTTCCTGTCCTCTTCTCTTACTTCTAGAGGTTTTAAAATTGAACAAGTTGAGATGCATTGAGAATTACTCTAATCAGGTGTCCGTTCTTAACAGAAAACTTGTATGTATGTTTTTATGTATATAATATATGTAAATATGCTTACTGGTGAATATGTCATCAAAATTGTATGTATATAATATCTGTATATATATATATGTATTTTTTTATGTGGATATGTCATGTGTGTTTGTAGAATTACTCTAATCAGGTGTCCGTTCTTAACTGAAAACTTGTTTCTTAGTTGTTAAATTAGATTGAACAAGTTGAGATGTATTGAGATGCATTCTCAGTGCCGGTTTTTTATTTTTTATTTTTTATTGCCTTTGATTTTCTTTTTTTAGACAAAAGTCCCTGAACATTCTGCAATCACTTATCCTCCACTGTTTGGTATAGTTATTCTCCTATTGTCACTTGTTACTAGTAAGGGGAGAAGTTCTACTTGATAGTAAAAGAGTAGAAAAAGAGGCAAAAGCTAAGGAGTTGCTCTGCAGCATTTGGCTGTTGGAGGTTGGAAACCATAACTACGAGTATGTGAATGGTGCTTGTTACCTAAGACAAGATCATGAGATGAGAGAATCTGGCTGTCTTATGCTCCAAAATAAATTTTAGTTTATGTTGTATGTAAAACTTGTAACTGACTCTATTTTCATCATACAGAATTAGTATTTTTGTTTTTGCATTCAATTTGCAGGGTTTTAGAAAGGTTGATCCAGACCGATGGGAATTTGCAAATGAAGGGTTTCTAAGAGGCCAAAAACACCTTTTGAAGACCGTAAGCAGGCGAAAACCAGCTCATGTACAGAATCATCAACAACAACCACCTCAAGTGCAGAGCTCTCAGGTTGGGGCATGTGTAGATGTGGGAAATCCTGGGCTGGAGGAAGAGGTCGAAAGTCTTAAAAGAGATAAGAACAGTCTTATGCAGGAACTTGTTAGGCTGAGGCAGCAACAGCAAGCAACAGAAAATCAGTTGCATAATGTTGGGCAACGTATGCAGGGAATGGAGCAACGGCAGCAGCAAATGATGTCTTTCCTTGCAAAGGCTATGCATAATCCCGGATTTTTATCCCAGCTTGTACAGCATCAAAATGAAAATAATAGGCTCATCACTGGAAGCAATAAGAAAAGGAGACTCCCAAGGCAAGAAGATGAAATTTTAGTTGGGAACCTTGGCAGCAAAGTTCTTGATGGACAAATGGTGAAGTACCAGCCTTCAATGAATGAAGCAGCAAAAGCCATGCTGCGGCAGATCTTGAAGATGAATACATCTCCTAAGCTGGAACCATCAATGATCAATCCTGATGCTTTCCTAATTGATAATGTTCCTTCCAATGCAACAGATAGCATGAACACCTCTAGTCGGATTTTAGGGGTGACCCTTTCAGAGGTTCCACCAATTTCTGCAGAGTGTGATATGCCCGAAGAGTCTAGATTTCCTGTCAGTTGTCATTCTACAGGCATTTCTGAGGTCCAGTCTTCTCCTTTCGCGGTTTCCAACTCTGTTAAAGAAACTCAAGTTTTGGAAGAGAACATGCTTAATTTCCAACAAGATCCAGTTATCCCTGAACTAACTCGAATGCAAGGTATCGTTCCAGAAAGCAATGTGGAAATCCCCAATGCAAACTTCATCAACTCAGAGACTGGGAATGCAGGATACATGGGCATGTCAGCAGGTTTAGATGACAGACTGCCTACAGATATTGACCCATTTTCTCCTGAGCCTGATGCAGAAACCTTGCCAGATGGGGTCTCTAGCCTTCCAAGCATTAATGATATCTTCTGGGAACAATTTCTTACAGCGAGCCCACTGCCTGGTGACACAGACGAAATTAGTTTGAGTTCTGATGATGGAGTGACCGTGAATCAGGACTTGCAGTTGGGGAAGGAGAATGGATGGGACAAGAGTCAACATATGAATTACATCACTGAACAAATGCAGCTTCTCGCATCAGGGAGCAGAATTGGTTGATCTTATCTTCCCAATTGTATATACATGCTTCTTGCTGATCAAGAGGTAAATTTACAATCCACCATTTACCGTTGTGAATAGTTACCACCCTCAGTATCTACCAAACTAAAGTCAGTCAAATACATACGACTGATCTTAAAGATGAAAACATATGTGGTCTTGCATGGATAACTTTTGACTTTAGAACTTATGTCTTCACCCATGCATCACTGTATGTAATAATAGTTGTATTACTTACTCCTCAACACAGAGAAATTAGCTTAAATAGCAATATTGGTTTCCAACTTGTATGAGGGAGGATGGTCATGCAATACTTCTGCATGCTACTATTTTCAAATCCCAGTCTAGTGAGGATTCTTCATTTTTTGAGCTTCGACGGAACATCTGATGTTATCCTTAGAACTGTTTTTCACTAGATCTGTTAGCAATTCAATTATGCTGCAGGAATATTACTCTTGAGTTTCCAATTTTGCAATGTTTATGATTTTTGCACAGGTTGATGTTGTGCCCTGATGAGCAGGAAAATCTCGTATCCAAAGACTACTGATCACCTAGGATCCAACTTTAAGAAACTCTTATCCGCCGTGTTATTTATGGATTACCGGTATTTCGTGTTGCATTTTTGTCCAAGACCTTTTTTGTGCGTATGCAGTGAAGTTCATCGGTCAATCCTGTTTCGGGTCAGAAGCAAGGAGGTTGTGTGGTTGTTACTAATTAAGCATGGAGCTTTTCTTCTTGTTTATTTGCATGCTTGTATGTTATGTGCCCCTTTTGAGGTGGGTTTACAATGCATGCACAAAACTATATGGAAATTGAGCTTAATGCTAACGGCAGGTTGAATCAAAATAAAATGTTGGATTCCGGTTACGGATTGTTCATGTGTTACTAATCATAGAGGAATTAAAATTGAAAAGTCAGAATTTCAACTAACTTTTGATTTTGGAGGAATTTTACTTTTGAAAGCGAGGTGGTATTTTGATTTCAGGAGAAGCGTGCTATCGAGAATTCATTATTTTACTTGCACTCGCATTATTTTTTAAACTTCTTACATCACTTTAATCCAAGAAAATGAAATTTCGACATGTTCGGGTTCCTTGGAATTTTTTCAAGCCGCAAGCGCATTTTAGTATTCAAATTGGTTTTCATTTGGATTATGCATAAATTTGCTTATTAACTTATGTTAAACCGATATTATTTCTACTTAAAACTTCAATGGAAATCTGAATTTTGACCTTCATCATCAAACTCTTCAATTTGATTATTTTGATTCTAGATTTTTTTTTTTTTTTTTTTAATGCAACGATACATTTCTAGTAAATGGATGGAGAAATGAATTGGTATCCAACAATCAATCACAAGATTTTAACTAAAACATTTAATGTACAAGTTGTTATTGACATTCTGAAAAAGTCAGCATGCGTTATTTAAGACTATGTCATTTATGTAATTCATGTCAATATTTCTATTTCAGCAAATAGGGTTTGTAATGTTTCTATAATAGCTAATTTCTCAAAAAAAAAATTATACAAAAAGATATTTGACAAAAAAAAATTGTACAAAAATATAAAAACTCTATTTTCTTTTTCTTCTATTTCTTCTTCTTCTTCTTCTTCTTCAAAAAAAAAAAAAAAAAAAAAAAAAAAAAAAAAAGAAGATGATAAAACCCCAACAGGCTTTTTGGAGGGTAATTTGAGAGAGACATGAACAAACGATGAAGCTAAGCTTCAGTCCAAGACTCTCACCGTTTCTTAAACCCTCTCTTTTCACAAACCTCCACCGCTCCGTTTGCTCTGCTTCTTCAATAGCACCACCACCCACCACCCCAAAACCCCAAACCCCTCTGTTTCTGCGACCGCCCACCCACTCTGCCACCACCTCCGACCTCCAAAAATGGCACGACTGGGCCAACACCCTCGCTTCCTCTGTTGGGTCAACGTTCGTGGACTTGGACAACGGTCCGGACTCGACCCTTTTGCGCAGAGAGCTCAAATGGCTCATGGAGGACGCAATCGAAGAAACCAAAAACGTCGATAACAATGACGGAAGCGTTAGGCTAAGGGTCGAAATTGAGGAGCTTTATATGTTGTGGAAGCAGAGGGTTGAGGAGAGGAGACCTTTTCAGTATGTTGTCGGGTGCGAGCATTGGAGGGACTTGGTGTTGTGTGTTGAAGAAGGGGTTTTGATTCCGAGGCCAGAGACTGAGCTCATTGTTGATTTGGTGGGGGATGTGGTTTTGGGGAATGAGGGGTTGAGGGAGGGGTTGTGGGCTGATTTGGGCACGGGGAGTGGTGCGATTGCGATTGGGATTGCAAGGGTTTTGGGGAGTGGTGGGAGAGTCATTGCTACCGATTTGAGTCCCACGGCAGTTGGGGTTGCAGCTTTTAATGTGCAGAGGTATGGTTTGCAGGTTAGTGTTTAACCGATAACTCGCGAGATTTTGTCTATGTACTAGCAAAGATTTGAACCTTCATCCCGATTGCCAAATAACTTGACGATGGAAGTTCCAAATATTTGAACTTTCGTCTCTTTTTTATACCACTTTTCGAAGTTTTCTATTTGTTTGTGTGCTCAAGATCCAATTTTGATGTGCCAATCAGGATATAGTGGAGCTAAGGCAAGGATCTTGGTTTGGACCGTTAAAGGATGTGGAAGGTAAACTCTCAGGTTTTGTAAGTAATCCACCCTACATACCAAGTGACAATATCGCGGGGCTACAAGCTGAAGTTGGACGACATGAACCAAGAGTTGCATTGGACGGCGGTGTCAATGGCATGGATGATCTTTTACATCTTTGCAAAGGGGCTGCTTTTATGTTGAAACCCGGTGGATTCTTTGCTTTCGAGGTATCTATTTTAGCGTTTGCTAAATGTTAAAATCAACATAGACGGTTAGTAACTAAGTATGCCATAAATTGTGTAATCTCGGCTTCAGTTCCCGTCCATTCCTCGTTTTGCTACAACTTTAGAGAGTAAAAATGAGGTCTTAGTGAAAGCAACACTGGTGTTTCCAAATTGCGACTACAAGGTGCCTCGCGGGAATGACATCGTGTTGTGCATTTACTGTTTTCGATTAGCTTGTAATTGATCTAATCTCTCTTCCCCTTCTATCTTATGATGTTGCAGACAAACGGCGAGGAGCAGTGCAAGTACCTCGTAGAGTACATGGAAAACGATGCTGGAGGCAGCTTTTGTAATTTGAACATAGTTGCCGATTTTGCTGGTATTAATAGATTTGTTACTGGATTCCGAAGGTGAGCGATATGAAGTAAGATCTCTTACTCCCACCTGGAATCCGAGTCGCCCGTTCTTTTACACTTAATTTTGTGAGTTCCAGGTTTCTTTACATTGCTAACACAATCTCCCTATATGTTTGACATTGATTTGGATTGTTTTGTTCTTGGTGGAGCCAATAAAACGATGATGTATTTAGAACGGAGAAAGTCATGTTTACTTGCTTGAACGGAGAAAGTCGCCAACTGAAGAAGTTACGGAAAGCAAAACATCGGAGTAACTCCATTACGCATTCCATCAAAGTAACACTTTTAAGTAAACGAGAAATTTTATTGACAAGACAAATATGTACAAAAAGAGGAACAGTGTGTGGTGGCTTTTCATCCGTTAGGTAGAACACATTGAGATTGAGTAACATGCCAAATGCGATTGAAAGTATTGGGTTAAACTAAATGTGCAACAAGAGCAACAGAAACCTGAGCATTGATGCCTGAAATCGGGCCCTTACCCTTTTGAGTCGTGATACAACGCGTGTCGATCTTTGATCTTAATTTTCAAGACGCCACACCATTCCCGTCTTCTTTGTTGAGCACCAACCTTCGTTTGGTGATACAAGCGACCTATCAATCAGTATCTTGACAAATCATTTGCTCTTTCTTGAGATGGGAAGATCTTCCTGCATAGCCCTCTTAAGCTGTTCAGCATGACGTTCTTCGCGATTGCCTCTTCACTCTCTGGGGCAACTTGAACGGACTCCAGGTCTTTCGGCGTTTAGAGGTCTCACAAAATAGGCCAGAGGCCAGAGCTTGCTGAAGCCAAACCTCAAATTCTTCTTCATCTTCATCCATCATTTCAGCATCCAAATCCCACGGGAATCTACTTGAGTTGGATCTTTGAGTTTTCTCCAAACCAACCATGTTAACGTGGAAGCTAGGCCGATGAGTGTTGGGCCTGCATGCCATTCCCTGCATGGAACAAGTTGAAGATAAGATATTAACCTCATTTTTCCCCCTGGCACAAAGAGATGCACACACCAAGAACATAATAATGGATCAAGGGCACTTGTTCACTAAGTCCGAGGAACAATTAAGTCTTTCCAATATAGTGTCTTCTGTGTTACAAAGGTTCAGCAGGATGTCTGCCAGATAAAAGGGTCCGTTTGCTCAAATTTGACTACTTTCCGGATCAAGTTTTAAAATAAGAAAGATACTTTAGAGGTAATTTGCCTGATTTATTGCACAGTTCCACCGCCTTATAGGGTGCTATACATGCAGAGACTGTAGAACAAGGATAAGCTTGCGGAACTTACATATTATATTTTGATTAAAACCATTACCTGACAAATAGCCCATTCAGACACATCAAAGATTTTGCTCTCAGCACAGACAAAGGCCCGTGGTATTTCCACCTAAATGAAAGAAAAAAACAAGATCCAACAAAAATCATGAGGGATGCTTAAATGTACATTCCTGCAATAAGGGAAATGATTCAACTTGACAAATCATGCATATCGGTATTGTATGAAGATATTAACATGCATTATAGAAACAAACAGGAAAAGCACGTGAAAATCACGAGAGGCCTTGAAGCAGGCTCTCATCCCTGAAAGTCACGAGAGCACCATTTAAACATTTGATTCAAAACTTCTAACTCTCAAATCATTTCCTACCTCCCTTTATTTATATAGTAATTTCTGCAGTTCTGACATGTAACTTACACTTAAGTGAAAAATTGTTTTGTTGTTTAACACATTGCTAAATGCAAGTGAGGACAGCAGAACTATTTGCATAGGGTGAAAAAACACAAAAAGTACTGTGTAAAATACCTTATGTGGCCTATTAAAGACTAGAGATCCTTTGTACTCAACCCATCCATCTCCATCCTTTGCTTGGTGATATTGACAGCAATCCTAATATCCAACGGATCCAATAAATCAGATACATACACCAATGAAGCCAAAAAAATGAGAAATGTAACATATTTGACACTGCAATTAGTTAAAAAGAACACTAACTAATAGAGAATAATGTCAGACCTGACACCATCTAGCCTTGGACTTGCTTCTGTTTGTGCATACCCATATATGCGAATTTCCACACTTAGTGCACTGTATACGTCTCGACTCTTCAGAGTAATAATCTGGACCATCCTGCTTATACACAATTGAACAAGGGTTACATAAAAATATCAGTAAATTGACTCAGAAAAATGACCGAAGGAAATACAGATTTATCATTGGGAAAGATGATGCGTAATTACAAAGCAGACTGCTATAAATAAAAGATAACTTCTACCGCATTGAATAGTTGATATAAATTGGAAATTGCGTGCCATAGAAAATGTAATCAATATATTATGAATTCGCAATTACTAAGACAACATATAAATTATAACTCATCTCGTATCTATATTTATTGATGACCTCCATCAAAATGACAATCAGATAAATCTCAGGAAAGTGCATGACACCAAACAACTGAATCTACAATCAAAGAACATAGCTCACCTGATGTGAAGTGCCACAGGACTTCTGGCACACACTCTTAGTCTTGGATTCTTCCTTTCGCAACTGCTCATCATAGTCTCTCTTCTTTGTGGGATCAGAGAGAACCTAAAAATGCGTCGTTGTGAGAGGCACATACAGAATCACAATGAAGACATTATTTAGGTCTTATAATTCTCATTTAAGACATACAACGATTACTATACAACTCAAAAAACAAGTCTCTATAATTACCTCATATGCACATTGAAGTCTCTTAAACGATTCACTCGCTAATGCAATTCCCATATTTTTATCAGGATGCACGAGCATCGCCTGTACAAGAGATAATCACGACTTCGTCATCTATAATATAACTCAACTGCACATCAGATTCTCAAAGTCGTATTCAGCCACTAATGCTACCACTTTTTTGTCAAAAGTCAAATCACAATAAAGTAGTTCCTCTACTTCACATAAATAATTTCACAAGTCGTACTTAGAATGAGAGGGAAAAAGAGAAAATTCCCATTAATGAAACAGAAGAAAGGAAAGGTAATATCCACCTTTTTCCGGTATTCTTTTTTCAATATTGCTGCATCAACTTTTTTGTGGCGGGGAAATCCTAGTGCTTCATAATGATCAATACTGTCTAAAATCTTTTTCATCTCATCATCTGAACTTATTTCCTCTTTGACCACCTTAATAGGGAAAGATTCTTCTTTTTCATTTATAACAGCCGAGGTACTTGGCGTGCTAGATGAGTTACATGAGTGCAGCTTTTCAGATTGATCAGTAGGAATAGAGTATTCACATTCCCCAGAAAAATCATCCTCCACAACTGTTTCTGATTGCTTTTGCTCTTCAAAGTGTGTGCTTTCACTCACTTTATCACACCATTGGAGCATATAACTTAATGCATCATTAGAGATGAATGCAAGGTTTATTGAGATAACTACACCATGCCATCCCACTTGAACTTTGACACAATAAATAGCATATACAGTTGCCATCAAGACCAGCAACCGTGCATGATTTAGGGAGAACAAATAACCTGCATTTGTAATACAGTTTTTAGTATTTTTAACATCAATAGAAAAGCCACAATATATCAGAATGCTGATCCACTTATATGACCTCTATATGCTTACGGCTTGTTTGGTATCCTATCTGAAATTTTTTATAATTTCTCAAAACATTTCTTAAGAATTTTTCTTCAAAGCAATTTTCTTTAAGACTCAAAAACTTATTTGGTATGCGATTTAAAAATTTTAAATTTTACAACTTAAACTGAACAAAAAGATCCAAAAAGAGGGGGTTGAGAGAGAAAGAGGAGGAAAGAAAGTAAGAGATGACTGGAGGAAAGAAAAAAATGTGAGAGGATCGGAGGGGATAGAGAGGAAGAGGAGTGAGAGAATGAACCGAGAGAATGAAGAGAGCGGATTAGAGGAGAAACTAAAAGGTAAAAAAAAAAAAAAAAAAAAAAAGAGAAGGGGGAGAGAGAGAGATTTGGAGTGAGAGGAGGGAGGAGGGAGAGAAAAGAAAGGAGTGAGTTTAAGTTTAAAAACTCATTTTTTGTGTTTTTAGATCATAGACTATATTTTTGAGTTAGTCTTGAGTTCAGTTTTTGAAAATAGTCCTACCAAACAAGTTTTTAAGGCCTAAAACTTGAAAATTGTTTGAGTTTAAAAAGTTGAATTCAAGTAGAGTACCAAACAGGCTCTTAAGTCTTGGAACTTTTCCCCAAGATTGTTTAGGACAAAACTGCCCACACATGAGGACACTTATTAAATGGAGGAAATAGCAAAACACGAGATACATGTCCTAAACAAGAATATGAGAGCTTTAAGGTTGTCTTCTTTGTTTCAGGCCTTGTGCCTCACCTCTGCTAACTTACCTTCCCCACTATGACAATCACGGGTATCTATATGTATATCATTAGCCACCTACTAAGCATCGTGAGAACATCAAGGAACAAGTCATATCAGCATTATCAATCTTTTAACCTACTAAGCATTGTGAGAACATCAAGGAACAAATCATATCAGCATTATCAATCTCTCACTATGTTAAAAGAGAGTTAACTGTCAAAATTCTAGTTAATTCACATATCCTCTATTCAATTTGAAAAACTAAGAACAGTTCGTCAACAATTTCTCTAATAAAATAAATAATCAGAGTTAAAAACTTTTTCTATGATAATGTGTTTTGGTATGATGATTTCTAAGATAAATTATAATTTTCTAGGTTGATGCAGTCAGAAGGTTAAAATACCTCTCATTTCTTGAGTTATTCCTAGCTATCATATTGAATGGTAAATCATTCCAACAGATTGCAGCACGGCTGCTAAAGTCAACTATGGATGGCAGAACTGTTTTTGTTCTTTTTGTCTTTTAGGTACCTATTCATGCACAGTATCCAATGAGTGGTGCATAAGCACCCTTGCAAATCTCATATAGCATAAATAACGGCAACATGGGTAGAGTGAAAACAATAATAGCCACATAAGAAGGCAAAAGAATAATGTACTGCATCAAGTTATAATACAGGTTTCACAAAAAAATTAGCATACCTCCAACGATAAATAAGATTCCCGTTATCCAAAAGTTAGCATACATCCATAAAATCAGAATACCGAAGATCCCTACAATAAAAAGTCCTGGAGTGTAACCCAAGTACTGGACAGCAGCACCAGCAGCTCCCTGAGATATTGGACCCAACTGTAAGTTTCAGTTTATTCTGTAGCAATGTAAATAATAACATTTGAGTAAAGTAAATATATCACTACGCATGTTCGAGCTGCAAAAAATCCACTACTGTTATCTCATAGCTATCCATTATTCCAAGTTATGTCACCATGCATTAAGTAATTCTAAGAAAAGAACACTATGAAGGTTCCACAAAGTTACGAAAAAATCCACTACTGTCATCTCATGGCTATCCATTATTCTAAATTATGTCACCCTGCATCAAATAATTCTAGGAAAAGAACACTATGAAGGTTCCACAAAGTTACGAAAAAATCCAGTACTGTCATCTCATGGCTATCCATTATTCTAAATTATGTCACCCTGCATCAAGTGATTATAGGAAAAGAACACTATGAAGGTTCCACAAAGTTACAAAACTAATCCTATGAACAAGTACTATATATGCTGTTATCGAAAGTAAGGTGTGGCATTGGTCTCTACAGTATGAAAACTTTCTAGATTATTTGTTAGACTTTTGATATATACTTTCTTTTGTGTATTTTTTCCATTTAAGACCCTATTCTGGCAACCTTAAGTATTTTCTACTAGGTCTTCAATGAAACAACCTAAAACTTGAAATATTCAGTTCACAGTAGATCTGGAACCTGAATTCTTAGACCAAGCTTCTGCAAGTCTACATACCCAACAACCTTGATATTTACTTGTCCTGGTTGACCTCATGAGCAAACATCCACCAGTATTGCAGCCTATCCTTTTAAAATCTTCTCCAGAAAAACCTAAGCTCTAAAGTTGCACACAAACTTTCCATAAGATTATCACACACACACACACACACACACACACAGAGGCACGCACACATATACTCATAGAACAATTAGAAGTTATAAATTGAATTTCTTAAAACTGTTCAAATTTTTAAAGAAATTAAACTAGTCAGCTTTTTAATAACTGGGTTTCTGTTAAAACCCCAACACTATTTCAAGGATCCACATAAACCGCGCTCCCAATTTCGGACCACCTACTGCTTTCTAAGATGTCAACTATGGGGCATATGTCACATCATAAACTGTCCATCCGAAAACATTACTGTAAGCTACCCTTATAAGAATCTTTCAGATCTTTATAACCAGCTATAACCTTAAAGGATTTATGGATCTAATGTTGTTGCATCTCACGTTCTCATCCAATAGTCAAATCAAATGACTATAATAGAAGACGAAGCATCGAAAAAAACAACAATTAAATGCTCAGGAGTAAAAAAGGAAATACCAAGGAAACATACCATACTAAGAAGTACACAAACCACGCAAGAAATTGAAGTCAGACTGAGAAAGCAACTCCACATTATAAGGAGCAAAGCCGCAGAACCCAACCCGATACAGGATCGAAAGCCTCTTACAACGCAGTTCCACCAATAAATCAACAACAGGATCAACAGCCTCCCTGTCCAGGCGCACCCACTGCAAACCGTCGGCCAATGCCGCTCTACAAACATCCCGATTTTATCTCCACACCCACCCATCGCAGTTCGAAATCGGGAATACATATGTTTCTGTGACTGCAGCCATTTCCAAGCTTGTCTAAACAACCCTATATCCTCCATCACTACAAATATGAGCTTATGGGTTCAGCAGAGAAGCAGATTATCGCCCTATACAAACCCTGCTATCTATAACCATAGATTCGAAGCCGAAATTGGTAAGAACCCAAACCCCGAGATGCTAAATCATCAATGAAGTCCATAGAACCGAGAGCAACCCAAATCCTGATCCGCAAAAATATCAAGCTGGAAAGGGGAAAAACCAGCTGAAATTCACGGGTTTGGAGCGCGATCTAGAATCCCCAACCACCCCAACAAAAACCAACAAGTAAATTCAATCACGTTCTTCTTTCAGTGAGTCAGTCAGCTCTCGTATTGCTTCACATGCAAGCTTCCAATAAATAAAGCAACAATAAAAACCAGGCATTCAAAAGCTAAAAAGCACGGATAGAAAATTCGCAAATATTCCGCTTTATTGAAATAATGTCTCACTAGCTTTTCAGACGCGAATATCTGTGTCTATGAAAACCAACAGCAAGTAGTCCCAGCTCACAGACCAAAAATAGAAGCTTTTGCTGCTGCTGCATCAGTTGCTTCCGGAACAAAGTGAAACGCAGAACTGTGGCTATGGCGGAAACCCACAGAGAGAGGGGGGGGGGGGTTGATTTAACCACCAACAGGGGAGAGGAGGGGGTTGGAGCCTTAAAGGCGTAGGCTTTAGGGGATTCGGAGGGAGAGGGGTAGAGAGAGGAGGGAGAGATAAACCCTAGCCTTTTGCAGGCATTGCTCGTGAAAAAGAGAGTTTGAAAAGTGTGGAAAGGTGTAGAAAGAGGGGAGAGAGAGAGAGAGAGAGAGAGAGAGAGGAAGGAGAGAGAAGAGGGGAGAGAGAAGGAGAAGAGATTCCTGATACTTTGTGTTGTGTCACCTTTGTCACTTTGTGGCCTTATGTCTTGCCTCCTCTCTCGTTCTCTCACATTTTGTGACCTTTTTTGTCTTTTTAACCTTATAAAAAATTAATATAAAATATTATCGTAACTTAATTATAAACATTCAAGTCAAAAGAGAGAAAATGCGAGAGTCAGGAAAGAAGATGATCCTTCTCCCTCTTTTTTATCATAACCATGACCCAATGGAACCCACTTGACACCACTGTTTTTTATTCCTCTAATGAAATAAATAAAAATATTATTCTTAATATTTATTTGTATTATCTTTTTAAAAGAAATAAGACACACATACATTGATGGACCTTTTCTGTACTAGAGAGATGATACAAGTGATTGTACACATAAATAGTAAGTGTAGCATTACTTAAAAATAAAATAAAAAGAAATATAATTTTTTTCTGTATGATCAGTTTTTTCAAAATGGGTGGTTCACACACTTATTTTTATTTCGCCATACTCTTTATTAATTTCTGTCTTTTAATTTTTTTCAATTTATTCAATTTGATAATCGAAATTAAGAAGGTATGTAGAAAGCACAAAAAGATATGCTTGTATAGCATTACCCTTCATAATATCATTAATATTTAATTTTCTTTTGGTTATTTTTTATTGTTGTGTTATGGATATGTGATCGATATTTACTTTAAAGGGTACTATGATTGGGGTCTAAATTTGAGCTTTTGTTAGATCCAGTCCAATTTTTCTATTTTCAACTTTAATTACCCTTCAGAATATTGTTAATATATATATTTTTTTTTTTGGTTATTTTTTTTTTTTTGTGGATATGTGATTGATATTTACTTTTAAGGGGTACTATGATTGAGGTCTCAAAATTTGAGCTTTTGTTAGATGTAGTCCAATTTTTCTATTTTCAACTTTAATTAAATTTTTTTGATATATGCATCTATACACAATTTTTTTATTTGAATACTTAAATATGAAAATCCAACCACTTTCATGAAAAATAGTTAAAAGAAAATTTATGCCATCATATGTGATCATATACCATAGGTGGATAAAATACATCTAATCTGTGATAAAGTTATCCACGAAAATAAATAAAAATTAATCTATCTATCATTCATGAAAATAGTTCAAAGAAATTATCTTCTATACATTTTTAAATTCATACTAGTTATGTGTTGATATGTATAATATCTACAACATAGATTAGTTAACACAATTAACTTGTGAGAGTAGAAAAATTGAGATAGGAATTAGAAACAAGAAAAAAGAAAAACAATTTTTAAATCTATAAAAACCTATAAATAAAAGATCATATTTAAAACAATTTAATAAAAAAATATAAGAAAAAAACTGATGTAACGGATCTAATCCAACAAAATGAACTAGATCAAATCATTCACAAAATTCGACTAGATCAGGTTTACTCTTACTTTTTATTTATTTAATCAGTTTCAAAAATAATCAAATTGATTTCTTATCGTTTTATCCAATTGATTTCTTATCATGAGTTTAAAATTTGGTGGCAACTGAAAGAATCAAAATACACAGTTGCTTTTGGCTAAATAATTGTACATCGTAATCTCTATATTCAATGGGAAGTTAGGAACCAACCAAAAATTGTACCACATTCAATGGCTAACAAGTTGTAGGTGATGAATTATATTGGTGGTTTGAGCATTTAGTAATATCATTCGTACTAAAAATTGACCAACAAGCGAAAATTGTGCATGTATTCAACAGAGAACAACCAAAATCACTGAGACTTTGTATTTGCTTTATGCCAAACCCAAGTTTCATAGCTAACACTACCTACCAATGTTTGAGTCGTGGCCATCTCCAACATCATTGTTGTTCGTCAGCGGAGATTTCACGGTTTTGCGTGTTGAAATCTATTTTACAATAGAGGGTTGATACTCGATACTAAGAAAGATAAGGTTAGACATGTAATTTTGACAAAATTACCTTAGTTCGCGTGCCTCGTAAATAAGACTAGCATGAGGCTAAATAAGATCATAACATTGAGAGTCTCGTATTCTACAGATGATGGTCAGAATGTTCATACACAAGTTTTTTAACTTTCAATAACAGGAATGAATCTTTTATGAATTCCTTTCTCTTAATTCACCAAATCATAGAATTCAGCCTATTGAAATTTGATACAACTCCTACAAACAGAAGTCCACTTTAAACGTTATAATAACTTTAACCGTTTGATCAAATTTCAATAATTCAAATCCCCTGATTTGATGGATTACGAGAAAGAAATCCCCTATCATTCGATAACTACCTTATTTTTGTCAAAATATTCAGTCTTCTTCCTTTTTATTATTGCAACCACTTCATGTTTCTTTGACAATCTGCATTCAATAATTATTATGTCTCACCAACCAACTGCTTATTCATTTAATTTTATTGACAGCTTTACAATGACGTGACGTGAAGGGAATTTAATCGAATACTTAAAAGTTTAAAACATAAACAGAACGATTCTACTTTTGGTCAACATAAACAGATAAATCCAATGCAGTCCTGGAATTATTGTGATACTTTTAGACTGCGAACTAAGACCGCACACATTTGAATGTGATTTAATGAATAAAAGGATAAGACAATTCGTCAAAGATAGATTATTTGCCTATAATCTATTACCGAGTCAAGATACGCCACACAAAACTAAAATGATCAAAATTAAAAAATTTAAAAAAAAAATTACAAAAATTTCTTTGGATTACCAAGCCCTGATCACATTTACAAAGGAGTACCTCCGGCTAGAAGGGTGTAGCTGAAAAAGAAGAAACCACAGCAGGCAGCAAAAACCTACGTAGGACAAAATAAATGAAATCAAAATTTGCGTGGATGTGTTATACGGTGCGGAAGCTGAAGTTCGTTGTATTAGCGGCTGAGGTTTCCGATGACAAGTTCGAAATGAAGGTGGTGTTAGCAGCAGCTGAGGTTGCTAAGGAGAATGTTGAATTGTCCTTGTTGTCTGAGCCAAAGCCCGAGGACGCATTGTTGAAAGCTGTAGTAGTCTGTGCGCTAGGCTTCGTATCACGAGGCTCTCGTACTTTGAGGTCCATGAAATCGGTTATCAAGCCTGGCTTTGTTATCTTATCATCGTTGACAACCTTCTTGCCTTTTAGCATCTTGACCACGGTTGACATGGATGGCCTGAGCTTCGCAACGTCTTGGGTGCAGAGGAGGCCGATCTTTAGAAACCTACAAGCTTCCTCAGCATCAAAATCACCGTCGAGTGATGTGTCTAC
The DNA here is from genome assembly GCF_041283825.1 of Pyrus communis. Taxonomy (NCBI): domain Eukaryota; kingdom Viridiplantae; phylum Streptophyta; class Magnoliopsida; order Rosales; family Rosaceae; genus Pyrus; species Pyrus communis. Next base: position 24,221,531 of record NC_142574.1, read on the forward strand.
CAGTCCAACAAGCTCCTTCCGTTCGTAGAGTTGCCATGTCTGCAACAAAGAAGGCACTTGTCATTGATGGTGGTAGGGTAATAGATTGGTTATCTCCACTGCATAACCCTTGGTACTACAAACCCAACATGGCTGTGACTGTATGAAACTCATAGACACAGATAGAACAAGCATCTCACAGACACACAGAACCTACAACAATCCTACAAAACTTTCAGCAACACCATCAACAAAAGAACTCGAAGGGAAACACGAATATAAGCTTCAGAAGCCTTATCAAACAAACAAAATTGCCCAGAAACATCACCAGAATCACATATGACACATGCAATTTCCATTAATGTGTTTTACTTAAACAAGATTGAAAGAAAAAGCTTGTAAGGACTGAATATGTCTGAAATTTATACCCTTTCAAGCAAATACTGTTCGTCAATAGGTAGTTGGGTATTCGTATTACTTCTGCCACTGACTATTTCCACAAGGAGAATTCCGAAGCTATAAATATCAGCTTTCCTTGTCAATTGCCCTCGTATTGCATACTCAGGTGCCAAATAACCTCTAAAACCATAAATATACATGTGATTACAAGGTAGAAAATATTTGGATTATAATAGAGCAACAAAGAGAAGCAGACATCCAAAGGAAGCTTTAAATGGAGAAACTTAAAACACCTAATCCAATCCTAAGAGTAGTTTGTAGGGACATTGAAGCGAGTGACTAAACCTACTCAAGTGCAGTACGTCTTGTAAATATAGATATATTGAAGCCTATTTTTACTTATTCTGGTATCATCTGCTTCTTGTACCAACAAAAGGAAGACCATACCAGAAGGTTAAAAATCCAAAAACTACAATAAACAAGATGATATTCTGTTTAACACATTCGTACGGGACAAAAGGTCTATTGATTTCCTAACTGGGCAGTGTTTTATGTGATTCACAGTTGTTGACACGGTGTATAATTCAGTATCATGATAATGTTTCCATTTTCCAACTATATGTTCACGACATGAATCTTGGCTCCCCGGAAACAAATTCGTAGTTCTGCTTTTAGAACAAAAGTTAGTTTTGAAATTTAGTTGCCCAATTCTAAAAGGAAAGCGAGGAATCATAGCTTACATTGTTCCTGCCACACGCGTGCTAACATGGGTCATGTTAGGAGGGATGAGTTTTGCAAGACCAAAATCTGAAATTTTTGGCATTAAGTCTTTATCGAGGAGAATGTTGCTTGCTTTGATATCTCTATGAATAATATGTGGATGTACTTCCTCATGAAGGAAGGCAAGCCCACATGCAATCCCAATGCATATTTGACGCCTAGTTCGCCAACTAAACTGGAGTTTACTGCTACTTCCACCTGGAATTAAACAGTTTAAGAACATAAGTTTCAAGAATAAAAAATTTAATCTTGGGAAATAACTGATTGAGTACTGATGGAAAAACACCACTGGATCTAAGACAGCAGAAATTGCACAATTGTAAACACCGATTGCAGCGCAAGAACAGAAGAGCTATGTAAGTTACCAATAAGATTTTGTGCAAGACTATTATTCTCTAGGAAGTTGTAGACCAGAATTCTTTGGTTTCCTTCAACACAACAGCCATAGAGCTTAACTAGATTTTCATGCTCGATTTTTGAGATCACATCAATCTCAGTCAAAAATTCCTTCACCCCTTGTCTTGATTCAGCTGAAAGAACTTTTATAGCAGCAAATTTTCCATCTTTAAGCCGGCCCTGATTATTCACGATAGCAATTCAAATAGATGTCACTCACAATGTCGAGGAGAGAGAATTATTCAATTAAATACCAAATGCAATACCAGTATCAAACTTAAATTAAAAACAGAAAAGCTGAGTATACCTTATAGACAGAACCAAAACCACCTTCCCCGATTTTATTGACTGGACTAAAATCTTCAGTTGCGATTATCAACTCTTTGTAAGTGAATAGTTTAACATCATGAATGCCAGAAACTTCTGTTACAAACAAAAATTATTCAAGAAACTTAAGGGCAGGCCTAAGAAAAGTCCTTTGGGACATTTGATTTTGATGACCTTGTCAATGAACAATAATCTCGTAAGAGTAATGTGACGTAAAAATATCAAGCTCCGCTTTAATCAGATTTTCAGCTTACCTTCATCGATATCAGAACTGGGTTTTCTTGATTTTTTCACCCTTGTACCGCTTAAGAAAGAAAAACAACTCATGATTGTAAGAAACACCTATTACCACAAGGTCAACCGTGAACAAATGCCTAAAACAAAACCACTTGAAGACCTGCCAACATTGTAAGATACATGTTAACCAGAAGCACAATTGTATCGAAGTGCAATCTCAAAGGATTTGAGAAGGAATGTTGGATGTAAACTTTCAAAGAACATTTCTTATTGCTCCAAATCCAACTTAATCCAATAACTTTAAATATTGAACTAATAAATCCCACGACACGTGAAGATTCGTCCTTGTCTCGACCGAACGAGATAAAAGTATGGCTTCACATAGCACTATAACAGTACGAAATGCAAAAAACAAGATAAAAATGTTTCGATTTCGAAAAGCCACGAAGTTGACAGGAACGGAATGAAACAAGCAAATAATAAAAGAACCAAGAACGGATCGACATTGAAATCATTTTTTCTCTTGAGAAACAATCAAAACTATGACAAAGATATTCAGTCACAACTTTAAGCAAAACCAAGAATTAACAAAACTTCAACAGCAAAACAAGCACCTCAAATAGTTAAAACAGACTGAACCCAGAAAGGAAAAATCAACATCTTCCAAAATAATTATTTCTAGGAAAAAAAAAAATTGGAGATTGAAAAGAAGCAGAAGAGAAAATCACCTGAGGAGCTCCGAGAAGGAAGGAAAGAGAGGATCTTGCCTGCTCGTTAGTTGTTGCTGGTAAGAGAGAATTGTGGGGTTTGGAGAAGAGAAAATAGAAGAAACCAAATATTTGGGTTTTTTTGTGGACAAGTATGAAAGGGCGTGTGTCAGGTACTAAGAAGTCTTCGCAGAGTCCATTCTGGTTTGCGTGCACCCCCTCTTCCCTTTGAATTTTCAAGGCATGCTACTACTGCTCCAGTTTTACTAGTAAAAAGAGTAGACGGAGAAGAAGGTTGGAAATTGTCAGAAAGTCAAGCTTCAAGCGTCATCAAACAGTCGTCACTTGACTACTGCTGACACGTGTTTACCAAGTTTTTATTCTAATTTGTATTTATTAAACGCGATATTATTATTTTAGAACTCTTCGTCTTTAAAGTACTCAAAACAATCATTTTGAAAATAGTTTTAAGCAAACCAAACTATAATAACAAGATCATGTGAATGAGACGATGAAACCCTAGCATAGGACATGATGTTCAGATCGTATCACGGCCAGCCAGCTACCTAAGATAAAAGCGATAGTTTGTTTATATTTAAACTGTCAGGTAAGGATTATCACCCGGAGGTGGATTGTCTACCCTTTTATTTTCATACTCTACTCATGTCATTCTGTTTGTGTGATCACGGTTAAGTCACGTTAACATTTTATATTCTATTACTTTTTATTTTATTATTTTTATAAAAAAATTAATATAAAATATTAACGTGATTTAACCGTGACTACACAAACAAAAGAGTATGAGAAGAGTATGGAAATGGACTACTTATCCACCCAACAAACTAACCACGTTTTAGTGGACCTTATTAAATTCTGCGTTCACACACTTCCATCTTATTATCCTCGTCGTACTACTATTCCTGTCTACAAAGTCTGCATGATGATATGGAGTACGTGCGAGGCGTCCCAATCCCAGATATAAACTGTAAAATATATCTAGTGGGTTTAGATAAAGATTTTATATTCTATTTTCTTGAAAGCTTTATTGCTCACATTTCAGCGACGCAGTTTGATATTACGACTTTCAAGTTTGAATTTATGATATGAACAGGGCCATGGCGTGCCTCTTTTCTTGGGGAAAAATGAATGGTGAATGTCAAAACTTTTGGTTTATTTTCTAGTTAGTGTTGCAAATTTCCCTTTCTTTTTTTATAATGTTTGATATTTGACTGCAGTAAAAAGCCTTATTTTTTGTTGTGCCGTCACAACACCCGCTATTAGTCTCTATTTTTATTTTATTTTTATTTTTAATTTTTCTAAAACTCAAATTTTGCCATTTAACTTTGAAACTTGATATTTGCTTCACATCTCGTGGATTCGTTAAATTCATTAAAATTTGTTTACTTATGTAGCATAAGTAGGGCCACTTATTACTAACGTAGCACAAAAAGAAAACTCACACATCTAATCATATAATTGCCACATAGATTGAAACAAAAACAAAAGAAAATTATTTTTAAACATTGTATAACGTATAGTTCCATGTCAGCAAATTTCATGGAATGTACACAATTCATACAAAGTTGAAAATCAGGCTCCAAAGGGTTAGGTGACAAACTTTGAGTGTGAGTCGAAAAAGTGAGAATTGAATCGTTAAGATCGAACTTGAATCATTAATGTTCCAACAGTAACAAAGAAAGCTGAGTTAGTAGGGATCCAGCTACGAGTTACCAACTACCAGCCATGTGGGTAGTCCAAGTAAACGCTCGCCTAGGACCCCCACTTCGAAAGGTTTTCCAAAAAAATTTTATATCTTGTTGTTGACCCTAAAAATTACAAAGCCTACGTGGCGCGCAGGCCGAGTAACTAGTAAGCTAACTACGTCCTTCGGTTGAATGCGGGGCGTGCCAACTCGTCGGCCGAGCTCGGCCGAGGAGTAAAATTTGTTGATGTTGCGTTGAGCGCGTTGTTGACTTCTTTATCTTGCGACTGCGGCCGAGGAAGGAACAAATCTCGGCCTTTGGATTCTCGAGCCTGAAGACAAGGCTGCTAGTTCTACGAAGTTCAATATCAAATTCGGCTCTCAAGGTGCCGAATGTAGTAACCTGGTAACACCTCACTTCGCCGAGAAGGCTAATGAGATGACCTCTGCCAATAAGGATTTGAAAATCCTTCTCGACCGAGACTTGGATAGATAACCAGTCGGCCTCGACGCAGTGCTGTTTATCCAAACTGAAGGTGCTTCGGGAACGGCTGATTCTACGGCAACAGTGCTGTTTATCCAAACTGAAGATGTTCGCCGGTTGCCTTCACAGTGCTGTTTATCCAAACTGAAGATGTGTCGGCGGAAAAAAGAAAATAAAAAATCTCAAGATGTTTGAGAGGTTTTGCGCATGGCAGTTGTGTGTTCTATTGGAGGTCCTCTCTATGGTGTTCGCAGCCTTGTATTTATAGAAGCAGATGTGTGGTGCGGCTTCACTTGTGTAGAATTTGATTTTAATTCAAACTCATCAGCTAGAGTCTAGGTCAAAGACTTCTCAAGGTAAGCAACAACCTATCTTTTAGATATCATTTATCTTTAAACGATCCGCTGGATATAGCCAATATTAGGCTTAGATAATCCAATATATATTAAGAGATAATATTATGATTAAAACCACAATATTATTCCTTAATAATAATTGAAAATTATCTCAACCACTTTATCATCCAACGGTCTAGAACTTTACTCATTTAACGGCCTTGATTGTATGGGCCGATAGCGTAAATTTAGGTCCAAACATTGCCCCCCAGTTTCCTTGAGCTTCGGCCCATAAGCCGAATGGTTAAGGAAATTAAGTCTTTCCAGCCAGTCAGGAGTACCTCGACCACCTACTTATCAGGCCGAGAGAAACCTGTTGCTGTGTTGAGCCGAGAGAACATGATCCTGGCTTCTTTTGACCAAAGAACAACTCATGGTTGAAGAGAAGTGATAAGCAATCATGAACCAAGGTCGAGAAGAATTAGGGGGTAGGAAAAATAATTTGGGGTCAATAGTTCGGCCGAACTTTCTTTTATTCGGCCAAAGAATTGTATTCGACCAAATAGTTTTGTAAAGTGGGCCGAGGCCGAGGCCAAGAAGAATTGGGTGTAGAACCTATATATATATATATATATATATATATCCCATTGTATTCGGCCAAACTTTCTTTTATTCGGCCAAAGAATTGTATTCGGCCATATTTTCTTTTATTCGGCCATATCGTTTTGTAAAGTGGGCCGAGGAACATTAGCTAGATACGTTTCGTGGCCGAGGAACTTCATTGTCGGCCGAGGTCTTAAAGTGGCCGAAGACCATCATTACATATATATGAATCCAAAGCCACAAAAAACAAAATCAAAACTTAGCCCATTGGCTTTGGAATGATGTTGTCGGGCATGCATATTTCTATCACCCATTTTTTTTTTTTTTTTTTTTTTTTTTTTTCCCCCCGGGGGCTCAATGCTCATTGCCCCCCCTGTATTTTCTTAAGTATCGGCCAAGAGGCCGAATGGTTAAGAAAGTAATTTAGCACATGGAAATAAAAGTGGTCGAACCATAAATAGGAGGAGGCCAACGATGTTTTATTCCAAGCCGAGATCTTATAATATCAAAATTCTCAAATTGATTTTGCTCTAGGCCAAATAAAGAATTTTCTCCAAATATTTGTAACTTGGTGAAAATTTTTTCATTTTCGGCCGCCGAATGTGTTGAACAATTATTATGCCCCACACGCATAATTTCGGCTTTTAATTCAAACAACTTAGCCGAATGAGATTTCTCTATATCGGTGTTATCACTAATAATCATATTGATTGGCGTAGTTTCGGCATCTAAAACCATGTCTCCAATTACCATATCAATTGATGTGGTTTTATGGTCCGAAGTCGTGTATCGGTATTGTTCGTCATTGGAACACTCCTCTAAAGAAACATTTTCTGAGTCAATTCTTGGCTCAGAAACTTGAACATTTTCTTCTAGGCCTACCACACTTTCAGTCTCGACCGAAAAAATAGGTGGCCTTTGTTCCTCGACCAAATTAACAATTTTCTTAAGCCGATGTCTGATTACGGCCGAAGCGGAAAATTGCCCCCCAGTCTTTTCAACCAACCATTCCTCAAATGGAATTGATTTGTAGTCGAAAACGTAAGGAAAATATTTTCCATCTAGCCAGGCATTAAATCGAGCCCTGTCTTCATTTACCCATTGCTCTTGCAGGGCAACATGAGCTTTTATTCTCAACATGTAAGCGAATGACTTTTGCAACTCTTTATGGCCACGAAGAACTTTTTCCACTTCCAAAGATCTTTTCCGTTCTTCATTGTGTTTTTTCAATTCCTCTAGGCGCTCGTACAATCGGCTACGTGGAGCCGGATTGGAATCTTGATATATCATATAAACTTCGTAGTTTTAGCACTGGGTCCCACTGGGCGTGCCAAAATGTTGACCCTAAAAATTACAAAGCCTACGTGGCGCGCAGGCCGAGTAACTAGTAAGCTAACTACGTCCTTCGGTTGAATGCGGGGCGTGCCAACTCGTCGGCCGAGCTCGGCCGAGGAGTAAAATTTGTTGATGTTGCGTTGAGCGCGTTGTTGACTTCTTTATCTTGCGACTGCGGCCGAGGAAGGAACAAATCTCGGCCTTTGGATTCTCGAGCCTGAAGACAAGGCTGCTAGTTCTACGAAGTTCAATATCAAATTCGGCTCTCAAGGTGCCGAATGTAGTAACCTGGTAACACCTCACTTCGCCGAGAAGGCTAATGAGATGACCTCTGCCAATAAGGATTTGAAAATCCTTCTCGACCGAGACTTGGATAGATAACCAGTCGGCCTCGACGCAGTGCTGTTTATCCAAACTGAAGGTGCTTCGGGAACGGCTGATTCTACGGCAACAGTGCTGTTTATCCAAACTGAAGATGTTCGCCGGTTGCCTTCACAGTGCTGTTTATCCAAACTGAAGATGTGTCGGCGGAAAAAAGAAAATAAAAAATCTCAAGATGTTTGAGAGGTTTTGCGCATGGCAGTTGTGTGTTCTATTGGAGGTCCTCTCTATGGTGTTCGCAGCCTTGTATTTATAGAAGCAGATGTGTGGTGCGGCTTCACTTGTGTAGAATTTGATTTTAATTCAAACTCATCAGCTAGAGTCTAGGTCAAAGACTTCTCAAGGTAAGCAACAACCTATCTTTTAGATATCATTTATCTTTAAACGATCCGCTGGATATAGCCAATATTAGGCTTAGATAATCCAATATATATTAAGAGATAATATTATGATTAAAACCACAATATTATTCCTTAATAATAATTGAAAATTATCTCAACCACTTTATCATCCAACGGTCTAGAACCTTACTCATCTAACGGCCTTGATTGTATGGGCCGATAGCGTAAATTTAGGTCCAAACACTTGTAAATAACATATAAATACAAAAAAAAAAAGTAAGAGATATAATAATTCATTTGTTCGTGTAGTGGAAATGTTTATCTTTCTTTTTCTTTGGAGTGTTGAGTTCAAAACACAGAGATGCCTTTTTTAGTTACTAAATTTTTCTTGTTTTTCAAATTTATTGTCAATCCATTTGTCTAAATGCATATAAAGTTATAAAACTCAAGTCCCAGTGCAATCTTTTTTTATTTCAACTTCCCAATCTCGCCATTTCTATCGAATTTTTAAATCAATTATCACATGGTCTTGAAGATTGTACTTTAAGGTATTCAAAACTTTGGATTTATATTTTTCTTTTCGATAATTTTTTATTCAATGGATTGTTTTAGTATTTGATTCGTTAGTGTGATGTTGATTTTACAAAAAAAACACAAGAGAAACAATTAGTGTTGTTGAATTTATTATACTCATCAATCAAGTTTTATTGTTCTTTACTCCCTTGATCATCAAGTTTTATTGTTCTTCACTCTCAATCTTAGACTATTGACTACAAACATTTAGTTAATTTGAATCTAAAAACTTAAGCTGTTTAATGTTTAAGTAATGTTTGTATATTTATGTTTTTTTTATATTAATTTTTAATGATATTAGATGTGGAAATAAAATATGTATTTAGCGAATTTTTTTTATGCATATCAATGTACAAAGAACTTGAAATCAGAGAATATTAGGTTCCATTTCAAAAACTCGCCTGGGGCCCAAATTCTCAGACCGGCCCTGCTACCAACTACCAACGACCTTTGAGTTTGTGGCGGAAAATGAAGGAACGAACGGTGGGAAGTCAGGAAAGAGCAGAGCAGATTGAGCAGAAGAAACAACATATGATATGATTAGTGGGAAGCGGAAGTAAAAGCATCGAAATTCAAAACCCATTCTTCACATTCCCTTAATTTGTATTATTGTTTGTTTAATCTCATGACTAAATCATATAATCTATATATCGCAGTTCCAAGAGCAGTGTGTGCATCAACTCTCGCCAGAAGCGGAGTGTCTGTAACTTTGTTGAAGTCCGGCGGAGTCCTCAGCGGCCGCATGTCCCAAAGAAGGTACCTTTTTCACTCTTGTTTTACAAATTTACAATATTCATTTTCTTATCAGAAGTTTTGATATAATTTGGGGATTAAATGTGCTATTGGTTATCAGAAATGGATTTTCTTTGTTATGCTCCGTTTGGTTTGTGGGAAAATTTGGGCACACAGCATTAGATTACATTTTGAATTCCTTCATGATTTGACCCTTTGTTGATTGGAAGAAATCCAAAAGACAAATTCTGAGGTTTTAATGCATGTGATTAGGGAAATAGTTAAAGATTCTGTTTACTAGATGATTCAAGTTGTTTTCAAACTGATATGACTGCCTATTTGGAAATGCCATATCGATTGGGTTGTGGCTGTTGTACAACTACAAACTGATATGACTACTTAGTACATTTACCATTTCCTCATGAAAAAAAAGCCCTTTGATGTCAATATCATTTGGAAATTCAAATGACGAAGCTATTGATTTTTGGTGCGAGTTGTTACATATGAGTTTCTTTTTCCTTTTGATTACTGAAAATTTAGTTGTAGTGAAGTTGTTGAGGATGGGAAGGAACTGTTGTTTGACCATTGTGCTCCATTTTTCAATGCCAACAACACTGAGGTTTTGGGTCTTGTTCATGAGTGGGAATCAAAGGGTCATGTTGCTTGCTGGCAAGAGAAATTTGGCTTCTTTGATCACATTTCCAACAAATTTGTTGACCCGGAACAGGTTTGCAAGTACTACGTTAATCAGCAAACATGTTTTATAATGCAGGGAAACATGTTTCATTTGTGAAATAGGTTGGCTAATGACTACCTATGCTTACATCATTTTTGTGGGCATGAATTCTATATGCAGAATGTTGGTTCATGAGCATTACGCCAGGAGTCCAGTTTGTACTAATTCTACCGATTTTCTGTCGGCACGATTTCTATTCAAGGTTGAATATCTGTTGGAACTTATTTGCGCTATAATTTCTTTAGGAGTGGAAAGTAGTTTGAGGCGAGTGTTGGGGGGTTGGAGTCACTAGAGGATGAAAATTTGTGGTCATTGATAGGTTCAGATGGGCAAAATCTTGGCCAGTTTAAGGGAGTGGTTGCAACAGACAAAAACCTTATTTCGCTCAGGTTTACAAGTGTTACGGGAAGACAACCACTTCTTGGTATTGAACACACTCCTTCAAGTTTTTCTATTCTAAGCATGTCTAGAAAATTTTCGCAATATTAAGTGGCAGTTCTTGGTGAGCTTGCCAGTGTTGGTGTTTATGTTATGCATGCTTTGCCCTATTGGTGGGTTTTATTTACATGGATGCTAAGCATCAGCTAGCAAATGCTTATTTTTACTACTATAAGATATCACTTCCTTCTCCAGATCGATTGGATATTTGAGTAGGATGTATCACATTGAACAACAGTTGGAATGCCTACAATGTGTCAATGCATCGAATAAAGCCTTCTATTTTCTGACCGTTTACTTGGAACTTGACAGCTTAATCTAGGTTCTTACCCCCGTAAGCATGCTCACTTTTCTTGTCTGGCACATGCATTGTTTTCTGAAGAATAGCATAAAAGCATCGTGGATCTAATCATTTGAGATGCATGCAGACTTAAATTTAGTTCCAGTGTTGCCTGTTAAGTTAAATGATATTCCTGTCCGTCCATGCTTTGCTCTCATGATAGCATTTTCAGAGCCTCAGTCCTCAGTAAGATATTTATTATGCCTTCTTAAAGTTATATAGTCATCTGTAAACTGTGGATTCATAAAATGCTACATGGTTCATCAACTTTTCCTTTCTCTAGGGATGTTGGGTTTGGCTCCATGTATTCCCGCAACCATTTGTATCACATTCTTAATTTGTGTACTCTTTTCTTCTATTTGATGTTGATCTGGGCTGACCCTGGTGCCTAATTTCTGAATCAGATACCCTTTAAATGTTTCTCAATAAGAAGTTCTGAAGTTTTAAGCTGGGCTCATTGTGAAAGCAGCAAGCCTGGCCGTTCTACCTCTAGGTATTCATGGAATCTTAGTTTCGCTCTGAACTGTAGTCTAAAATTAGTCTTTGCATCAGCTTTTCCATAAATCTCTTAGGGCATGTTTGGTATCTTATTTGAAAATTTTTATCATTTCTCATAACATTTCTTAAGAACATTTTTTGAAAATAATTTTCTTTAAAACTCAAAAATTTGTTTGGTTTGTGATTTAAAAATTTTAAATCTTACGATTTAAACTAGACAAATAGATCTAAAAAGAGGGGCCGTAGGAGAGGGAGAAAGAGGAGAGAGGAGGAAAGAAAATAAAAGATGATTGAAGGAAAGAAAAAGAAGAAAGGATCGGATGAGATAGAGAGGAAAATGAATGAGGGAAAGAACCAAGAGAATGAAGAGAGCGGATTGGAAGAGAGTCAAAAAAAGTAATAAAAAAAAAAAAAAGAGGAGAGAGAGGATAAAAGAGAGAGATAGATTTGGGGTGAGAGGGGAGAAGAGAGAAAATAAATGAGTGAGTTTAAGTTTTAAAAAACTCATTTTTTATGTTTTTAGAAAATATACTATATTTTTTAGTTAGTCTTAAGTTTAGTTTTTTAAAATAGTCATACCAAACAAGTTTTAAGGCCTAAAACTTGAAAATTGTTTTTGAGTTGAAAAAGTTAGATTCAAGTAGAGTACTAAACAGACCCTTATTTTTCTCTTATATTAGTTTAAAGTCCACGCCAAGGATGAAAACAATGCTTAGTTTATGGATCTGAAATTATTATGTGAAAGTGTCTCAAAATCGCAGTCTAAAATAAATTATATATAGTTAAGCTCATGCTTGATACTCTGCAATGCTTTAAAGTTTAAAGCTATATGATACCATTGGATTTTGTTTGTAGGGAAGGCCCTTTTCCAGCTGCAAGCGTAGCCAGAGAGGAGAAATGCCTTTGGGATAAGAACAAGAGGCTTGCTATCCGTGGAGATTTCTGTGTTAGTCCTAATGTTGAAGGTGCTATAGCTAGCAGAATAGCTGCTGCGTCAAAACTCACAGAGATCCTCAGCTGCTTATAATAATTAATTATTAGTGTTATGACTTAGGACTTTAATTAGTAATTCGCTTTCTTTTCATTTGGAACTTAGTGCTCAAGCGTGTAACAACTTGGTTCGACTCTACTAAAAAATTAATCTCAAATGTATAATAACATGTGTTGTCCAATAATTTATGAATTATGAAGTTATGAACTATAGATGAAGAAATTCCAATTCTCATTTCAAGTTCTTTGTTCTGAGCTCAATGTAGCACTACTTTTAATTTTGGGTTAATCTCAGTTTACTACCCGAAGTTTCTTGGTTTTCAGCATTTAATACATGAAATTTTTTTCATCCTATAGTGGTCCATGAAGTCATAATTTTGAGATACTTTCATACATCCGTTAAGTTTACTGTTAAATCAGCCGTTAACTGGTGACGTGGCGTTCACGTAGACAGTGACTAGGCGCCGCATGTCATAGGGGCTAACATAAATATTAAAAAATTAAAAAAAAAAATAATTCTGCATGTCCCATACCTCAACCCCCAACCCTTTCCCTCCATTCTCTCTTCTGCACAGCCTCTATCGTCTTCTCATACCTAACCCCCGCTCCCCCTCCTTGCCTTCTCTCCTCTGTGTCCACCCATCTCTTTACAAAAACCACCACCACAGACTCCAGTGGTTCACCGACCTCCTCCGCACCTCCCCATCAAACACCTTCACCCTCTACCACTCTCTCGGTTGCCACTGGGTCGTCACCGCCAATCCCACCGTTGGTCAGCACATCCTCAAGACCAACTTCCCCAACTACCAAAAAGGTGAGGCCTCCCGCACCACATTTGCCGACCTCTTCGGCAACGACATTTTCAACGTTGACGGTGATAACTGGAAGTTCCAACACCAAGTCTCCAGCCACAAATTCAACACCAAGTCTTTGTGTAAGTTCGTCAAATAGGTGGTCGACATCGAGTTCTCTGACCGCCTCATTCCGATCCTCTCCGCCTCCGCCACTAATAATTTAGTCCTCGACTTCCCAAGACATTCTTCAGCGCTTCACTTTTGATAACATCTGTCAAATTGCTTTTGGGTATGACCTGGATTACCTCCTACCTTCTCTGCTCGAAGCCAAATTCGCAGTGGTTTTCGACGACGCCATGCAAATCAGCAGCAAAGGGTTCGAATTGCCTTACCTAGTGTGGAAACTCAAAAAGGCTCTCGGAATAGGGTCTGAAAAGCGCCTCCGTGCCGTCGTATCGGAAATCCGCGAGTTCGCCAACACCATTGTCAAAGAAAAGAAGCAGGATCTGAATGAGGCGAAAGCGTTAGAGTCTGTAGATTTGCTATCCCGGTTCTTGAGCTCCGGCCACTCCGACGAGAAGTTCATCACCGGCATCGTCATCAGCTTCACCCTTGCAGCCCGGGAAACCACTTCGGCGGCTCTCACCTGGTTCTTTTGGCTGCTTTCGCAGAACCTACGTGTGGAACAAGAGATCTTGAAGGAGATCAACAACACGGTGTCGTCTGAGTTAGCGGTAGAAGGAGGTTACGATGAGGTGAAGGAGATGGTGTACACCCACGCAGCGCTACCCATTGACAGGAAAAAAGTGACAAACAATGAAATTTTGTCGGACAGCTAGAATTTTTTTTTTAATTTTTTAATATTTATGTGGACCCCTATGACATGTGGCACCTAGTCACTGTTCACGTGAACACCACGTCACCAGTTAATGGCTGATTTAACAACAAACTTAACAGATGTATGAAAGTGTCCCAAAATTATTACTTTATGTACCATTCTGAGATGAAAAAAACTTCATGTATTAAATGTTGAAAACCAAGAAACTTCTGGGTAGTAAACTGAGATTAACCCTTTAATTTTTTATTTAGGAGTAACTCATTTGCACTTTTTTTTTTCTCTTCGAAGTGAGAGCTTTTTTCTCTCTTAGCTGAAAGTCATTCTCACTGATTGTGTGAGACGTTCAAATCTTAGAATCTCCGGCGGCATCGGCCCTAGCTACGGCTGGGGTCGGTTGCCATGTCCTTTTTTCTCGTTTTTCCTTCTTTTCTCCTTGCCTTTACTGATGTTTCTCCCAATTTTCACTCTGCCCTGTCCAATTCCTCAATCCCTATGAGTATACCTTTTCCTGGCTCTTCCTTGCTCCAATCTTCAGCCATATTTCATGTTGAGTTCGTGTGTAGAGTTCCAGAGTTTACACAAACTCGGGTGTTTCCAACACCACCACGTTCTCGTTTACCATTTCCAACAATGTCGTTTGTGGGTTTCCGTAAGCTTTATACTAGTAGTTGACTTTTCTCTCTTGGTTGTCGACTATCTCTTACTTATGGCTGTGCTCATGTGGCGTTTAAGGATGCGATTATTAAGTATACAAGTCAGCAATACAATTAGAAATACAGTTAGCAATACAGTTAGTAAGTTTGTTAGTATTTGGTTAGAGTAGTTAGGCTTTCTTTTATAAAAATAGTGTGTGAGTGTGTAACCTTCATTCAATCAGTTAATACAAGTTATATTTCCCTCTAAAATCTCTTTCTCTGATCTTTGCGCTCATCATTCTTCATCTTCCTTCTTGATTTTCTCTTCAATTCCTAGACATTTCAATGTAGTTAACATGGTATCAGAGTCACCAGGCTCATGCCATGGATTATGGTGGTTCCACTTCCCATTATTTTTCATTTGTTTATAGCTTAGTTTCTTTTCAAATTTTCATTAGATGTTAGGATACGTTTCTGCGTGCTTCTGCCATTGTTCTTTTAGGTTGATTTCTTTTCGATCAAATTCATGAGTCTCCCCATTCTCGATCGAAAGCGAGAGATCAAAAGTTGGAGAAAAATTTAGAGCAAAAAAGGCAGCAGAGCAAATGCAGAGAGTTGCATCTCCATCGCTGCAATCAATTGAGGCGTTGGAATCGGAGATATTTCCAGAAATGGGTGCTTCACCATCCAATGAATCTACCCACGTCAGGAGTTAATCATATTAGTCTTCCAAAAGGATCATCTGAATCTTTTGGGTAGCCAACCCACCAACCTACCAGTCTACTTCTTATGTATCTACACAATCTCGAAGCATCATGTTTTGCAGCTTCCTTGAAATCTTCCTTCTCAATTGCATCTTCAAGTTGAAACTTGAGAATAGAGGTGAAGCTCTCGATCTGTTCAACTTTGGAGAAATGACGGCTTCACCGATTCCAATCTCATATGCAATCGCATGCTGATGGCCACTTTCATTGGCAAGATCAAGATTTGCAGATTTTGGTATGGTTTTCTACTTCTTCCTTTCATAATGTTTCGCTGAATTTGCACTGGATTTGGGTATGGTTCTTGAAGTTCTTGGAGTCTAGTTGTTGTTCTTGGATTGGTGCTCTTGTTGTAATCTTTTCTGGTGGCATTGTTGGAATCAGGTCGTTACATTTCTTTGTTTCTTCAATTCTCCACATAAGGTGTTTGTGTTTTTGGGTCAATGAAATTTTATGCAGTGTTGGTGCGAATTCTATATGATTTGTTTCAGGGTTTTGAGTATATACTTAAGGCTGATTGCAAGAAATGTTGGTAGTTCAAGAAATTTATGAAGTTGCTTGTTCAGAGAATTGTCAATTGTTGAAGTTTGAGTTTTATGAATTCAGAATTGATAAGGCTGATGCCAAGAATGTTTGAGTATATAGTATTCATTGAAGTTGTTGAAGTCAGAAAGTTGGCGAATTTGTTACGTTTTAGGTATAGTTGCATATTGATATGTTTGGAGAAATGGGTATGGATTCTTGGGTTTGATTGCTACTAATATCTTTAGGGTGTTCATTGTTGAATTACTCAGGAAGTTTTGCACTATCCAATTCTTGTCTCTCTGCTTCACTGATTTTCTACAATTATGTTGAGGAGTTTGTGTAGTAATTTTTCCTTATCTCAGCTTATAATGTCGAGTCTAACCAACTCAATTGTTAGCATGAATCTATAGTAAGTTCGGTTATACAAAAAAGTTGTAAACGGTAAATCCCATAAAGGGTAATTTTGTGATGTGAGTAGATAAATCCCACGAAGGGTAATCCTACATAGATGTTGATTTTCTGTTGTTGAAATTGTGAAGGCCGATGCCATTTTTAAGAGTAGTTTTTTGGTAAAATCCACAAATGGCGATCCTGTGGTACTATAGTTAAGGCCAATGTCACACTATAGTTTGTTAATTTTCTGTTTTAAAGGCCAATGCCGATGTTAAATGAAGTTGATGATGGTAAATCCCACGAAGGGTAATCCCGTAAGAAATTGTTATAACCGACATGAGGGTGTGTTACAACGTTATAAAAGGCTATTCTTTGATTCTGTATTCAATTAGAAACAAAGGTAAATGATGCATACAACTATTTCCTTTTAACTAGGGTATGTTCTTCTTCCTTGACCAAGGACAATACTCTCTAAGCAACCCAATTGATCCCAAATGGAAAATGGCCTTCTCGGACTAAAAGAAACTTCATCGTTAAACTTCCTTGAAAATATGAAAGTAGCAGATAATGTGCAGTGTTCCTAACATTCAATTGAGATCGATGCTTTCTGAGTGGAGAAAATGAAAAGGTTTGAGAGGTAGAAGATTTGGGGATTTAGGGTTTCAACGTAGAGGTAGTGTGGCTCAAAATGGGCTTCTGCATATAGAATGGTTCCATAATCTATCTGAGTATGTTGAAAGAAATATTGGAGAACATTCTGTCTTTGGAAGATTGTATCTACAAAAGTGATGTGTGATGATAATGGGATGAAATTGCACCGTTCTTGAGTATGGATTTAAGTTCTGAATACCTGTCAATTTAGTGAGCAAGTAACATATGTGCAAGTAGCATGTTTGACTATGGATACCTGTCAGTTTAAGCATGGATTTAGGTTCATGTTTGTGGGACCGTAGTTAAGAAGAACATGAGGAGAAAAAGCAAAGCCCAATTGCTGCAACTCAAGGCAACAAAACCTTTTTCAATCAGAAGGCATCACCAAAGTCAAATTGGAACAAGAAAACTCTGCAATGTGTCCATATTTCAGTGTTTGCTATTTGAGACTTTGTTGCAATCTCAAGTTAGGATACCGCAGTTGAGATTGAGGGAGAATATTAAGTGTACAAGTCAGCAATACAGTTAGCAATACAATTAGTAAGTTTGTTAGTATTTGGTTAGAGTAGTTAAGCTTTCTCTTATAAAAATAGTGTGTGTGTGTGTGTGTAACCTTCATTCAATCAATTAATACAAGTCGTATTTCGCTCTCTGATCTCTGTGTTCATCATTCTTCATCTTCCTTCTTAATTTTCTCTTCAATTCCCAGACATTTCAATGTAGTTAACAGCGATACTCGGAGGTGGACGGCGAATCGGTTGGCTGCCTTGAATTTTGTCGGTGGAGAAAGCAGTGGAAGCTTCTCGACTGATGTGCTGTTTTTTGGGCTTTACCATTGTTGGGCTCACTTTCTTTGTTTTAGGCCCTTTTTTGTTTGTTTATAGGTGTAAGTTGGGCTTTTGTTTTGCGTGTAAGTTTGGGTTTGGTGTTTAATAAAAATTTCCTTTTGACCAAAAAAAGAAAAAAAAAAAAACAACTCTTTTGGTTTTCTACTACTACTAAAGTGTAGCACAAAATTGAGAACCAATAATAGGGAAGTAAGGAATCAAAGTACTTTTAGGTATAGAGAAAGTTAAGATAGGGAATTAGATCAATAGTCTCCCCAGTTGACTTGATTATTCAATTAACTTTAAAGATAGTAGATTACGAATAGTAAGGATAAACATGCACTTCTGATTCCATATTTTAGTAAATGTATAGAGAAAATATGAATTGAAATGATTTCAATACTCCATATTTTAACAAATACAAAAAAACCTCAAAAGTCAAAATGAATCTAATTTACGTTTTATGTAAGTAAACATGTCATTATGTAACAGGAATTAAGGGTTCTTCAATCCCGAAAGTTCCAAGCCACTATTCTCTTACCCGTTTGGCCCTAGCCCACGTGTCAGATCCGAAGATGAGAAAAATTGGTGAGGGTAAAAATTATTCCCCATTTTGATAATGTTTTGCAATATCATATCCACAACCACCTCCACAGAACCACTGCAACGTGTTCACTCAGCAATCACTCCTCCATGGTTAGTGTTATTATTTATTATCAGGGACTTGGACGCGGCACACCACACGATAGCCGATCAGCAAAAGAAAAAAGCGCAAGTCCAGCAAAAATGTCGGCCTCAGTTATGGCTTGTTCAGTGAGCCTAAAACCATCTCCCTTCACTGTTGAGAAGTCAGCAGTGAGAGGCCTTCCCTCTCTTTCCAGGTCCTCTGCTTCATTCAAGGTGCAAGCCAGTGGCGTCAAGAAAATCAAGACTGACACCCCATATGGTAACACTACGTGCATGATAATCTAATTTCTAAGTTCAAATTTCGTTAACGAACAATTTTTCAACTAAAATATAGAGAAAAAAGAGTTCGCTCGATAAAACTATAACCATATTTTTCTTAGATGAGATTGGTTTTAATACTAAAATAAAAATGTGTTGCAGGAACTGGTGGCGGCATGGACTTGAGGAACGGTGTTGATGCCTCCGGGAGGAAGCCTACGGTAATTAGTTGGTCTTTCTTACTCTTCACTTTTGTTACCACTTATGTAATAGCTAAAGTGTGCTTCACGTCAAACTTCATATCGGTTATGTTCTAGGTCGATATAGACAATATAAAACAATGTAATCATATCCAATCGGTCTGCTTGTAATTTTTGGAGCTTTAAACTTTGATTCAGGGAAAGGGTGTTTACCAGTTTGTAGACAAGTACGGTGCTAATGTTGATGGATACAGGTACAGCTCTCAAACTTCATTCATGCCATATGCGTGTGTGTGCGTGTGTGAACTGAATATTCTGACTGCTCTATTTATTTTACTTTTGGATTTGAATTATCTACTTGTTATGGTACTGCTTAGTTTTTTTATATGAGTCGTTTATTAGCTCATTGTCTCCGTCATACGTACTTAAAGTATCATTGATTTGACTTGATTATCTATCTCTTATTTCAATTTGTTTTTAAAACCATCCATAGCATTAGCAATTTTTTTTTTTGGCCATGAGAAAGAAAAATAGTATTATGGATGTTTCAAAGAGTATCATTATGGATTTCACCGAAAAATAGAGAGAATTAGTATTATGGATGCTTCCAAACCCTAGCATTTCCGATTTTGTATTCACATGATAACATTTTTAGAATTGAGAAATTTTGAAAAACAGCCGATTTACGAACCCTTCTGGAAGAAAACAAGTTCTCTCTCTTTCTCTCTCTCTTTCTCTTTCTCTTTCTCTCTCTTTTCCTTTTATTATAGGGTACTGTTATTGACGTTCAAAAATCTAATTTTGCATTTTAAACTTTCTGTATTTAAAAAAAAAAAAAAATACACATCATAATGAAATTTTTTAAGTACCAATAATAATTTCCTTTATATGTATATTTTATTTTTGTTTAACAAGGAGTATCCTATTAGTTGCTTGATGCCCTCTAACCATTCTCAAAGTGAATAAATTTTCAAACTATTGCAATCGGAATCGATCGGCTGTTAATAAGTTATTGCTGATGATTGATATGCAGTCCCATCTACAACAAAGATGAGTGGGCTCCATCTGGTGATGTCTATGCTGGGGGTAAGCAACTTCAACTTCATAATATTGTTTAATTTGCTTAAATTTAGGAATTCATAAGGTCTACAGTTGCATTATCTTCTTGCTTGACCCGATGTTTGTAATTAAGTAATGCTTATGAAAGTGAATTAATAAATTAATATGCATGAAATTGCAGGTCTTACTGGCTTGGCCATCTGGGCAGTTACCCTCTTTGGCATTCTTGCAGGGGGTGCCCTTCTTGTCTTCAACACAAGTGCTTTGTCACAGTAAAATTATTGATTATTCCTCTGTTATTGTAATTTATGTAGCCTGTCCCAATTAGCTGCCGTAAACAAGAACATTAAATAAATACTCTATGCAAACCTTAATTGTAATTGTTTCGGCATGGATTGAATTTGATGGGTGTAATATTGAGCTGGAGTTCTTCTTCTTCTTCTTCATTTATTTGTTTGAATTTATTTAGTTCAGAACGGGGTTGGATGCGGATTGAATTTGGCGGGTGAGTATATTGTCTGTGCGTATAAGTTTTTTTTTCTTTGTCCCTGATCTCGAGGGAGGGGGAATTAAACTTGAAAAATCTTTTAACAAAGTTGAAATAAATATTACTAGACCAATAGTTATGTACGATTTGATTATGTAAAATTTGTATTGGGTGTGCACGTTGGAAGAAGAAACAAACTTAGGCTTTCCAAATGAAACTTGCTATTTAATTTGACTCCTAATCTATTAGCTATGACAACTACATGATCATTTCAGATAGGATATAAATTGGGAACTTTAACGAAAAATCACATTTTTACACTAAAAAGTCAATTCTGATACTATTCACTTTACATTTTATTTTGTTTTTATCGTTAAAACTCAAAGTTTTCAAACTATTTTCATTAGTCTTCTTTAAAAAATATAATAAATCAGTCTGATCAAGTTAATTATCTGTGGGACAGATCTCACAAAATCATGAAACCTATATTTTGGTAATCTACGTTATTCTCATCTTGTGTTAGAGTTGTTCCGCCACTAACCTAAGGCATATTGAGAAAATCGTATAATTGATATAAAAATTCATTGATAAGTCTTATATCTTGTTATATTATTTACACTATATATTAATAGAATCATGATCGTTAACCAAAACTTTATAAAATTATCATTTCAACCCTCTAATTAAAACTGAACAAAAAATAAAAAAAATGGGCAGTAATGTAATTTCACACAAACCAAATTTTGCTTTTATTATTATTATTATTATTTTTTTTTTTTAAGCCTCACTCAGTACTATGGTCTACTGGTATTCCTCTTCACTTAAAAGTGAGAGGTCTTAGGTTCGAATCTTGTAGATGATGAATTTGATACCAAATTAGGTTACTCATTATGTGGCTTAGCCGAACTCTCTCTCCTCTTAGTGTAAAAATATATCGATGTACTGAAAAAAAAAAAAAAAAAAAAAAAAAAAAAAAAAAAAGCCTCACTCACACTCATATGTGATTTTAAAATATCTGTAATATTAGAAAACTAAAAATAAAACCTTTTTCCCCTCTTTCCCCATTCCCACGTTCTACCTCACTCTTTTCCCTTATCATTCTATTCACTATTAGAAATAACTTCTTGGGCGATGAAGGGGAAAACGTCGCGCAAAGGGCAAAATCATCGCCGGAAACATTGGGTAGCGAAGATAGCGTTGCGCAAAACTTGTGACGTCAGGCATTGCGCGACAAGGGAAAAGTTTTCATCGTGCAAAATGAAGATTGCGCAACGGAAGTGTTGGTCGTTGCGTGTACCGAGCGATGAAACTAGGTTTCGACCCCCAAACTCTTGCGCGACGGACACACAGGTTCGACCCACAAACTCTGTCACATGCAAGTTTGACCCCCAAACTCTTGCGCGACAGACACACGGGTTCGACCCACAAACTCTTGCATGACAAACATGTAAGTTTGACCCATAAACTCTTGCGCGACAGATATAGAGGCCAAGTAGTAAGATTTTAAATTTAGTTTTTGAAATAAGTTATCATTTATTTTTAAATTAGTTTTATAAATAATTTATTATTTAATTTTTTTTCATTTATGTAAAAATGAATTTAATGAAATTAAAAATAGAAAATGTAAAGAAGAATATTGAATTGAAAAATTATTGTAAATGTACATACAATGGAAAAAAGTATTTTTAAATTCGAAAACAATTTTAAACAAAACTAAAAAAAAGTAGTCCGCGACGTCATAATTGCCAGCTGGTGGTGTTGTTGCTGTGTCAGGGGGCCAAAAGGTCGTAATTGCTGCGGCGAAGGGCTAGGAGATCGTTTCTGGAGGTGGTTTAACGTCGGGGAATTGAATGCCAGAGATTTGAAGGGTGCGCGACGTATTTGGTTCATAAAATTGTTTTGGGCCGCAATCTGCTCGTTTAAGCTCGCCACTTCAGATGTCAGCGTTTGGACCTCTTCAGTTCTCTGCTTGGAGGATGAGGCAGACGGGTCTCGAGGGCAGGCTTTCCCAAGCCCCCGATGAACATTCCTATGCCAACGACTAAGGGTTTGATCAAGTGTGTCAATCATAATTTGAAACCCAACATCCTCATGGGGAAACACCTCCTCGATCAGGGTCTCTAGGGGAAGTTGGGAAGCCACCTCCTCCAGAACTAGGGGTAGGCGCTTAGAACCGAAAACCGAAACACGAACCAAATCGAATCGCACTGCACTGTTTGATTTTGTGATTTTGAAACGGTTTCGGTTTTGAAACCAAACCGCAACATAGAAAATGGTTTGGTTTCGGTTTTGGCTTTTGAAAACCGCACCGCCAATATTAATAAATATTTAATTAAATGTCCATATTAGATTTCATGTTTTAATTGGTTGTTTGTTAGAATCTATACACTTAGTATGGACTCAACCACACTAGAATATAATCATTCATCACTTTCTTTCGTTCATTAACTTGAAGGATCTTTGTTATTTTATACCATCACACACACATATATGTATAAGAGTGGACTAATCTTGTTATCAAGAATCGAACAATGATCTAATTAGGTCCACTCATTTGAAGCATGATATCACATATTCTAGTATGAAAGTTTCGCTCATGTTTAATGAATTCAAATTTATTCAACTTGTTTTATGATAAACATTGTAAGGGACACCCTTTTGTTGCACAAACATGTTTTAACATCACAACTGCATGCAACATGTTAATTGTTTACATAACAAATGTCTTTTTCCTATTGCTATTGGGAAATGCTTATTAATATGTTTTACAAATTGTATATTTTTTCTTAAAAACCAAACCGAACCAAACGGTTTGGTTTCATTTCGATTTTGGCTTCAAAACCGCACCGAACCGAACCGCAAAAAATTTCAGTTTCGGTTTCGGTTTCACTCAAAACCGTGCCAAACCAAATCGTGCCCACCCCTATCCAGAATGGTCTGGCCCTTCTCCACCATAGTGGACTAGAAAAATGAAAATAAACAAATTAATTTGAATATATATGTAATTAATATTAATACAAATTGAATATTATAAATTTGAAAAAACTTACATGAAGCTGCTTTGTCAGCTCATCCCCGGGCCGAACTTACACCTCCTTGAACATGTCAATTTCAGGAAACTTTGACGCCCTTTGAAAAATTTTAAAAAGTGTTAACGTAGATTACCAATAGTGTAATAAAGAGTAAAAAGATTGAAAACTTAAAATAAATATACGTTTACCTTACGTCGCTCCTCCAACCTATAAGAGAAACATCGTGATCCAGATTGGTGAAGAAGTTTCTTCTTTGACCGATTGATCAAGTTTGCCTTCACTTTTTTCTGTTGAATTAGAAAAACGTATTAGTTTAGATATTTATAACAAATGAATGAAAAAATGAATTTTTTTTTTAAATTGTAAATTTTTTTATTAATATATTATTGAAATATAAATTATACGTACCAGGTATTTCTCGGCCACAGAGCCACTCCCATTCATCCCGACGGTCCAGCAACTCTATAGGGCACCTAACTTTTAGAGCGACCTCCAGACCGTCATATAGCTCATAATGTTTGTGGAGGTCGCTCTTCCATTGAGTGAACCTTCTGGAGCAAAGGTCATTGATGTACTCCATTTGGTTGGAATTGAGGTTAGAGAGCTCATAGTGATGCTGCAAAACTCAACAAATAAATAGTAGTTAAACTTTATAATCTTGTATACTTTAATAAACATTCAGTATTTGAGGTTGAAAATACTTACCGATAATTCATAAAGCACAGTGTCCTTGACTTCTTGTGGCACAGCTCTCCATGACTCCCACCTGAGGGGGCAATGGTTCTCGATAATGCAGCCAACATCGGTGGCCAACGCACTGTGCTACTCCTTTGTTGTAGCCGCACGATGTCGAAGATCTCACGTAATGGTGATCTTCTGGGTCATGCTGTGAGTGGTCTGTGCAGTCTTTTGTAGTCTGCAAAGGCCACTGGTTTTTTTTTTACCTACCAAATAAACAAAGTAAGCATTAGATGAATTCTATTTTCTACCGAAAATTCGGCAAAACCTCCCCTAAAACTATAATATTTCCTAAAACATGTAGACAATATAACAACAAAAACAACATATCCACCCATCAATTCAAACAGTTTATACAAATTGGGGACGTTAAAACCAAAATTTACAACTTGTTGATATGACTTCAATTTACTCAGTGCTACTTAACAATAATTAATGGACAAAGCAAGCTTACCTGTCTGGGACTCCTCACCATGGACAAGGAAGCCTCACCAGACAATTAAGCCTCCTCAGAATTCTGGGGCCGTCGATGAGTCTGTCGGGCGCTTAAGACAGGATGCGTCACTAAAGAAGTCGATGATGTAGGAGCCGTAGACACCGTGGGCCCCAAATGGACCAGAGGAACACCCGTCGTGGCCATATCAAGTGTGGAAGTGGTAGCAGCATTACCTCTTGGATACTCTATCTGACTGCCCCTATTAGCTGCCCGTTGGTTGGATATTAAGTTCAACATCTACAAAAATAATCAAGAATCTGTTTAGATATCATCTTATTATATGCATTTCATTTCACATATATAAGGTGAATGAAAACATGAGATAAGAATAAAATTGAGTATTGCAATGAACATGTTTTTTTTCATAAAAACAAACAAACAAATTGATCCATCTACAATAATCTTCAAATGCATGCCATTACAAAGTTAAAACCTGCGGAGCTATGTAGACTGTTTTCCTTTTGACAGATTGGTAATATGATGGAGCACTAACTAATGAATTCACACCAACAAAAACATGTAGACAGTGTAACATTGGGAGCTAATATTGACTTATTTTGTTTATATGTTATGCTAACAAGAACTAAGACAGGTAAAATATGTATTGGAGCACTAAAAAATCAACTCACACCAACAAAAACATGATCCCAAGTTAGGTAAATATGTATTGGGGCACTAAATAGATTAATGGTTATCTACGTGTACAAACTATGGAATTTGAAAGATAACTATAAGAAGAAACTAACAAAAAGTCTATGTGATGAGGTTTCTTTTCAGTGACAAACAGAAACTAACAAAAAGTCTATCTACATGCTCATATCCCACTACTAATATTTGGACAGCTCGTTGCTAAATATGATTGGAAAAAGGACAAGCAGACAGTCACATTTTGACAAAGTGAGTGAGACCTTCGTTCACCAAATGAAACAGGAACAAGGATGAAAAGAAATAAGACTAAAATGAGAGATAGACACACTCATTCTCTGTTGAACTCCTCTTTTCTTTCCCTCCATCTCTGTTGTGTCTTACTCCATAACCTACACTAATCCCTACCCACAACCACCCCCTCTTTCTCCTCCTTCTCATCTCTCTCAGTCTCCCTTGTCTGCTCTTTGACCACTCCCATGTCAAAGAACACAAAATACACACAAAACCAAACCAACAACTTGAAGAGAAGCTCATAAATTCAAACCCAAATGGCTAAATCAAATCATTAATAAATCATCCAAATATGCAATAGAAATCTTGTCTCCCCCACATCACGACACCTACACCTACAACAAACACGCAGCCATGCAATTCGTTCTTATGACAACAAACATTGAACCACAAACCACATCTTCGTTTTGACAGAACCCCACACCATCTGCATTCCCACCACTCAAACAAATCCCAAACCACAATCAAATGCATTCTACCAAACCAAAAATCAAAACCCACCTCAAAGATTTTGTTGGTTGAATGTGAAAATTTGCAACTTCTGATTACAAACGGTGACATTGACATAAGGCATTGTAAATCGGTTCCCAAAATAAAATCAGAAATTCATAACTGTTCAAATGTAAAGTGAGAGAGCATTGAAATTACCTAAACAACTGAACTCAAAAGCCCTAAATTGGGCAAGCCGAATTGAATTTGGGAATTTATGGATAGAAGAATGAGCTGAATTAGTGAAACAGAAAAGAAAAAAAACGATAATTAAAAATAAAAATTCCCCAAGTTGTAAATCTGTAATTCAAACCCTAATTCAAAAACCCTACATCGTGAGCAACTACGATTCCCAATTTAAACCCAATTTCACCCCTAAATCCCTAACCCAGGATTCCCAATTCCAACCCTAAATCCCTAACCCAGGTTTCCCAATTCCAACCGTAAATCCCTAAATGTTGTAACTAAAACAATTGAAGGTCAAAATTCATAAAATTGCACTTATAAACAATTCAATTAAGGGAGATGAATTAAGGGAGACTGGGTGCTTACCTAGTAAAGTTGCCTGCGGCGGCAGAGAGATGGTGTGGCGTTGGAGTGCGGCGGAAGCGAGACAGAGAGTTGCAGAGAAACTGAAGGAGTGCGGGAGAGGGAGAGAAAGACACTGAGATTGAGTTTAAGATAGAGAGAGATAAAGTGAGGAGGTTGACAGAATCGAGAGAGAGAAGAGCTTTAGAGAATCACGAGAGAGATGAGCTTGAGTCTGAGAGGAGTTCGAAATACAATCGATAGAGAGATTGAGTCAGTGAAATGAATTGAAGGCACAGAAATACAAACGCCCCCAATTTTGGGAAAAAAAAAAATCAAATTTTTATATGTTTGCGCAACGAAGATGTTTAAACTTTCGTCGCGCAACTAGTTTTTTTTTTAAAAAAGGAATTTTTTAATATTTGCGCAACAAACATTTATAAAACGTCGTCGCGCATATCTGTAAATTTAATTTATTTTTTGGTTTAAATAAATAAATTTAATTTTGTTACAAATTTAAAAGGAAACTTTTGTTTGTATACAACATTTTTAAATACCATTCAATACATTTAATTAATATACATCACAATTTTTCATTAATTCTTGTCTGAACTAGAATAAAGATCATCACTATCGTCAGATTCAGACTCCCATTCCTCCTCGTCTGTGTGCACATCAACATCATCATTCACGCGCTCCGATGCATTGCATCATTGTAAATCCTCGAGGTTAATCATAATGAAGTCGATCAGTATTTTGATTTCAAGACCTCTAGCTACCTGATATAGTTCTTGTACAATAGTCATATCCCGTAATGTATTTGCACCAAGTGTTGTTGAAGTAGTCTCCAATTGTTGGTCAACAACGTCACCATAATCGTCATCGGTAGTAGGATCTCGGTTCAGAATATCATACACCCCTCTGTGCTCAATCTTTTGAACTATTTTCCATCCCCTCCCACCCTTAGGGTCATCTATATAGAAAATTTGTTTAGCCATCATTGCCAAAGTGTAGGGGTTGTCGTTATACCAACATCTATTAGTGTTGATCGATAGTAAAGCATCGTCTCACTTAACACCGGTCTTTGTAAAGCAATTGCACAACACTTGTTAGTTTTCCATAGAAATCAATATTTGCAATGTCACCCGCACCCGGGACATGTACCCCACTATTTTGCATACAAAGCTTGTCATCGCGATCAACTACCAAAAACTTGATGCCATTTACATGACAACCGGAGTACAATTCTGCGCTTAGGGGCCCAATCGCTAAGTTGTACAATTCTTCAGTGTAAGCCGGCGAATTAATTTCCTTTAATTTCTTCACCTAAATAAATGAGAAAAAGTTGTGTTAGTTTAACATTTACAATTATGCAAAAAACCTAAAACACGAACAACTTACATTTTCACGAAACCATCGAGGAAACAATTCACGATGCTTTTTGACATATAAATGTGAAGAATGTTCCTGCTTCATCAGCTCTTCATGCTCATCTAGGTACGTAATTATCTCATCACAATTGTTAAGTACAAACTAATGTGCTACCTCCATGTCCATTTTGTCAAACGGCTCCCCTCTGATTGGTTTGCCAAATTGGTCATGCAATTTGGGCAAAAACATAAAAAAATTTCACTTTTCACACCACCGTCATTATTGCGTTGTTGTCGGTTGAACGTAGTCTCAACATCTTGTAGGTACATTGCACAAAATGTAAGCGAATAAAATCGGACCCATGCCTCCACAATTGATCATTCGGGCTTGCCCTATTTCGTACACTTTTTTTAATTCACCCAGTAATCTACATCAATAAACAAATTATTGGGTAAAATTAATCAAATTGTACATACATCACGAACTAAAATATTTGTGGCGATTATATACTTTTCTATCAGATACATCCATCGATAGTTGATAGGTCCGACTAGAAGTGCCTTATCCGGTAAGTGAATCATCACGTGGATCATGCTTATGAAGAAAGTTGAAGGAAATATTTGTTCAAACTTGCATAGCACTTCAATAATATCGTTGCACAACTGTTTAACATCAGACTTCCACAAAGTATTTGCAGTTAATTAAGAAAAATATCTCGCCAACAACATAATCAACTTCACCATGTCTTCGTGCAAGAGGTGTCAAATTCCCATTGGGAGAAGGCGTTGAAGCATGACATGACAATCATGATTCTTAAGGCCGAAAATTTTTCCTCCATCCACGTTTGCGCAACGGCCGATGTTTGAAGTATACCCATCTGGAAACTTTACATAAGATAGAAACTGCAAAAACTCTTCCTTTTTTTTCGGTTTCATCGAAAACGATGCGAGCTTTTTTCTGGTTATATCTTCGTCCCTCGTCATCCGTAAACCTAGCATAATGCCCATTTTTTTCCAGATCAATAAGAACTTTTATTGTGTCCTTTGTTTTTCCCTCCATGTCTAGTATAGTTCCGACCAATGTATCACACACATTTTTCTCAATATGCATTACATCGATGTTGTGTCTCAATTTTAATTTGGACCGGTACGGGAGCTTGAACAACCTCATCTTCTGTTTCCAGTTTAGATGTGTGTTTGGTCTTGTCCTATTTACGGATTTGCCCAACAAAGCAAATACCAACCGATTCACCTAAGCCAAAATTTCATCGCCGGACCATTCTCTGGGTCTTGGCCGAAGCTCTATGCCTTTGAAGAAAGCTGTTTTGTTTTGACACCACTCGTGGTCCCATGGCAACCACCTACGATACCCTAGATAACAAACTTTTCCCGCATGCCAACTAGACGTCGTGTTCTCTTTGCAAATTGGGCATGCGTAATAGCCCTTAGTGCTCCATCCATACATCATAATGTACGTAGGAAAATCTTTTATAGTCCATATCACGACTGCTCTCAAAGTGAACATCTTCCAGGTAGATTTATCGTATGTGGGAACATCGTTTTCCCATAATTCTTTTAGTTCATCGACCAACGATTGTAAATACACATTAATACACGTGCCCGAATCTTTTATTATTAACAACGTTATCATCATAAATTCTTTTTTCTTGCACTTCCAAGGCGGCAAATTATACGAAATTGCGAAGATTGGCCAAATGCTATGGTTTTGGTTTAGAACCCCAAATGGATTAAACTCGTCTGTCACAAGTCTCAATCTAACGTTCCGGGGCTCACGTGCAAATTCGGGGTACAGTCAGTCAAACTCCTTTCATGCCTCTCCATCTGCAAGATGTCTCGTAACATCGTCATCCACTCGTCTGTCCTTATGCCACCTCATGTCGCTTGTAGTGTGCGTCGACATATACAATCGCTGCAACTTGGGCTTTAATGGGAGATAACGCATAACTTTTTATGGAATCTTCATTCTTCTATTCTGAGATGTCATTTTAAACCGCGACTCATTACATACAAGACATTTATCCAACGCTTTATTCTCTTTGTATAACAAAATGCAATTTATTTGACGTGCGTGAATTTTTTCATATCTCAATCCAAGACCACTCAACATCTTCTTTGCACTTTTATGATCTTTAGGAAGGCAATTGTCTTTTGGAAGCATCCTCTTGAAAACCCCCAAAAAGTAATCAAAACACTGGTTCGACATACGAAACTTTGTTTTTCCATGCATCAACTCAACAATGGCTGTGAGCATAAAAAATCCTTCATAATCGGGGTATAATTCTTGGTGGGAGGGACGCCATCTTCTTCTTCCACATTCGTATTTGAACTAGCGATTGGAAAAGCATCATTGATAATGGCCATAATTTGATCATTTGGCTCCATAACAGAGTCAACTGTATCAACTGCTCGGGTAATGTGGGAGGATGAAGCATATTGTATTTGTTCTCCATGATGATTCCACGTAGTATAGGTTTCCATCATCCCATTTCTCACTAAATGGTATTGAACAATTTCAAAATATTCAATCATTAAGTTGTTACACTTTCTAAAAGGACATCGAATTTGAGTTGAATTGCGGTTGTTTGCAATTGCAAAATCGATGAACTGATTTATTTCATCCAAATAATCATCGGCACATCTTTTAGGATTATGTATCCACTGTTTGTCCATTTCACCTGCAAACAAACAAAAAATTTACAAGGGTTATAACAACTTCAATTATGACATGCCACCTTATGCCTCCAGTATAGGTCATATCTCATTCGAGAATGCATAGTTACGTGCTGTAATTTACGGTTCCAACACATTAGAGTTCGAGTGTGGGAAACATTCGGTAGCATCTACCTGCAGTTCTTCAAGTGCACGACGTAAAGAGATGCTACCACATTTCTCACGTTCAAACTCTAATGCGTGAACCGCAAACTACAACATGTAAATATGCAATCTCAAACTGTCCAAAATTTTGGGACAATTCAAGAATTAATTGGTCCGCAATCATGCTTTCGCATCCATTTGCGAAATCCAACTAATTCTCAAATGGGAAACTAAGCTCATATGAACATTGCAAACCATTTTTTGTACATCCATACAAAAATGATTGCATACTAATACATAAACTCACAACACCTATAAACTACG
Source organism: Pyrus communis (assembly GCF_041283825.1). NCBI lineage: Eukaryota > Viridiplantae > Streptophyta > Magnoliopsida > Rosales > Rosaceae > Pyrus > Pyrus communis. Next base: position 24,252,710 of record NC_142574.1, read on the forward strand.
TACAACACAATTTAAATGAATGGAAATTAAATAAGTTAGTTAAGAAAAATTATACCTTAAACTGTTGGAAATTGCATCAGAGGAAGGCAGCTGCTGCAATTGTTTTGCAGCTTCTACCTTCCTGCAATCTGGTTAAGTTTAGTAAAGTAAAGAACTTTGCACGACGAAGTCATCATCGCGCAAAACCTTGGGCTTTAACTTTTTGGGCGCCATCCGACAACGCTTTCCCGGGTTTTTTTAACCCATTGCACGACGAACTATAGTTTTTTTGGACATTGACTTGGCCTTCAACTTTTTGCATGCATGGGTTTTTTAAACCCATTGCGCGACGAACTTTTTTTTTTTTTACATTGGCTTGGGGTTCAACGTTTTGGGCGCCATTTTAAACCCTAGTTCATCGCGCATTTATTTATTTTTTTGGACATTGACGACATTTTTCCATTCACTCTTCAAATTTTTTCAAACCATACATATTTAATAAATAATACCATTTGTGCATATTTAATTAATATACACACTTATTTAAATGCATTAATTTCATTCATAATAAACATTAAGTACATATTTAATAAAAAAATTTCATACTAAAAAAAATTAAAATTCATATCTAATTATTAAATAAGCAATAAAATTAAAATAAGAAACCCTATTCTACTCATCCGCCGGTAGTTCTGGTTCTTGCTGTAATGCTACAGCAGGTTCATTATCAAACTTTCACTCCTGGAATCTCAACTTGAACACATTGTTGATAGCCTTCTTCATATTTGAGTCACTTTTGTCAATGTCCCAATTGGGCTATCATGCAAAAATTAATAAATTAAAATCTCACTATTATATTATATTTAACAAACATAATTATTATTTAAATAATGAAATTAACACATACAACTAACTCATCAATCATGTGCATCTTCAGCTCCTTGGGGATGGCTCTCCAAGACTCCTAATCCGCAACACATTTGGTACACACCATTGCTCTTACATTGGACGAAAAGTTGGCACGCTTATCTGACTTCACAATCCTTATTATTTCGTCAGCAGTGATTCGGTAACGGCTCCCACCATAAGTGTGTCGAACTCGTATCGTAGCTAATTTCTTCTTGTCTATCAACAAAAAATATTTTCATAATACTAAAGCTAAATAAAAACTTTATACAACATGCAAAAATTTCAACGCAAACCTTTTCTAGAACCTTTTCCATTTGTTGTCTTAGATGAACGCGCACCATTGTCGACCATCGTACCAACACTCAAAGAACGAACTGATTATAATCGTCAGAATTGCAAAGCATTTTCGAAATGAAGTGTGAAGAATAAGGAGAGCATAAGCGCATATTTATAGGAAAGTTAGGGACTTTGTGCGACGAAGACTTTGTCGCGCAAACACCTGCAGTAAATACGGTATTTATTTCTCTGATTCAGATGCACCAAATACGTTGCCCTAAAACTGAACGACACTTGCGCAACAAAACCCTTGTCGTGCAAACGTTCTAGCGACAAAGTTTATCGATTGTAATTATGAAGTTTACGTAAACTTCATAATTACAAACAAATTTTCAGTTATAATATGTATTCTAAAAATAATTACTACCTTAAATAAATTCATATTATATTCCATTCATTAATACATTAAATAATTAATACCTTAAATAAATTGATATTATATTTCATAATATAAACAAATTACAAACAAATTTTCAGTTATAATATGTATTCTAAAAATAATTACTACCTTAAATAAATTGATATTATATTTCATTCAATTAATACCTTAAATAATTGATATTATATTCCATTCAATTATTTAAATAACCAAACATGAATTAAAACATAATTAAGTCCAAATACTATAAAAAAAACCTTAAATTTAAATATTGTCATACAAAACATAAATTTAAAACTACTATTTCGATGGTACTCCATTCCGCTGGACTTCATAACGCCACCTATTGTAACCTCCCTCCAACGCATCCTCCATCAACTTCATCAATTGTTCTTTCGTATCATCAACAAGAGTATACTTACACTGTTACACATATATGAAAATAATTAATTCTAACATATAACCAAAAATTTCACAAAATTAATTATTGATCCATCAACAATATACTTACTAATAATTCATCCATCACCGCCTTCTTCGCATTCTCGGGCACATCTTTCCAGGAAAGTCACTCAATAGTAGGACAATTGTTCCCCGTGGCTACAACAATCATATGTGTGAACTGCAAATGATGCCTTAAATCATTCAGGTTGATGTCGGTCACGCTCTGATCCTTATTTTTATCTTCCATCTCACACAAACAGAAATGTGAAGAATAAGGAGAACATAACTGTGAAGAATAAGGAGAGCAGAAGCGCATATTTATAGGAAGGCTAAGGCCTTTGTGCCACGAAGGCTTTGTCACGCAAATACCCGCACTAAATACAATGCAGATTTTTGTTGATTCACATTTATTGAATGCTTTGACTAAAAACTGATTGTAACTTGCGCGACGAAGCCTTTGTCGCACAAGTGTTCCTCGGTTTCCCGAGCGTTGAATGTTCTGGCTTAGAAACTGAACAAGCTTTGCGCGACAAAGATTGTCGTGCAAAGATTCAACGGGAAAATCTTCATTGCACGTTAATTTTCCCGCTAAAAAGACAACCCCATGTTTTTCTTATTGGCTTTGCGCGACGAAGGTATGTTCATTGTTGTGCAAGGAGTCATTCTGTGACGGAATTTGCTTTGTCACGCAAAATTTTGTCGCGCAAGTAGTTTTTCCTACTGGTGATTTTAAAAATAAAAATAAAAAATTTTCACGTACACTTTGTGTGTTGGCATATACTAGTTTTAATTATTTGTTTTTGTTTAATATTGGACACAAACCGAAGTTAGCACCAGCCCTTATAGTGTGCTGACTGTTCCTTGTATTAGTGAAGATATTGGATTTTATTTTTTAGAGGACCCCGATTTAAAGGTACATACGTGTGGTAATTATTAAATCTTTGCAAACTTTTTTATTATGTAAAAATAAATGGCTCGGGTCATAAGTGTAGGGATGACAAGGATCGAGCTTCAAGCAAGGATCAAGATGTTGCCATGTGTCAGTAGATTAGGCAATGTAGCAGTTAAGTTAGTTGTGTTTGTTGTGAAATGGATTGCTTAGGGAGTTAGCAATGTAACTAGTATAAAAGGAAAAGTTACTCTTGTATTCTTAATAGTGAAGAAATATATCAAAGAATTATCTCATTTCTTTCTCTCTTTAAAATTCTCTCTCTACTTCTTCGATCACATTGTCACCATTGATGACCTTGGAGCTGAGTTCACTGCATTTCTACAATAAGAATCTAGTCGCTTAATGTAGAAATGTACATGCATGCATGAGATGGTAGTTTTCAAATATTAATTTTCATTTTAGTATTAAAATTATTTTTACAAGGGTATTTTTAAATAATTAAGCAAATGCTTTATGCATCTGTCTACAATATATTGGAATTTAGTTGATGCTAACTTTCTGCTTTCAAGGATGCCAAACGCTTTATTCATAAAAGCACTACAAAATACAAACCGGAGAACTAATATTATAATTAGTTTTATGCCCTGCATACCAAACCCAACGTTGTTATAATAATTAGATTTGCAAATCTGTGTTAGCTTTTTTGTTCTTCTTTGGTTTACTATGCAAATTTGTGTAAGTTGTTTTACTCTTGATATATAGTACTTCGATCTTTTAAACAAAAACAAATAGATAGTACTCCAAATCTAATTAGAAGCGCTAATTAACCTTCAAAGTTGAACAATTTGAGTGTGTGTGTGTGTGTGTGTTTTTGTTAAAATAAGGAGGAAAGTCCCCAGACAACGTCCTAACTCAAACTATCAGAACAAATTTGTGTTAAATTGTTTAGCTTTTAGTTTATCATGCATATTTCTGCTATGAACTTTATACTTATGAAAATTACAGTGTAACTAGCTACCTAAAATTTAGTTATGTTGTACATCAACTTGCGGCCATTAGTTTATCATTGTGAGCCAAGAGTCCATCTTATTGGTCATATTTTGACGACTAGAGAGTTATGATCACCCATCATTTGATTTGATATCAAGAGTTGAAATTAAAAATATTAAAAGCACATCTATTTATATTCCACTCTTAATAACAAACCCAAAAATAAATAATTGTGCATTTTTTTTATCAATAGCAACCAAGACAAACTTTATATGTGAGCCAAATACTCAGCTCAGCTTACAAGCATTTGTTTAAGGATAAAATTGGTCTTGGACAATAACAACAAACATGCATGCATAATATATATATATACATATATATATATATATACATATACATATATATATATATATATATATATATATATATATAACAAATCAATAATAGTCTTCCTCGCTAGGGTTTCTATATGTATCATTATCTGAGATCTAACCTTCCTTGCGAGCTGCCTTAAAGAATTTTTGTCAGCGAATCCTTGTGCTGAGCTCACGAGGATTTAGTTTGCTTCTCTCTCTCTTTCTCTCATTGTTTTTAATCCTCATTAGTTTTATAGAGGAAAGAGACAGTAAAAAAATCTATAAATAAGATCGAATCCCTTGGTTGTTTTTTTTTTTAAAGGGACTAGCTGGTGGGGAAGTGGCCAATTCATGGCACTTTATTCTTTTGGGAGTCAGAAAGACCTATAAAGACATTTCAAGCACCTCTTGACTACCATCGTGTGATTCACTAGCGTTATGAATTGAACACAGAACAAACTACATGGAATACATGTCTGAAATTCATCTCAACCACCGGACCACTCCACGGTGGTTCGAATCCTTTGGCTGTTAATTGTTATGTTTTGTTTGTCAACACACTTAGCTAAGCCAAACAGGCATTTCTTTCTTTAAAAAGATAACATAAATTCAAGAAGAAGAAAAAATTCAAAGGAAGATGAAAAATATTCCAAGTGCCACTTCATCGTATTAAAAGAAAAATTAGTTTAGGGAAATATATAAATATCTTAAGATATTGATGACTACTTTGTCGTAGAGTAGATGGAACCTGCAATTTACAATGACTAGGTACCATCACCACCAACTAATTAAGACAACCATGTCGATTACAAAGCTTTTATATAAACATTGTGAATTTAATATGAACCACTCGAAAAAAAAAACATTGAACAAATGATGACCAACCAATTTCATATTAAAATCTAACCCTTTTTTAAAAAAAAAAGACAAATTCAAATTCCTAACTAGCTTCGAAAGCAAAGATGCATCTTTCGTCCCCGGTTTTCACACTTGAATTTTGGATGGACAGTTACCAAATGTCATTGGTATGATCTCATGATGTTAGAATATATCATCTTATCTAACAAAAAAAAAAAAAAAATAGCCTCCAAGCAGCCCTTGCATGGTTTTATGATCTAATTAACCTTTAAAAATTCCACAATGGAGGAAAGATTACTCGTGCAATGAAAATAATAAACTACAATTGGAACTCAAACAAGCAATATACTTTTTTTATAGCATAAACAAGCAATATACTTAACATGAAGGAAAATACAAGCATACATATATATCTACATAATTTTTAATTTTTTACAACAATCGCATATCGTTTTTTTTCTTCTTTTCTTTCCGTTTGAATTCTAAATGAAATGATGACATCAGTAGTGGCTCCAAATATTGTTGGGCATGCCGACATCAGATAGGTAGTTTTCTGTACTTCCTTCCCCAAAGCTTGGTGATGAGCCATCCAAAGTAGGATAAGTGGTACTTTCCATCTTGGTAAGGTGACTCAAAACAGCTTTTAGCACCTTTTTGTCACATGAAAAAGGGTCAAGAAAATTGGTCACATTTGGCAACACTCCAAATGTGGTTGTGTTGGTATTATTATTGTGCTTGGTGGGTATGTTTGGTTGAGAACTGGTGATGTCAGTGTGTGTGAAAATTGGGTTGGTTTGGTTCTGGGAGAACATGGAGAAGCAGGGCACTTGCTCATACTCTTGGGGTTGAATCTCTGTGTGTGTCTGAGTCTGAGTTTGGCCATCGAAACTGATGTAGGAGTCCATCAAGGCAGGCAGAGTTAAAGTGCTCGTGTCATCGTAACAGCTAATTCCCATGCTGGGTTTGGCAGCTATCTCTCGGTTTTTATAAAGCACTCTGCACAAAACCCAATCTTCCTGCATCGGAAACTATTTTTGTTAATATGTGAAGCATAAAAAATAAAAATAAACAAAAAGTTAAAAACCGAAGTAGATAAATTTTCGGTGTATCTCGAATATCTACTATACGACTTTTATTATTATTTCCAAGAATAAACCTGTGAATTGCGTTTTGATACATGTCAATTAACAATCAGCTCTAGCAGCCACTAGTTACAATACTTTAGGTGAAGGGACAAATTATTCCTTGGAATTTAAATGGTAGGAAAGTTGAACATAGAAGAAATTAGAATGCATTACAGCCTATGTGAATTAACTATATTAATACACTTTCCTAAGATGTTACAAACCTACATATAATATATGAAGAAGGATCTGCTTGGGTCAGCTACCATCAAGATTAAATTTTCCATATAATTTACGGAGTGTTGACAAGTGGACAAAAAATATAGGTTTTGGCTATGGAGAAATACAAATATTTTTTAAAAAAGTCAAAGATCTTAATACAAATAATGAAAATTCTTTTGTAAGATCCCACTTGCTAATTGCCACACAATTACCCATTTAAAATTCTCAGCAGATTACTAGTTGGAAATATATATGTATATATAAGGTAATGTTAGGTAGACTAAATTTGTAAGCTAAATGATGTATCATCAATGAAAAGTAATCACGTTAATCAACACTTAAATAATAATCCAATCATCGACTTTCATGTAATTTAATTAAAAAATTAGTATTATCCATATATATATATATATATATCCCGTATATAAGACTACATTTTCTGATTATACCGGCTGACCTACTTACTATCAGAGTTTATTTGCATTTAATTCTTGTAATATTAGGGTGTTTGTAATATGATCGAAAACAAAGCATGATGTATTACGAAAGTTGTTATTGGCACTAATTCCTTATAAAAAAAATACAAGGTAGAAATTCAAGAAGTGTAAGATAACTTCTGAAGTGACAATAAGATTTCCGAGTATTTTGATTATAATTGTTAAAATCTGACAAGGAAAAAGAACGGATCGATGTAGCATACCTTGAGAGGAGAGATTTTAGGAGGACTAAGAGGACCTTCAAGCCGAAACTCATGCATGACCCAATCGGATTTTCTGCCTTTGGGAGCTCGGCCCTGGTAGAAGACCAAGGTTTTTCTCATCCCAACAAGGCTTCCTTTGCGACGGATTGACCTATCTTTTCCTGTGGCCTTCCAATACCCTGTTGCAGTTGCACGGTTTGTTCGAAGCCCTGTTGCATATTTACGATCACGCTGACTGTAGAAGTACCATTCTTTCCTTCCCACACATGCACTTTCTGCAAAACATCATCGCTTAATGAGTCACCAATACTGTTATTTGGACCATATTAATTACCAATCACTTTACTAACCACCTTTCTAATAGGGACGTAAATTACATGGGTGAGTGAGAACTCTCTCTATTAAATAAGTTATGACAGTAAATCTGATAGAATGCGTACAAGCGGTAAAACTAACCCTAAATTCTAAACTCTGAGATAAACGACATCATGCAACAAAAAGACCGTAACCCTAAAACGTAAACGTTGAACTCTGAAACAAACAACAACATGCCACATATATTCTTTTCTTAATATGGGTTAAAACTTAATGATTATGAATAATAGTTTGTGGGAACAATTATAAAACATAGCTGGAGGATTTTCAGAATATGGATATTTAGGACATGGAGGATGAGTTTGCTGAAGGCCTACCCCAGCTGGAGCCGAAGGGACGACCCCAATTCAAACAAGCACTAATTTTTTTCCTTGCCATGCATCAATTAATTTTTAAATGATATATATGTCTGTATTTTTTTATGTATACATTCATACCATTGGTATATTTTTCAGATCGAATCTGGTTTGTTCCAGTTTCAATTAAATTAATATGCAGTGACGTCAACCGAAGACTTCTTGATAACCAGAAGAGGGCGACAAAATAGAAAATGGTGGTGACTCATCATCATCCATGGCCAAAATAGCTGAACGATATCCAGCTATTATGCAGTTGATGAGGGGTCAGTATCCAAGTCTCAAAAGAAAATTATTGAACATAAAATGCCAATTGCATGCCCAAGTCACCTAAAGGTTTCTTCTTTTTTTCTTTTTTCTTTTGTGTAGTTCACAAAAGGTTTCTTTGCTTTAAAGTGTGAGTTGATCATGAATCATGCATGGGAAAGAATTGTACCTTTTCACTTATAAAAAACCACTTTTACATATATGAGCGATTATCAATTATTTATGCATGTAAAGACATTTTTACATATATAAAAGTCAAATGTCGATGTATAAAGTGGAACGACGACCAATAGTTATGCGTTGAAAACTGTTAGCAAGAGAACTTCTATCAGATAACTGTTTTGTTATAATTAAACATAGAAGTTTAAAGAAGAATATGTTTGAAAAATCAAAGGAGATATGATTAGAGGATGATGGTGACAAGCCCTAAGCCTTCTAGTGGTTGGGGTGAGGATGAGAATACGAAAGTTTAATTCCTTCCAACCTGGTTGGATACACGCGTGTGGATGCAATGGGATGGAAACTAGACTTTGGGGTTTGCTTTATATATCACAAATTTTGGTTGGGAAAAATACCAAGAACTTCCATTTCTTCAAAAAGAAATGATTAAGAAATTTTTGTATTATTTAATACAAACTAAGTAAAGATAGGTCGACCATGGGAAATGAATTTGCCAATAGATATTTGGGAGCTTCCGGACGATTCAAAGCAGCTTTATTCTGTAGCTTGCGTTTCCACTGTCTTCCTCAAAGATGGTGGTAGGGACCATGAGTTACAGAATACATAATCGCATATATTCTAGTTATATTATTAGTGAAAATTAATGTTGCACTTGTGAACGAAAGGGAAATGTACTATAGAATATATATATATATATATATATATATTATTTTTATATATATGCATATTTACCTATTTATTATATTTACAGATGGTTGCAAAATACTAAAAATGTTTATTGTATACATGCGCAGACGCCTAACAGGTATAAATAAGTATGGACTCTAAAAATGGAACATACATCCATCAAGCATGGTTCAAATTAAGTTGTTTACCTCCATTTATGAAATGACTAATATATTGGACCACATGAAATAATAATTTTTTTCTACAAGTGTAGAATTTTTTTGTGTAGTGGTACCAAAGAAGATCAAAATATTGTTAAACATGCTGCTGTTAACTCCCACAATGAGGATGGATATGGAAATGATTTAGTTTTAGACCATACCAAAATTTGATTCCCTCCCATGTAACAAAGCAGAAGAAAGTCAAATTGTTACCATAACTAAAGTATGTAGTTTATAATTATTTACTAACATGTGATTCGCAACCTAACAAGAGGATCTTACAAAAAAAGGAGTGATAGTTTATCACACATAAGGTTTATTATTATCATCTAAAATCCATTGTTCTATCCAAAGATTAAAAGCAGCTTACAAAGCATGAACGAGGACTTAATTAGCTCTTTAATTATACCCAATCTAAAATGTTTGCTTAATCCAGCAAACCCTAAAAGAAAATGGAAAGCAAAAAGTCAATTTATAGAGGATTAAAAAAAGAAAGAATAAAATAACTGCCTAGAATTCGTTAAGCAACTTGGATATTATTGTACTATTATTATTAAAAGTTTATTCCACGTACTTTTGAATTTTGAACATTTATCAAAGTACTGCATCAACAAATTGTGAATTTCTGATGAAAATTTGAGCAACTCTAATCACAATAATTGCGAGAACAGGCTAATATATCAGCATCACTTTTCAATCCGTCACATGATAATTGGTCCACTCGAGGCCATTTGATTTTATCAATTACAAAATTGTGGCAGGGCAGCTGCAGGAACACACCACTTTGAAAGCCCTAATTGTATGAATTTCTAACCAGTCCAGTTGCTATCACTACCTCACCCCCCACAAACTTGGGCACAAACACAGCCAAAGAAAAATAGTATTTATAGAGTTGCCAATAGCTATATGTATACATATTTTCAAGAAAAAACATTTTCAACAAAAAAAGAGCTGAAAACAGCAATACATGTAATCCTTTTTCACCCTCTTATTCCTGGTTAATATTTATAAAATATGGGAGTTTATAATGAGGTTATTAATATATATATATATATGCATATAAGGATTACTGAACTTTTTGCATGATCGCTATACACACACACACACATATATGTGTTTGTGCGCGTGCGCGTGTGTGTATGTATGTATAACTTCCTGCAGAAGAAAGGAACATAATATGTGTGTGTGTGTGTGCGTGCTTGTATATATGTATATGTATGCATGTATGTATGTATATTTGTATATGTGAAACTCAAACTTACCAGGGATATCCCATGGCTCAGACTTGTTGAGGTCAACTTCAATCATAAGGGTTGAGTCAGATTGAGCCACCTTCTTCATCAAATAGTCACACACAAGCTCTTCGTCTCTTGGATGGAACCTGAACCCTGGTGGCAACTTTGCCTCCACCATGCTTATGTTGCTCATTTTCTTCAGAGAGAGAGAGAGAGAGAGAGAGAGAGAGAGAGAGAGAGAGAGAGAGAGAGAGAGAGAGCAGAGGAAATGTTTTGTCGCGAGAGATCTCAATTCTCAGAGAAAGAAAGGCAAGTGGGAGGTGTATAAATATGAAAAATAATCAGGGGAAAACGAAGAGGGGTTTAAGTCAACTAGTAATTCCGTGTAAAAAGCTGTTAAAGTTTTGTAGGATTTGATTAGCACAATCCATCTTTTAGTTTGCCTACGTGTCATGATGATGTGGACAAACCAAAATCAGTGCCAACCTGCAGACGTGTACATTAATAATTGGGGTGGGGTTGGGGGAAATTTAGTTGAGTTGTTTTTGTTCCCCTGCGCTTTCAATCTTCTTGGAATTACTTTATATTGTTATTAGGGTAAAGTACAAAAAACTATCTTAATTATTAGGATCACGATAATTTCATACCTCATTTTTTAAAATTGACAATGTCATACCGCATCTTACGAATTTGTGACAATGTCATACCTCCGTCAATTTTTCTGTTAAGTGCTGATGTGGCAAGAGACGAGGACCACTCACTAATCCAGCTAGATTAAAAAATAATTAAATATTAAAAAATTAAGAATAAAAAAACAAAAAAAAAAATTTCCTAGGTGTGCGGCATCCCCTTTCCTTCACCCGCACCAATTTCAATTTTTTTTTGTTCTTTTCTCTCCTCCTTCTTCTCCTGGGCTGAAGCTGGATTTGTCACTTTTTTTTTTTTTTTTTTCCTTCTTCTTCTTCTTGGGTCGAAATTGGGTATGAATTTTTTTTTTCTTTTTGTTTTTTGTTTTGTTTTGTTTTGTTTCTGGGTTGCAGGTAGAGGGAAAAATGGACGAAGATGAAGATAGGGAGGAGACAGAAGAAGAAGAACCCAAAAGATAAACTTTACTTCATTCTAATACCATATGTTGGTATTGTGTTTCACAAGAAATGTAACATCTGACTCAATGTATTGTACTAAATATAGTAAGGCACATACCTCACTAAGATATGGTACTCCTAGACCAAATATCAATTCATCATTTCCCTCACGAGAATGAATGATCTTTCTTAGTGTCTAAATATTGGTTAATCATTTGAGTATTCAACTCATAATCTTCAATCCATATGGTTTTTTAATACCATAAACATTTTGGATAAGATTTGTGTTGGCATATTGTTCGATCTGCAACTCAAGACAATATTCCTTTCAACACTTTATAATCTTTCTAGACTCTTCAAGAGTCCAAATTTAATATCAACTCTTGCAAGAGATTTAGTATGTTGCAACAATATCATCATGATAGTATTCACTAAGGCAATTTATACCATCTATTGTTATTGAGTACATAATTTATGTTTAACCCTTTGAGGGCTTTCTTCAAGCAATTTAAATCCTTCAGGGATTTTCTACGCTTCATGACACATTCTCCTTTGGAATTTATACAGAGCAACTTGCTTCCATGTATAATTGAGGGATTTACTTGTGGAGATATGCTTCAGGCATGTATAATTCTCCACTGAAATGAACAAGCTTCACAATGAGAAATTATGTTTCGAGGAGTGTACTACAATTTCATGTTCGGAAATCTTGTGTCATATCATGTGAGTGAATTTCACTGTATTACAAATGCCTATATGTAACCTTCTGGGTTCAACATCATTTGGCGATTTGTACTATAGGTCCATTTTTCAATGTTCTTAATAAATTGTAATGGAATTGTCTTTCTTCATTGTTGGTCAATAATTTTTCTTTTTGTCGATGAACAAAAGAACGTGGCTCAATATCAACACAGCTCATTGATGAATTTAGTAGCTATTGAAAACCAAAATTAACATTGGTAATTGTCAATTCGTGATCCCATAATTCTCATGTGCATGCACATGCATATTTATAAGTATTTTATTACTTTGAATATCCTTGCCTCTTCAAGGGCTTTACATTGTCTCTTATAGGACAATCATCTTTTATTAGATGAATTGTTTGAGAATTTGGATCATAACCTTCTCTAGATCGTTATATAGCTTGAATTTTTAATCTCCACTTCTGGGGAGTTGAATCATTGGAACCTACACATCAATCATGCGTCAGGCATAAAAATATATTAAAATTGCCGTGTCCATGGATTATCATTTTTGGAACTTGAATCCATACGGCGACTGTCATGCTTCGAGCATGCAACAGTTCAGTAGTGCCAAGTATGTGGATAGTCTGACTGAGATTTCAATTCGTGCGGTATCTCTGTAACTGTCATGCTTTGAGACGTTTGGTTGCATATGCATTCTCGGCAAGGAAGATAAGCTAGGCGTTTTGGAGGTGTGCCTTGCCACAAAGGTCAACATATATAAGGATTTCCTAATAGTAGGTAGTGGTGCGGATGTGGCCTTGTCACCCACGTTTGTTGGCAACAGTGGTGTAGTTGGAGTAGTGAACTTTACGCATTTTAACTTTGCTAGAGATATTTTGACAAAGTTGTCCTTGATATCCAGAAAGCTGAGATTACGTCTGAGAAATGTTGACGAACTTTATTCAGAAAAATCTGGCTTTTGAAATTTGAAGAGCAGTGTCTTGCTTTTTGAACAAGTGGTTGTGTTGCCTCTCCTTTTATATAGGTATCAATTATATCCAAAATGCATGCTTTGAAGATTGCCCGCCTGTGAAAATTGTCTCTGTTGTATTTATGAGATTTCACTCTATCCAACCTTTTTCTTTCATCATTTCTGAAAATGGATTGCCCATCTAACATTTGTTTAGATTTGAGTCTCAGGGGAAATGCACACGAGCTGCGTCAGGATAATATATGGTGCCCATCATTTTTATCTTCTAATAGCCCTCTTACAGTTAGAGACTCTGTGATAAGGGATGATATAATGGCTACAATAGTAGCTAGGAACCTTCTCTCTCCCAAAGATAATAGAATATTTTCAAAGAGGTCTGATGAATTGGCTATTTAAGACTCTTTAGCTTTCAGTGTTTAATATGTGGGTTCTGTATCCAACATGGGTCAACGTCTACTTGCTTGAACTCACCAAGTCGAAACATTAATGGCTGTGGTTGCAAGTCTTGGACAATAAATTAGAGGGCTCAAGCACGAGAATAAAAAGCTGCACAAACTTGCAAATATTTACTCGACAAGCAGGAAAAGAAAACTCGACCAGCTACTGGAATCCGAAAGTCGGATTCAAAGTAATCACCAGAGATTCGTGGCTAGATTCCGAAGGCAATTGACACCTTCCCCTTCTAGTGTTTTGCCAAGTGTTAGGGCGTCACATGATCAGTCTCTAGTGCCTACTCCTTTTGGGGTACTGCCAAGTACTGAGGCTTCACATGAGCAACCCTTATGAAAGCCCTCCTCATTTGTTTGTTTTTGTCGTCGTAATTTAAGTATATGTATAAAAAGAATTTCTCCCATTTGATTTTATACATGTCATAATAGGTGACGGGTACTTCTGCACACTTGCAGAGTCATGGAAATTTTGATCACAGTGTGATGCTAAGCCTCTCGAACAGCTTGAAATCGCTGTTTAAAATATGATTCTCCTTCCCACAACTACAACTTATCCTAAAGCCAATAGGTCCTTCCTATTGCTACACAACGTAAAAGCCGAAAGCCCTTCCGACCCTGCTACGCCAATATTAACAGCCTCTCTTGGAGCCTAGCCCTCTCTGTTTAATCAGAGGCCCCAACAATATCTGCATCAGAGCTACCCTAATTTTACATCATCAGAAAAAATAAAGCTACATTAATCTTGCATCATCCATGTCAAATACAAAATAATTGCATCAGCATCTGTGTAACTTTGTCAACAGAAGTGATGTCAAATTGGTTCGGAAACGGAAATTCAAAAACAAGTTGGAGCAAGCGGTATAGCCGTATAGGTTATGTGTCATTTGGATGTGAATAAGCAAACAAAGTCTTAGTACGGCTTATTTCTTTTGATGTAAAATGGAAGTATCAGAAAGTATCAGTGCATTTGTATTTTGTAGTAATATGGCATGAAAGCAACGTACATCAGATGATTCAACTTCCTTCAATATTCCATGGACATCCATATCTTTCTGAGGCTCAAGACCTTTCCGACATAACCCCGATAAGCAGTATTTCTGAAAAAGTAAAAATTTGCCGATGAATTTGTTTTTCTCGAGTTTGGTACCGCTTTCGTCAACTTCGGTTAGGAATCTCATCAAAACACGTTACGTGTTGAGCACATGACCCTTATCAAAGGCACTGTCGTCATTCATCCCTAAACGACTTGGGGATAAGAATTTTTATTTTATTTTGAACAAACGATATTATCTATACTAAAGGGAAGGGGTGTGTGTGGGCTTAGCCTCACAATGGGCTAACAATAATGTGGTTCAAATTTGCATTTGACAAGAATCGAATCTAAGACCTCTCACTTACAAAAGGAATACTAGTAAACCGTAATACTAAGTGGCTTGGGGATAAGAATTACGTTTACTAAAACTTGAGAGCGTAATGAAATGCTAAACAATAAACAAACTAAACTAAATTTAATTGTGCCGTCGAGCATTAGTTATAAAGTAGCAAAAACATTATCAGAAAGGCCTCACACGGAAAGCAATCAACTTCAAAGAGACGATAATATTGCCATGTCCCGTTGATGAGCAAATTTAAAAATGGGCTTAAGTTCTTCCAAGCCCGAAAAGAGGTGCACTTAGTGGGCTTCAAGGTTTAAGTGTGTCAAGCCCAAAAACATCTATATTTTTCTCTCGTTGTGAGCTCTGCAATAGCGAATTAAAAGGTTACTTGAAAGTGGACGGGGCAATTACTACATGATGCGTAAGTTATATACATTCAATTGGTATAAGATACAAATACTCATGACGTTGTCCTCAAGCCAGACCCAGTTAGTGTTCTTTGTATGATTGTGTGTTGAACAATTTTATCATTGTTTGTCGAGTGCGTGATAGCAAATATTTCTGAATTTTACTTCATATTTAG
Organism: Pyrus communis; assembly: GCF_041283825.1. Lineage (NCBI taxonomy): Eukaryota > Viridiplantae > Streptophyta > Magnoliopsida > Rosales > Rosaceae > Pyrus > Pyrus communis. The sequence continues at coordinate 24,268,369 of NC_142574.1, forward strand.
TTTTATCTCTAAATTTTTGTATTAGTTTCTCTCACCTTTCAACTTAATTCTGAGTTGCATGAGTGGTCATTTTTGTCTTCTTTTTCGTCCAATTTAAGCATACAATGGTATTTTCATACCAAAAAAATCTAATTTATTTTAAAATGAGAAGAACTGGGCTCTTTAAGCTAAGATTGTTTAGTTGATTTTAAGGAGTTCCGATTGTAATTGAAATTCTGTGAATAGATCGTGAGATATTTTAAGAAGAAGTTCCTCTTCAATCTTATAGGAGCCAAATCTTTCTTTTTTAAAATTCAATTTTTTATTTTTTCGATGAAGCTCCTATTTTATCATTCAACTTAACGGAAAAGTGGACAGGGTTAACGAAAAAGACTACCAGTGAAACAAATGGCACAATTCGAGGACAGGATAAACTATTAGAAGAGTTCAGAGACGAAACCTAAACTTGTGGTATAGATCAGGAACATTTGCTATAATTTAGCCTTGTTTATCCAATTTCAATTATAATACGTAAGATGTTAATATATTCCGACTATTTTCTTAGTTTTGATCAAATAGAGTAACCCAAATTAAATTCAAGCAGACAAAGCCACGATTATTTTGAACATCTATATAAATATCTTTTGAATATGAAAGTTTAAAATCTTTAGAAAAAAACCTCTTTTATGATATACACCAACTATCACATGATCTTTGTATCTTCAGTAACATGATCAATGAAGGGCAATTTGATTCAAAAAATGAGATTGCAAGATCAACACAATCAACCTAGCATCTATTTGGTAACTAACTGCAGGAAAACTTAGTAGCTGGATACGAATTCTAAACCTATCTTTCATACATCACATCCTAAATTCAAATCCTATTATTTGTGACCGCACTAAAAACAAACCTATGACCAAATTTAGCTTTTTAACTTCAATAATTAAGAACCGCAAAAAACGGAAGAAAGTAATTAACAAGATTTGACCAATTAATTAGATGAACGAAAAAAACCCAAAATACAAGACACGGAAAGCGGCAGCAGCACTAAAAACATGAAATGATAGGAGGCCGACGTGGCCACAAATAAAATGGAGCGTTTCCACTTGTGCTATATATATGCCCACATCTTTTTCATGTTCCGTATTCAAGTACAACAAGCAACTCACCCTTTCTCCCCGACTTATAACTCCCCAAAACCCTAAACCGCCAGCTCACGCCTCCCTAGATCTCTCCCTCCCACCATCGCTTTTCCGGCAATGTGATTCCGACCCCAAACGGACTACCACATTGTCGTTTTACAGATGGCCTCCGCTTGCGTCAACAACATCGGGATGTCGCCGGAGAAGTTCCCTCCGGGGCCGTTCCGGTCATACGGATGGCTGAGTCCTAGAATCTCCTTCAGCCGCGAGTCCCCCAGCGACGACGGCGCTTCGAAGCTAGGCGGCGGGGCCAAAGCCTCGGCTCCGGTAAAGAATCCGCCGGAAGGTCCAGATCCGGAGATCTACTGCGGCGAGTTCGAGTTCCGGTTGGAAGATCCGGTGGCTATGCTTCCCGCCGACGAGCTCTTTTCAGGCGGGAAGCTCATGCCGCTTCAGTTCTCCTCAGTCAAAGCTGCGGTCAACGATCCGACTTCGACGGAGGATATCAGATCGCCAGACACGGCCAAATACCTCCGGAGACCAGAATTAATCGGTGCGGACCAGTACCTATTTTCTCCCAAGGCCCCGAGGTGTTCGAGTCGGTGGAGGGAGCTCTTAGGCCTAAAGAAGCACCAGAACAGCACCGCCACCACCAACGGTAACGCGAAGAGCGAGAGCCACAAAACGCCGGCGTTTGTGAGCTCAAACGCGCCTAAATCTCTGAAGCATTTCCTTCACAGGAGCTCGAAGTCTCTGTCCTCCTCCCCCTCTGCCTCAGACGCCACCCTGAGCGTGCCGTTGCTTAGAGATTTGGACTGCGAATCGGTCTCGATTTCGTCGCGCCTCTCGCTCTCCTCCTCGTCTTCTGGCCACGAGCACGAGGACCTGCCACGGCTCTCGCTCGATTCGGACAAACCGAACCCGAATCACCCGAACCCGATAATTTCTATCCACCGGACTAACCCGGGGCAGGCGAGGGTGCGGACGGTCAAGACTCGGGAGGCGACGAAGCAGAGATCGGCGGCTGATCAGTCGAGGGTGGGACGGAGTCCGATAAGGAGGGCGGCGGGGGAATCCGGTACGGTGGCGAGCAGGGGAGTATCGGTGGACTCGCCGAGAATGAACTCGTCGGGGAAAGTAGTCTTCCAGAGCTTGGAGCGTAGCTCGAGTAGTCCAAGTAGCTTCAACGGTGGGCCCAGGTTGAAGCACAGAGGAATGGAGCGGTCCTACTCGGCCAACGTCAGAGTGACTCCGGTTCTCAACGTTCCGGTTTGCTCCCTCCGCGGTTCGTCCAAGTCGGGGTCGGTTTTCGGGTTCGGACAGCTATTTTCGGGTCCGGCCCCGCAGAAGAAAGAAGGAAACGGCAGCGTTTCCTGCCACAACCGCGGCCAGCACATCCATTATAGTCATCATCATAGTCAAAGTAAGAACCGGACAGACCGAACCGCCTGAATCCAGAATTCGGGGAACTCCGATTTGACGGCGTCGTTTCGTTCATATTTTCCGCCGTGTTTTGTATGTAAATATGAGGCAGATTCTGACGGTCTGATCCTGATGTAGCTATGTCGTTGTTGTGTTCATTATGTTTAGACTTTAACGGTGTCGTTTAACCAGTCCAACCATCCACCTTCTTCTTCCATTATCATTTGTGTAAGACTATTCTCTGACCTTGGCGGGTGGTTGCACGCGCGATGGATGCTCCTAGGACTTGCAAACTAGGCTGTGCGACTGCTACAATCAACATGTTGAACTTATCCATGTACTGTTTTTCTTTTTCTTTTTGGAATTTTTATTAGAGGCACTTTGATTTAAGCGCCTTGTTGAACTGTTTCTTTGATTAAACATCTATTACTTTTAAAATTTTGTTTAATCTTTTTCTTACTATTTAGGGGCTAAGCATATTATAATTAGTCAAATTTTAATGCAAAATTACATAATTATCTATCATATATAATGGACCAATTAATTCTTAAATTATTATCCAAAGTTTCTACAATTTAGTAGATATATATTCCATACTCAATTTCAGCAAAAAATCTTTAATTGGTATGTTATATAATTTAGGTGTGCTATAGAATGCTAATTTTGGTATGTAACAAACTATTATGACAAACCACTGGTACATTATATAATTTCAAGGTACGCTATAGAACGCTAATTTGGTACGTTATATAATTCCAGAGTTACGTTATAGAATGCTAATTTTGGTGTGTAATAAACTATTGGTATATTATATACTTTCAATTTGGATACGCTATAGAACATTAATTTTGATGCATTACAAACTACTCATATGTTATACATTTCCAACTTGAGTACGATATAAACTGCTTATTTTGGGACTTGCTAGTATGTTAGTAAGCTATAATATATGTTGGTATGCTATGAAATGTTTATTTTGATACGTACCAATATGATGGTACATTATGAATTCCCCAAAGTGATTGTTACCAACTTGACAAACTTGTACAAGCCTTTGTGTGTAAAATAAATAAAATAAAAAATAAAAAAAATCGGCAAAAACAAATGTTTCTCTCCAAGAGTATGTACCAATAGTTTGTATATAAGGTATCATACATCATTGGAATCAAATTCAGTTTGGGACTGTTTACATTCATTTTAAACATAGCAATTATGTACGAACAAACGTACCAACTATATACAGATAAACTTATCCATGCAATGTTTACGTACCAATAATTTGTAATACCACAATTTTAAGTTTGTGTAGTTTCATATTAAGCGTACCAACTACATACCAACAAACATACCTAAATAGCAAAAAGAAAACTGAACAAATCAACTATAATATCTACATAATTAATTGTACCAATTAATACTGTGTTCACTAGTCAAATGTACCGAACATTAGTAAACTTTCAGCAGTTCCCCAAACAAATATAGCCATGAACGTACCCACACTACACAATAGAAAAACTAGGAAGTGTAAACATATATAAAAAATTGAAAAAAAAAACATATTTTGAAATCCAGAACCACATCAAAAGTTAAACATATCAGTAAAGATATAAAAAAGTGTAAAGTTTGTTTTGATAGTTCCTAAAATAAAGGCAATGGGTTTTGATAATAAGCTAATCTCGATAATGCCTAAATAAATGCTCCATGAGAGCAAATTGAGAAACCAATATATAGCATCATGAGTTTAAATATATAAAAATGACATGTAAATAGCTTAAATTCAATTATACTGAATTAAAGCACCTTAATCAAAAGTTCAAAAACTTTAATAAAAATTAAAATACCCTAGATGTTTAGTCAAAACATTGTAAAAATAAAGTGTTGGATTCTAATTTCTCCTTTTTATTACAGTGGTGCTGTCCCTTTTCATTTGAGCCATTAGATTAATTTAAGGGTAAATTAACTTATAAGCTTAAATTATCTTTGTTATATCATAATAATATATCAAACAGATCAAATAAAGAACCAAAAAAAAAAAAAGAAAAAAAAAAAAGGGTTCACAGGTGAAAATTCCTTCCAATTGGCAGAGAGGTCTTTCCTCAGATGACAAGTTTTCAAAATAAGAACCTTACAAGAGTACTCTTATTTTTGTTAATATCTAATTGTTACTAAAAATGCTGCGAAAAATACTAGGAAGACTTTTTTAAAAATAAAACTCGAACTGTCACCTTGTAAACTTGAACTGTCACATTATATTTTGTTCTAATCTCTACTAATTAATAAAATACTTATTGTTAGCCAAAATCCTATGAAATTACCAGTTTAATTACCTTCTAATTAAAACAGAACATGAATAAGAAATATGGGGCAGAAATATAATTTCACACAATCAAATTATACTGTTTTTTTTTTTTTTTCAAAAACCTCGCTTATATGTAATCATAACATATCTCCAATTTAAAAAAAAAAAAAAAAAACTTCTCATTCTCACCCACATTCTCTATCAGTCTCTTTCTCTCTCCTTCTATTTAAAAAACAAAAATAAAATTTTTTCACACACTTTTTGTATGCCTATATGTTAGTATTAATATAAAAATGAACGTCAAATTACGAAGATTTTCTGGAGAGCGTGTTTGGGGACTTTCCAAAAAGAGTGGCCATTTCTCAAAGTGTTATTATTTGCCGAATTTGGGAAATAATGCCAAGATTCAGAACAGGCCCCAGCTCTAAATCTGAATTGACGAATCAAAATTTTATTTATTTTTTGCTTGTCAGAGTCTCATTTTTGTGTGTGTTGTTTTAGGCTTTATAATCTGAATACATTAATATTGGAATTAATTAGTTTTATGGTTCACATGATATCTAAGATTTTCCTATAATTATTTATTATAGGCTTAAACAATTGAAGATTAGGGTAGAGGAGGTTAGGCAAGTTTCAGATGGGCAGCTTATGCTTTATTAGAAACTAAACTGAAATGTAAAACCATATTATTTATTTGGGAGTTTTAAAGAAACAGTCTCGGTATTATTCATTTTTAACGAATATGGCATTTTTACTTTAAATAATCACTTCTGATACTATTCATTTACAACATCTTTTTGCACTTTTGATTAAAATTCAAAATTTTCAAATCATTTTCATTAGTTTTCTTTATTTATTTAAACTCGTTTACATGGACCCAATGGACCTATGAATTACCGGGACAAATTGTCTTTTAATTTTGTGGGAGGCTTCCTACGTTAAGTCATGGACTTATGGGATATGCATTTGCTTAATTTACCTGAGAAAATTAACCTATTAAGAAATTGTTTCTAATTATTTTCTGCTTCGTGAAGGGTTTTTCTTTTAAATGTGAGGCAATCAAAGGTTTACATATGAAGAGCCTGAACACCAGTTTTGTTGAACAAGTTGTGACACTTAAGGAGACGTTAACTTGGGTAATCCGAATAAAGTTTAGTCAAAGTTGTTACTCAAGGATAATGGTAGGCCGACACGGATTGACTCAAAGATCATGGTTCTCGCCCTAGTAAATATCCTTCAAGCTAGGGGGTTTTTGGCCCACGAATAGAATCAGATTGACCGAGTCGTGGAAGTAAGACTGTGAAAAGATTTAAGTACAAGGGTGACCCGGTCGAGTCCCACACAAATTCAAATTTCTAAGGATTAGGATAAGCCCGGGATAAACATGGATTATCCAACTCATAATGCGACTAGGTTCAAAGTCCTGGTGAGAACCAAAGAGGCCGATACTAGATGGAGATGAAGTTTCGACTAAGAGGGGATAAAAGATATCAAAGCAGATGTCAAGCAAACATAGTCCCGTTAGGACTCTACTCTACCTCGGCAAACTTGTTTATCGTGGAAGCATTGCCTATAAATAGCAACATTGAAGGCCATTTCAACTCAACAAATAACTCAAATCGCTCTACGTAAAAACCCTTGTTCTGCAAGAAACCCTTCTCCCTTTTTTTGAAAGAACACTAATTATCATAAGCCTCCTGTAACACATCTTCAACTTGGGCTAACAGCACTGGAGCCGTAAAATCAAACGATCAAGGAGCATATTCAGTTTGGACTAACATCACTGTTTTTAATTGGATGATTATCTATCCAATGGAGCATATTCAATTTGGACTAATATCACTATTTTTAGTTGGATGATTATCTATCCAAGTCTTGGCTAGTAAAGAGTTTTTAACTTATTCACCAAAAGAGGTCACTTCATTAACTTTGCAAGTGCATAAGAAACGGTGAAATTTTGCATCGACAATAATGATACCATCTAATATGTTCCAACAAAAACCAATCACAGTAAATTTGCTGCGACACTAGTTATGTGAAGGTTTATAAATGTCGTTTTGTTGTAAATAAAAGTTTTAAGGACTAGGGTTGGTCACACTTTGGTACAAGAACAAAAGCCTAAGAAATGAGGTGGTCTAAGAGCAGTTCCACCGTGGGAAAGGTCTCCCAGGCAATACACTATGCTATCTACCCAGTAAACAGTAACTGCCCTTAATGAACAGTAATCACTTTTTGCATCTCCACCGTTGCACTTCAATAGCCTTGGCATTAGGCAATAAAATATTAGTATTTTTTTATTTATAAAATAATACAAAATATTTTACTTTCTTCATTTTCCCGGAAAATATTTTACTTTCTTTCAATCCTTCCATCCCCACAAAAATCCCACTTCCGGGTTTTATTTCCCATTCACTTAATTCGTCCACCGAGCTCTCAAAACTTTCAGTCATCTGTTTCCCGTAAAAAAAACCCCATATCTTTTAACCCGAGCTTCATTTCCAGTCAAACCCTCTCATTCTCGCCGTCAAGATCCCTCTCTAATCTCTATTCCCCCACATCCTCACCTTCCAAGCCCCTCTTCTCCCCTCCTTCTCCCCAACCGCCGCTGCCACAACTCACCGAAAGCTTCAAGATCAGTCTCTGACTTGACTGACCCAGTCCCAAACCCTCTAGGAGATGATGTCCGACAACCAAAACCGAGACTCCAGGCTCACTCCCTCTCTTTCCACTCATCTTTCTCACTTCTCTCCATTTTTCTAAAGTTCCTCTTTCTCTCTCTCTCTCTACACTCTCACTCTCTCTAGAGCTCCGAGAGCTCTCACTCACTTTTCTCTTCGAAAATTAAACAAATCAAACTCCAAAACCATGAAACCTTAATCTTTGGGACTAAAGGATCCTAGCTATACCGTTGCATGCGTCATCGGGCCATCACGGTGTAAACCACCATTGAAGTTGAGAGCTTCAAGATTTGAAACTCGAACCTAGGTGAGGTTCTCTATGCAAATCTTGTTTCATTATGTCTTAATGTTGCTTGGGACAAGATTTGTGGTGTTTTTCCAGTTCGAAAACAGAGGTTTAACCCCCTGCAATTTCTCTGAAACCTTGCCCAGTTTTTGGTCACCTCCTCGGAGCAAACTCTGGCAAGTTTGTGGGTTGAGATCCAACAGACGCCAAGGCAAAACAGAAGAAAAAATGTGGCTGACATCAGCCTTGCATCAAACCCACTCCGGGCTCTCGGGTTGGCAACTCTCCACGTGCCTCTTGCTCGGGCTTGCTCGGGCTCGCTTGCCAGCACACGCTGGGCTTGATTGCTCGGGTTCTCTAACCCTGTCCACTCGCCTGTGCCTCTGGCTCCAGCATACGCTGGAGTTGCTCTAAAGTGTAATTCTAGTCCAGAGATAGTGGTACAGGGTGGGAGAAACAAAAGGAGAGGAATGAGGATCCTCTTATTTTTTAATTGTGTTCGTTCATTGTATATCATGCAGTTAGAAATCATTTTAAATATTTTTATTTAAAATTTAACATAAATAATAGCTGACAAAAATTGACATCATAATGTACGATAAACAAACACGATAAAAAAATTTCTAAAAATCTTACGAAGAGTATCCGAGAGGATTCTCGTTCAAAAGGGAGGGGTAGAGTGGAGGAGGGGAGAGGTTTTATGTGGTTTTGGTTTTCACATCTCTTTTTGGCTGGGCAGTCACATCTCATAAAAACTCATCAATCATCATAGCTTGCTTCCCACAGCAGGGCGGTACGTTGAGGGTGGAGCCGCCTCGGAATCTTTTTTGGCTTCACATCAGAGGGTGGTTCTTGTCTCGGCACTTTGGATCTCCACCCACCGACCCATCCACCCACCAAACGCCAACACCCCTACGGCCTAAACCCTAGTAAATAAAAAACCTAGCTAGCACTAATAGTCCAGCTTTTATTTTGTTTTATATTATTTCTTATTATATTTTATTAGGTGTTGTTTCTCGGAATTTAAGATTTCGAATGGTGTGGGTATTTGACCAAGATTTGCCATCTTTTCTGTCCCGTCGGGATCGGACTCTTCCTTCCTACTACCGTCCTTCGCTCTTCCTCCTGTGACACAACCGTCTTGCATTTTATTATTCAACATCTCCTTTGGGAATTCAAATTGTTAATTTTATGCATGATTCGTTAATTTTATTTAAAAGTTTAAAACATCATAAAAATAACAAATTTTAAATAAAGAATCATAGATTAGGTGAGTCATCAAGTTAACCTGTTAAACATTCGTTATTAAAGAGTTGGTTCAAGTTTACCTGCGAGTAACTCGTTTTAACGTGTTAAACTTAAAGCCACTAAATCTAAAAATCTCTTAGAATCTTCGTTTTAATTTCAAACTCTATTCTTCTTATGCTCATATGTATGTATCGACAATTAATAAAAGATGGGAGATTATATTTACACATCCCAAATTATTTCTCTCACATCCTTTTAATTTTTTAATATTTTTCTATGAAGTGTTAGTAGTGTGTAAAAATTATTAAAAAAGTAAAAAGGTGTGAGAGAAGTAATTTGAAATGTGTGAATATAACATCTCTAAAAGATATGTTAAAAGGTAATTAATATGTGTCACAAATATGAAGGTCAACAAAAAAAATTAACATTTACCCTTTAATGATATTTTGTTCATTTCACCTTTATAAGGACAAAATTACAGGAAAAATTATGAACAAGTTGTATCATTAAACATTTGATATTTGTAGTAATATGACATGTTTTGAAAATAATGTTTATGTGGCATGCAGATGTAAACTTGTAGTGCTTAATGAAATTGTTGTAAACCTATTGTTGAATCAAAACGAACTTACGAATTTCAATGTTAATATTTGGTAATTTCGCATGAAATGTTTTTATTTAATTATTTGTTAAAGTATGTATTGTTCTTTAATAATTAGTAATTTTGTATGAAATATTTTATTTGATTATTTGTTAAAGTATATATTGTTCATAATGGGTGTAACCCGTTAATTTTAACGGGTTGGGTTGGGGTTTGAATTCTTAAATCCATTAAGATAATTTAAGTATCACAACATGACCTGTTAAAATGATAGATTTGACACGAAAACTACATAAATATGACCCTTTGCCAAGTAAAGTCGAGAAATGGTATCAACTTTGTATTGGACCTTTTAATTCAATTTTTTTTCTTAAAGTTATCTTCTCATTTTGTAACGTTGCAAAACAGTTTGAATCGTTTATTGTTTAGGTTAGGTCAAGTTTTAGAGATCCTCAGTACCAACAATTAATTAAATCTAACATTGTTTGGTCACCTAATAGTCACCCGATAAATAGACGAATCATATATTTCTAGTTAAACGCTAAAATGATGACAATGCTAATCGAACAAGTCAAGCAAAGTCTCATTTGGTTGATTTTTTTATTTTTTATTTTTAAAGTTTGTTTTTAAAGGATGACTTAGAAAACAAAGGTTACGTTTATTCAGCAATATTGCAAGGCAGTAAAAGAAAATGAGATGGTAGAAGAAAAAGGTTCAAAAGAGAAGATTTTTAGCATTTCTTTTTTACTTGTAAGTAGAAAGTTTTAGATTTAACTATTATTGATGCCGTGTTCGATACTTAATTATTATGGTTAGTTGGTTAGCTGGTTGACGAACCCACCTTAGAGCAAAATATCATTATATATAGAGAAAATAAGGTTACGAAATTTAAGTTTGTAGTTAACTTATATTCAATAAATAATTAGAAAGATGTTCGGAATACACATTTTAAGCATATACAAGATTAACATAGAAAGCGATGATTTTTTGCATCCTCAAATCTTAACTAACCAAATAAGATCGTAGCAGTAACTTTTTCAAAGTACTTAAAGCGTTTTTTTTTTTGTTTTTTTTGTTTTTGGCAAGAAATACTTTTTAAAGCACTTGAAGTGTTTTTTGCAAGAAGTACATAATTGATGTTTCTTCCAAAATGCACTTCAATTGCTTTTGAAACTCAAAAGCACATTCATTAAAAGCGTTTTTAATTATTTTAAAAGAACTTCCAAACACACTCATATTTTTTTCTTAATGCTGAGAAATTGTACTTTCAAATCTTTCATTTCCATTGATAAAAAGACAAGAGAATGGGAGATTGTGTTTCATTTTAATGATCTAATAACCAGGTGCCACTTAGTACTACAGTTTGATGATATTCCTCTTCACTTTGAAGTGAGAGGTCTTAAGTTTGAAACTCGTGGATGACGAATTTGATACCAAATTAGATTTCCCATTGTGTGGCTTAGCCAAACTCCCTCTCATCTTAGTGTAAAAATATTGATGTATTAAAAAAAAAAACCAAGTTAACGATATATATCCATAACTTTCTAGGGTTCGAACCGATGGCCCATCCATATATAGGAAAATTTGAATTGAGCAACAAGTCTTTCACTCATGCCCATTTAATTCGGACAGGATAGGATAGGTTAACGTTTTGGTGATTTAATTTTATGAACAACTTGAAAGTGCATGTTTACCAAATAAATTAACTTTCTGGCTACAACCCGACAGACTTATCATTCACCCTTTCAGTGAAATATTAAAATATATCCAAAATTTTCTTCATATTCTTAAAATTGACAAATACCCGAAAGTTAAAAGTTGGGTGGGATAAGAAAATGAATAATAAGGCTGCAGTGGCAGATGAAGGGAAAAAGGCTGGAAATGGAGAATCAAGGAAAGAACGTGCTAATGGATAGTCATACCTCTGAATAGATTCCCCATCTCCCAATCCAATTCATCCTCTTCTGTTTCATATGCAGCTGAGCTGAATACTGATACTCCTTTAGAATTGACAGCAATTTATATGCAACGGCTTTATTGTTACTATAATGTTTTCATCGACTATCGTATTGTCACTTATAGAAAAAATTACACAAAGTAATACAATATTGTACAAATAACACTAAACTCGTTTCATATAAGTTATGTTGATTAGAAAGAGAGGAAGAGAGAAGGGAAGTTTGCGTACAAATGTGTAGGGTAAGGTGGGGAAAGTGTAGGGTAGGGTTTGGGGATGATGTGGCCCAGACGGGAGGGAGGGCCAAAATTTGGTGGTGGCTGACTTGGAAATATTCCTGTCCTTAGCGTTGGTCTTAACACGACATTAAGATTGACAACCATATATTTTCTGTTCATCACTCAGTTTGGTTTGGTACACTGTGGGGGCATGTGAACTACTTGAGGTCACATCATCGTATCTAGTTATCTCCTCCACTTCACACTTGAAATGGATGGATGGTTGGTTTGTTATCATATGATTAGTTGCGTCTATTGTATGATTTGTTTTCATATGATTAGTTGTGTCCATTGTATGATTTCTTGAGTTTTTCTACTATGACATGCACCAAAGTATAAATAGAAAAACTCTGAGATGTATATTATTGTCATTTCACATCTAGATCATTTCTTTTTCAACGACGATATCATTTTCGCCCCAGTAATTAAACCGTAAAAATGCATAACAAAAAATGGTTCAACTTTTTATCTAAGAAACCGTTTAACAATTGTTATATCATGTAACATAATCCTAATAAAAAGCCAATTTGTTTGATTCAAAGTTGTTATCTTGTTCCATAGCTACCAACCAGTTCGCTTCACGAGGTTTTGACTTCTTGAAACTCTCGATTGAAATAGGTCGGCTATTGGCTAATTGGTTTGAGAGACAAACCAAAGAAGAAAAAAGAAAGAAAGAATCTATTCCAACTGCCATTCATATATTTTATTTGCAAACAAGTCCTTTGGTTTATGATTTTTGTTTTTTATGTTCGATATCCAGCCAACTTATCAATATTATCATTCTAGTTATGTAATTTGTTAACCAAAGTAAACATTATCATTCTGTCATGCTTGTCTGATAGAAAAAAATGTCACTTGCACTCTAACTACAAAAATATGGCGGCATTCAAAAGAACAAAAGAAATATATAAAAGTGTTGTTTGTATTAAAATTATGCATTAAGCTTTTTTTGTGTTCAAATTCTTGAAACAGGATTTGTAGTAATGATTTGTAATTGTGAGTCTGATCACACTCCAAAGGGGACAGGAACCTTACACATGTCCAACAAAAGGTGTGCCTCAAAGTGTTAGTTTATATTTTATTTTCTCCAACAAACAAAAAGCACCCCCACTAACTTTTATTGTTGCTTTTTTTTTCTCTAGTATAAAAAATAAAAAATTGGGTTCAATAAGGAGCCTTTGATGAAGTCAGGGAGTTGTACTGATAAAGCGAATAGGGGAGAGAGGGGAGGAGAGTGAAACTCCGGGAGATTTTTTATTATGCTTAAAATATAGGGTGGTGTACTATGTTTTACTATACAAATAGTTAGATATTTATGTTAAAATATAAAACTTTCTATTATTTATATAAAAATATATGATGTATCACCCTTGTTCCGAGTACAATAAAAAATTTCTAGAAACTCAGAGATCACCCTTGTTGTCAAGTAAGTTGGGTCATTGCAACTTTGAGATGGTGAGTGAAGATGTTGCCCTAAAAGGAACAAAAGGGAAGAGAAACTTACATGTATTTGTAAAGTTCAGAACTGCGATATATCAAACCATCTGTTGAATCTAGAGTGGAAATTTTCTTCCATCTAATTTGTCACACGTTTGTCAAGTTGGAAGGTTTCACATACCTTATAACATCACGTCCATCTTAAAAGTGACTGAAAGATGGACCATGGAAAGAAAAATTGGGCTTGAACCTTGGGTTTAGGCTTTGGAGTCTGAGTAAATGATGAAGCCACACACCCTTTACATTGAACAGTTGCCTCCCAAAATCATATTTTTTGTGAGTATGTATATGATTACTATATATACATGCATCTACATATCAATTAAACACATAGAAATCATTCTTCCTACGAATTTTACCAAATCCTTTTATTTGAGAGAACCACAAGGACATTCAACAAAACTCAAGTTTTCCGGTGTTGGGATCCTTGTCTTTAGATCGTTGAATCCTAGTGAAGCAGACGTCCACCAAACTGCAAGCATAGACTAGGAAAGAAAATCCGATTCAAGAATATTACGGTAAGCAAGCCTCGATCATTATTTAATTAATGGTCCGTTTGATATTTGTTTTGTTTTTTCATACTATGTCAATATACTTATTTGCAATTTATGTTTATTAATTAGCTTATTTGAATTTACTTATATGTATATATTTGTCATTGATTGTTGATAAATATTCAATACTATCTTTAAAGATCAAGTATTTTAACTTGTTCAGGTGTCATGATGTGAATCGTTAAAGATAACGGATATCTTGACGGCATAAGTTTTCTTCAAAACTAAGAGCTATCAGCTATGTGTTCCTTTCCTGGCACGATGCCTGAAGGCAGTAGTTTCAGCGTTTCCAGATTTCCTGATCAAAGTGCATCATTGATTATCGCAAACTTTTTAATATCTTATATATCATATCTTGGAAGAAGCCCTGAATTGCAGAAGTCCCATTAATTTTTCAGAAAGAAAGAAAATAATAATGAGCTCCATTTTTGATCATGATGCCCTCCACCCCTATGAATGTGCTACACTGCAATGTTTTGGGGGAGAAGAGGGATCAAAACTTTAGGGTTTTAGGCACAGTCCTCAATTATTTTCAGACCAAAAAAAGGTCCCCATTATATTATACGTAGGGCAAATTCATTTACTCATGCCCTAAATGTTTTTTTAGCAACTCCAAAGCCTAAAAGGCTAAACTCCATTAAAATGTGTTTTGACCAAAGTCTGCAGGGACTACATCCAAGGCTAGGGTACCCACAAATCAGGGGGTGCACTGTTTAGTACTTGAAGCTCACCTCACTGACCTCACTACCCAATTAGAAATTAGGTTTAAATTGTGGAGAACGTAAACACCCTAAGGTACCCACAAATCAGAGGTGCACTGTTTTGTACTTGAAGCTCGCCTCATTGACCTCACTACCCAGCTAGAAATTAGGTTTAAATTGGGGAGAACGTGAGCATAGATAGATATCGCTTTGTATCTACATGTCTTGTACGTGTTGCATCTACCTTTCGGCGTTCTCATCATGCAATGAATGCACGTGATGATGACGATAACTGTAGAGGGTTACATCAATAGCAACTCTCCAAATTGTGAAGAAATACTAGCTATTTTTCTCTTTGTACGTTTTCATCATGCAATGCGATTTAATTATTGAAACTGTCTATATTTTCTGCTACTCATCCGTCTTTGTAAACAACCAAATCAGGAATCATTTAAACATTGAATTGATATGAAATAATATAAATGAAGAAATTAATATTTTAATACAAGCGACATTGAAAAAGGATGAATCAAATGTAGTCATCCATTGATTGAACCCTAATATCCCAGTAGGCATTCCCCCGAACTGTGTATTGTGTATAATTGGTTGCATGATGGGGGAGACTGGAGAGTGATGGGTGATGAGTTGATGCCTTGATGGTGTTGATGCATTGCATTTAGTTATCTGTGTTGGATTTTTCTGTTTCTGTAATCTGGACAACAGAGTAAGGAAAGCTGCAGTAGCTGCTTTGACTGTATTGGGGGGAAGAGTAAGAGCAGTAACTCAGAGAGAGAGAGAGAGAGAGATAGTGGGCGGGGCTTAAAGCTCAGGTGTCTCAGGCCTCACAGATGCCTCCAGATAAAGGTAGGGTCCCCCTTGTGGCTTGAGAGAAGATTGATTTGAAACCCTTTTGTTTTCCAGTCTGGTTCTGGTGAGACTGTACCTGTTGAGAGAGAGAGAGAGAGAGAGAGCGCACTGTAAATCATCAGCTGCTCAGCCCACTGTAATTTCACTGTTTGTTGTCATTTTCCTCTGATTTATCACGTGAGTTTTTTTACCACTGCATGATTGTGTGTATATCTCTCTCTAAACAGTTACAGTATTACAAGAACCAGACTGGAAAAGAATGAGGGCCTACCGTCTTTGCCATATAAGGCAAGCTCCTGTCCTCTTCTCCCCCTTCCGTATTCTGCTTTTACTTTTTTCACCCAGTTATTATTCTTCTTTGCAAAAATAATCTGGAAAGAGTTGGAACTTTGAAGGGTAAAAGAGATTTTAAATGGTGAAAAAAATAGGACGTTTGTTTTTACTACTATATAATGTCAGACAGACGCGTATGAAGGCCTACTGTCTTTGGAATATATGGTAAGACATGCAAATGCAATGGTATTTGAACATATGTTTTTGGCCCCTTCTTGTTCCTATAAAGACAAATTTGTGTCTGATATTTCTGTTTAGAATTTACATTACATTTTTTTCCTTCTTGTTCCTATAAGGCCAGGTTACGGTGCTCAATTGCGCGTTAACTTAGAACCACAAAGGGTGTTGATCGATTAAAACAGCAGGACGGTGGTTATGGAAGTCAAAATCCACATGTTTTTGGTCTGATATGTTATTAAAATCTGGACTTGATAACATACTATTCTCTTTATCCGTGTAGTCTTGGAACTACATGAAGCAGTATCGGAATTTTAGTACTTGAATCAAATTGTATACTAAAACAGAGCCATTGGCCTTCAAAAAGGCATATGTAGGAGTTGAAACTCGAATGGGAGTTCCAAACTTTTGCTTGCTTTCCACAAGACTAAAATGAAGATTACAGAATTTTAATTAGATAGGCTTGGGCCTACCAATTTTGGGCTCCTGCTATCGTTTTCGGCCCAATAGAATTTTAACTCGAGTTTAGCATGTGTAGGGCTGACCGTTAATTGGCGCACGACTAGAATTATTTTACTATGTCATGTACTTGTTCCATTATCCCGAGTTAATAGGAAACACAAGGATGCTTGCGCTTTCTGAATGGTAAATTACAGGAAATGGAGGAGACCTGAGATTGGAAATTAGATGTGAAGTCCATAGCAATGGCAGGTGCGACTGTAGCTTTGGAGAAATTTTTAAATACGATCGTCATAGCAACACATGATGTTAGTAACTAAACGTGTTATAGATCCGAGTGGCACCGTGAAGTTTTTCTTTAGGGATGCTTTGGATGTGGTCCCTAATTCTTAACATTCTTTTATTAAAACCTTAATAGTATTCAAAGTTTGATCAAGGTCCCTTGACTTTGTACACCTCATTATATTACTATTAATATTTATATTCTTATAGTTTTGACATTAATTGTTTGATATTTTATGAGATTTATAATCCTATAAATTTAAAATCCCTCATTATAATACTATTAGAAATGGTTACAATAAAAAAATTCAAACATTTTGATTGAATAAATGGATAAAAACTATGTAAAAATAAGAAATAATAAATGGCAAAAGAATGTATCCATAGTGTTAGAAAATTTGGTACATTTACAAAAAAATTGGTACATTTCACATATAACAAAGTGGTACATTAATAAAGAAGAATGGGTACATTATAAACAAATTAGGGTACAGATAAAATATTAAAAATTATGAGTACAAATGAATTTTTAAAAATAGAGGCGCTAAAAGAAATTAATACATGGGTACAAAATAAAACTAAAAAGAAAATACTACAAATTAAAAAAAAATGTTGCAAATTAAAAGTGGGTACAAACTAAAAATATAAATATATGATACAAAGTTTAGGCATAAAACTTAAATATACCATATGTAATTTTTCTATCATTGATTAAATATACAATGTCACGTGATGGTATACACATGGGTACAAACACAAATAAAATTTTAAAAAATATGGGCACAAAAAGAAACTAATATATGGGCACAAATTAAAAATGAAAAGAAAATTGGTACAAATTAAAAAAAAATTTGCAAATTAAAAATAGGTACAAACTAAAAATAAAAATATATGATAAAAAATTTACCCATAAATATAAATATACTAATTGTAACATTTTTAACACTAAAGGAATATATTTAAAAATAAAAATATTTTATTATTCAAATAATTAATGATGTTATTAATATCCAAGGACCTTGATCAAAAATTGAAAATGAATAAAATTTTAATCAATGGAGTACCAAAAAGAAGGATGTGAACCTAATTTTCTCTTTTCTTTATTTCATTAAGTACATCTGCACGATCTTACACTCAGTATGCATGTTCCTAGAATCTTTTAGAACTTTAGACGTGCGTCGAAAAATTACATTACAAAAAAGATTGTCACAAAACTTGCAAGTACAATGCTGATCTGATACTGGCTCAGTTTGGCATGCTTCTTTCTTGCAGAAACGGTTGCACTTGTTTCCAGCATCTTTGGTTGTCTAACAATAGTTGTTAATTACCCTGGTATCACCTTGTATACTTGAACCCTTTTTGGAGGATTATAATTGTTCTGAAAGCGCAACCAAATCTTGAGACGTTTAGAAGGACCGTGAATAGTTTGAAACAGCTGGTGAGTGCAGTAGAAGGGGACTGCAAGGTGGTCAAAATTCCGGGTTGGTTGCAAAGGGCGACCCAAGTTATAGAGGATGATGCTGGTCACAGTATAAAACTTTGAGAGAAATCGAAGAGAGAATCGCAAAGTTGAACGGACTGCATGCGGAGCGGAGGGCAGAGTGTTCACTAGCGCAGTGGGGAATCCGATGAGGTGGTATACGTCAAAGACACCACAAGACTGCTCGGCAGGACAGCGAGTATCGTTGAAGAGGTTAACAAGCATGTGATGGCAAAGGAGGCAGGGACGACACATGTTTATGGAATGGCTGGTTCCGGCAAGACAGCGGTTGTGTCGAGACTCGAAAGCCAATAACTTTACAGTGAGTGAGTACTGCAAAAGTATTACTGCGTCCTGAGATGGCAGTACTAATAACAACGACGGAAATGGCGAAGAACGTATTGCGTTAACCCGAGATTGTGTCATACATTCTGCTAGGTGATACATTTACAGAAGAACATTAACTTCTGAATAAAAATATTTGAGGCTTTTCATTCACGCACATATTTTTTACACCACATGATGTGATATGACGTGACATGCTATTTATTTTGATTCTAGACCTCCGACCTAATAATCACCAAATAATCACCTTCATACCGCGATACCGAATTCAATTTTTTCTCTCAGGTATGAGTATGTTGGGAAGGATAGAGCATCCATGTGGCTTGGCTACTAAAACACCCAAGATGGCCAAATTCTTAGTCAAGTATTCGACGCAGGCAAAACGCGAAGGTTGTCCCGTGCAGTACCATTACTATGCTTTATATTTCTGCAGATAACTATGAAATCCATAAAACACTTCATATACCAAGATAAAGGTTAAGATGTGTGTACAAAACAACAGCAAACTAATCTTTGACTAAAATTACAAAAACGCTTTGTTCCTTTTCCATCGTGCAACTGCCTTGTGTGTTCTCGTTTTCAAGCCAGTAAACGATTAAGATTTACTGTTGCTGAATTATCATCTATCACTTTGAAGTTCAAGTATGAGAACAACATCAAGGCATCTAAGATGTTTTACGAAAACAGCAATACAATCAGAATAACTAAAAAGGTTAACTGTATGTGCTTGCATCCATGTATAACTAAAATATTGAGGATTCTTGGTATGTTCTACAAATTTATGTGCAAGATTCGAAGTTATATTTCTGTTTTCTTTCCATAAAAAGTAAAGAAATGTGTAGTACCTTTCGAGAAACAACTATACTACTGCAGTCCTGAATGTTCTGCGGCCGTTTTATCTGCACATTAAATTCAAAAACAAACTAATATTTTGTAATCCGAAGGTATTTCTTCACTCATGTTTCAAAAGTTATGCAAATGCTCGTCCAAATGCCTAAGACTTCAAAGTGAGAAAACGAGAAATCAACTTTTTTCTTCTAACACGACATGCTCCCATGTCTTGTAAATAGCTAACGGAAAATAGCACGTTAATCTTAATCACCATTAGTCGACGAACTATAAATTGAAAGAAGCACAGATCGGACAACCTATGACTCATTTCTTCTTCTTGACAAGCACCTTCCATGACATATGTCAACATTAATTTGCTTCGAAATGTTTCGAAATTGGAGGTCTGCAAGAAATCCTCATACTTTCGAAGGTGTACTAATCATAATGTGAACGCAAAACCAATGAATCAACATCTCTAATCCATTGATTTATACTTAAGAATTACGATTACCTCGATCACACAAGTAACTCTTCCTACTCCCATTACCACTCAATCGTCTCAGCATGCTCATTTCAGAGAAACCAAAATGTCTAGGAAGGGCGTAAAATTTTGGTACCACAGATAACAACATTAACCAAAACGTTACTTTTTGTAAATACCATGTTGCTGTTGCTGCTGATGCTGATTTGGAACACCGACAAACAGCATTCTGTCGATGTTATCAAGCCGGCGCTGTACGGACTTGAGAACCGAATTCAACGACGAAACTCTCTTCCTAACGGCGGAAATCTTGGCGGCGCGTTGCATGATGAACGGAAACGGCGCAGCGTCCAACAACTTATCCAGCTCTGCCCACAAGAGCAAAACAAAGAGTAAATATCAAAATTACCAACAAAATTCAATATTTCATAAGAAAAAGGAGGGATTTTTTCAACTTTTTTTTTTTTTTTTTTTTACCGCTGGTGAGGCGATGGAGCGACTGAGAGAGGTGGTCCTGGCTGGCGAAGGTCTGCTGAGCTTTGTAATCGAAGTCTTTGATGACGGTGGTGAGCGTCGACGAAAGCGCCTTTGCCAGTGCCTTTGCCTCCGTCGACTGTAATCTGTTCTTCGCGTTCTCGTTCTGGTTCACAGTCACACTCGTCTCCTCTGATGACTCCAGCTCGGTTTTCTGGCTTTCCATTTTCTCAGCTTCACCAATGAGTTTGATTGATAGATTTTCTCACTTATTTTCCTATTAGTTTTCTCGGCAGCCAAACAGAAAATTAAATTTAAAATTTGGGGTTATTGGTTACCCGGCTTTTTCCATTTTGGGCCTAAGTTAAACAGTATTTTCCCCATTCTGGGCTTCCTGGCCCATGACCACATCTACAAGAATCAGCACAGAGATTAGGGTTCATAGAATCTTCAGACTCATCAGAAACCCTGTAGTTTTCTTCTGGAGACGTCGCGGCCATCGTTCTGGTATCACAGTAGCAGCATTTCCCATCGATCATGAGGGCCAAGGTAAATCATCAACACCCTCTTCTTAAATCTTTCTATTTTCAACCTTGAATTCGATGGGTTCTCTTTGTTTCCGTGTTCGAATCGAAAAATCTATCAAATCTGCCGGTGATGGTTGAATGAATTGCGTGCGGTGGTTGTGATTAAACTGTATTGTTTTATTGCCATCATTGTTTCAGTGGAAGAAGAAGCGCATGAGGAGACTGAAGAGGAAGCGCCGAAAGATGAGGCAGAGATCCAAGTAGCCGCCTTTTGCTCCGTCGTCCGCATCGCCGCCTTTTGCTCCGTCGTCCGCATCGCCGCCTTCTCATGCGGTGAGCTAACCCGTGTGAGGTTGTTTTGTAGACTGGAGGTTGCTCGTGAGGGTTTATTACTCTGAATTTCGGTTTTAGTAGTTTCGGGATTATAACTATGTGGATGTTAACGTTCTTATGACTGGTTTAACTCTGCTTCTAATTACATAATTAAGTATCGATTTCGTTAAATTGCAATGGCTTCTACTTGCTTTGATGTTTTTCGACCTTGATTTCCTCTGTTATTTTTTGTTCTAGTTGAATGATTGTGTTGTTATGATGCAATGTGGATCCTGGGTCGTGTTAGATGTCAAAGTTTAGAGCTTTTGTATCCTCTGCTCGACCTGGGATCGTATATGATGCATTGTTTTGTGCCCATTAGATTCAGTTCTTTAGATTTTAGAACACATAAACAAGGTCTCTAGGATTCATTGGCCAACCTGCAAAACCAGGACTTGTCCCCGGACACCATCAGCAGGTTCCTTGGTCCTGGTTTCTTCTCTCTATCGGTTGTTTATGTTTTCCGGTGTCAAGCTGAAAAAAAAAATCCTAGGCGTTTAGTATTTTAGTCTCGCAACTGCTTTCCTCTGTCACCATTCCCGGCCATCACCATTTGGCTATCTGCTCCTTAACTTATCTAATTATACCTTTCGCAGCAGCAAATGGATTTTTTGTTTCACCATTCATGCATAATCGTCTCAAGGCCTCCGAGAGTTTTTCAAAATTTTAGATTTGCAAAAACCCAGTTTGGTTGCTAACAAGTTGTAGGTATCAGGTAAGTGGGGATGTTTGGGTTATGTCATGTATCTGATTTATCCGAGTTGATCTTGAACTATGGTCCAACTTATATTGGTTCCGTTGTGCATGGATTCGCATTTCTTCACCCCGGTGAAAGAGGTCCTAAGTTTGAATGCCAGTCTCTCGTACTAGGCCTTGGAAGTTCACAACTGCGTAAGCATTCATGATATGAGAGTTTCTGCCAAACAATTACTTCTTTGCTGAAATAACTATATGCATTACAGCTCTTTGACGATAAATATATTTGCCTCTGCGCTGAGTTTCAACACGAGAAAACCCGATACACAATCTTCAGAGCAATGCTCTTTCAGAAAGAAAAAAAACAGAATCATGCATGTGGTTTGAAACAGATCTCAGAGGAACAGTTAGACTCAATTTACAAAAGGAAACCGGAGTTACAGCCCTTCATAAAATAATTAGCTTCTAGCAAATGAGGATACAGAGTGTAGGGCAAAAACTTCTTGTCTGAACTCGTTCTACGCCCATTTCCAAATCCTGTATCGATGGATATTCACAACAAAAGATTCAAACCGCCCTCTGAGTTTCCCAAACTTCTTGCTCCTTTCCTTTAACAGTGTTTCCTTTTCGTTTTCCTTCAAGTTTCTATCCCGGTAAATCCTCAAAATCATACTGCATGATCAATCTTTCCACTGCATTCGAACTCATAACATGTCGCAGGTGCAACTCTTTTAAGACTCTGGCTGCCAGTTCTAGTTCTCCTTCGTGCGCAATTCCTTCCACCAGAATGGTGTATGTCATCTCATTAGGCATACACCCTTTCTCGATCATCATCTCAAAAACCTGGAAGGACAAGTCTGTTCTTCGCGATTTGCAAAAACCGAGTATAAGAGCATTGAAATTGTCAGTATCAGGCCTAACGTTGTTTTCTTCCATTACCTTGAAAATCTCCATCGCCTCATCAAGCATACCCTCCAAACACAACCCTCTGATCAGAGATGAATACGTATAAGAATCCGGCGTGAAACCATGCTTGGTCATTTCGTACAATATCTGAAACGCTGGAAACGTGTTTCCTTTGCGACACAAACTGGAGATTACGTTTTTGTAGAACTCGAAACTGGAGAACTTTTGTTTATTACAGAGGCTTTGAATGATAGAGAATGCCTCTGGCACCAAACCTCTCTCACAGAGCACAGCAATGGCATTGAATGTTCCCTCATTAGGATTGCACCGCCGATGAATCATTTGGTCTAGACACTTCACCGCACCATCTACATTCCCCTCTTTGCAGAGACGAGCAATGATCGGATTGTAGCTGGCAGCAGTAGGTTTGAAACGACCTCTCAGCATTTCGTCCAAAACTCCAAGAGCATGCTCAGTTCTACCATGAAGTGCAAGTGAACCGATTAAGATGTTATACGTAACTATGGAAGGGGCCCGGTCCTCGCCTTCCATCTCAGACAGAAGCACATTCGCCTCTTCCCACCTTCCCTCGTAACACAAGCTCCTCAACACGATGTTATAGCTCACAACATTTGGATCGAACCCCATTGAAGGCAAACTCCTAAAGAACCGCAACGCCTCATCAGTCCTACCTTCCTTACACATGCCAGTTAACAAGACATTGTAACTTACCAAATTAGGCTTTCCACCTTTAGCAATTATCTCCTGCAGGAGCTTCATGGCTTCATTGACACCTCTTTCCTTATAAGCAGCTTCCAGCAAGAAAGAGTACGTATAAACATTCGGAACCAACCCCTTCTGTATCAGTCTATCCAAAAGCTGCAAGCTCTGATTCAAGTTTCCGCGCACGCAAAGCCCTCTAACGAGCGAATTGTAGGTCACAGTATTCGTCGGATATCCATACTCCTCCATCTTCTCTACCAGCTGCATTGCATACCCAATGTTCCCTCTTTTACACAAGTAATTCACCAAGAAAGTATAAGAAGCTGCATCAGGTATAATGCCGGAAACAACCATCATTTCGATGACTCGGACCGCCTTTCGCATCTTATTCGCCTTGCAGAGGTCATACAAGAGCTGAGTTGCCTGAGCCACATCAGGCTTCTGGCCCTTCCCCACCACAGACTCCAAGTGCAGAAAGGCATCAATGAGTCTGAGCTCCCTACTTCTTCTGTCATTCTTGGCATGCCTCCAGTTGGGCAAGGTGAAAACCGTGTCTTTCGGAGAAATCGTGATCTGGGTAGTCGCCAAAACTCTGGAAAAGCCCTTGCTGAGTGAAAGGGGTTGGAGATTCCTGATGTGGGAGAAGAACCCACAAGTCTTTCTGGTGGCTTCTGGCGATGGGTGTGCAATTGGAGACACTGAATTTACAAGAACCGCCATTGACAGAGCTAAAATATGCTACAAAGATCGAAACTTTTGCAACAGATAACAAAAATTAAAATTCTGGGTTGGTTAAATTCTCATCAGATGAACATAAACAAATGGATTACCGAATGTTTTTTCAGGATGAGCACGGATAATTTTAACACGAATTAATCAAAAACCCGAGAGATGAATAAGAAATGGAGAAAGGGGAAAGAATCAACCAGCTGCTGGCTTTTTTCAGGAATGATTGGTTGGTCCATTTGCTATCTCACTGCTAAAAGTTTGAGCCTTTTCCATTTGTAATCTGGTAACTGGTAATATATGTAGAGTTAGAACTTTCATTTGCTTATGTTTCACATTGCTCCGTTTCTTCCGCTGTCCATTCCCGTCCCGTCACTTTGTTATCCAAATAAGTTAAGGGGGTGACTTCACATCCACACGCTTTTTGACCAGCTTGTCAGGCACGCTCTCTCTTGTCCGTCATTAGTGATGGATTCAGGATTTTAAAATTAAGTGGACCTAATTAAGGTTTGCTAGGTGTTAGTTGAGCGGCGGATTAGGACCTAGCGTCTATGTTTCTCAACGGAGCTTAGACAGAGGTCTAAACAAACTAAACAGATTTAAGTAAATTTATTGTATATCAAATATATAAGTACCTAATTGGACAACAATTAAAGAAAAAAAAGAAAATGAAAAATGGGGAGTACTTTCTTCATCATTGGAACCAAGCTCCAAGAACAGCAGAGCTTTGGTGGTCTGCTTTGTGTTTCTCTTCGTTTGAAATTAGATATTTCTTCTTGGTTCAAAACTTCTATTGCACATCATCTGCACAACCATGGTGGTTTTCTCTCTCCCACCACCTGCCCAAACCATTGGGTGGTCCTCGCAGGTCCTCACAGGTGCTGCTTCGGACTTCTGGGTGGTCCCGTGATCACTTGGATTCATGAATGGATCCGTCCCTGTTCTTGACTCCCAAGTTTGTTGATTTTTATTATAAAAATTGAGTGCCTTTATTTGATACCAATTTCCTTGCATGAGTAGGAAATCAAGAATCAAAACGATTTTAATTTTTATTCCTTGTAAGTAAGCATATCCTTAGTGGAAGGGATGAAGGTAAATTTATCTCCTGTTTTCTAAGTAAAGGTTATACGGTAAAGATAACGATTAATGCAACCTTATTAAAGGGAATATTTGGGACATAAAAGCCTACGATAACTCGTCCTTGGTTGCCAGATCTACGAGGGTTTCAATTTGACGAATCAACCGTAATTTGAAGATAAAATGAGGAAGAAGATAGATGGGAACTCCTACTCTTGACTATTTTTGTGATCCCCAAGTGGGATTTCCAATCATCCATCCCTTTTGTTTTCTAAAGGAGTGGATTTTTTGTACGAGTGTTCAACAAGTGAACTGTAAAAGAGTGAACTAATTATCAGATCGACAAAATTGTACAAATGATATGTCAAGACCATATTGTTCATTGGTAATGAATTTATACTTCCAGTTTATCTTTGAATAAATTGATCATAAACGACATTACCGAGCTTGTTCGGTCGCTACCCACCGAAAATCTCGTTCACCAAAAATATCGACAAATTTCATCTACGAATTTGCTACAAGATCTTGTTAGAACCGAGCTATTTGTGTTCGACACCAATCCAGCTCGTTTATTTTTCATTCGTCCTATCAACATATTCTCAGAGCATCCGTATGCACCCTTTAGGATGACTTTGCCAATAGATTTGCGACATTTAATATTCCAATATTTGTCTTTGGGGAAACAAAGTGATATTGGTTGGATAGAATCAAACACATAACCTCGAGGGCATGAGTAAATACTCTTAACGGCATCAGTTACAAGCCCGACATTCAATAACCTGGATACTGAAAATCACCAGAAATCTCTACAAGAACAATCTCCATTTTTGAAATGGTGAAACCTCAAGGAATCTCTAACAATAATCTGCACACCAACAATCTTGGCCATGAACTTGATGGCATTATGGCAGTCCCCACATATCCTCAAATTCTTAAATACCCGAATCGTCGATTTGCCATTCATATTGAGTATCCCAAAAGCTACAGCAAGTTTCTCACTGTGGTTGCAAAGGATCCCCACTTTCTCCTCTTGATCCACATCTTGCAGAACAAAATCAGTGTTGGGGACATACCCTGCCAATCTCATCTTCTCACCCATGTCAACCATAAACTTGTATATCTCCTCACTACGCTCGTTACTCCTATCACCGGAAACAAAAGAGTAGACTGTATTTCTAACCTGAACCCAAGAACAACCCGGTGTTTTTGTGATTCCTCTGTCTCTCATCAACTTCCTGGTTTCCGAAGCTTCTTCCCATCGATTGGCAGTGACTAAAATGTTGGACAACAGTACATAGTTGCCGGGGTTATCTGGTTCAATTTCGAACAGCTTGTTTGCTGCAATTTTTGCTAAGTCCACATTTTTGTGCACTCTACACGCACCAAGCAATGCTCCCCAAGCACCGGGAGCAGGTTCCATTGGCATTCTTTGTATGAACTGATATGCCTCAACTAGACGACCCGCACGGCTAAGCACATCAACCATGCATGAGTAATGATCTGCATCAGGTTCTATTGAGTGATCCGTCCTCATTGAATCAAAAACCACGATGCCTTCATTAACCAGCCGAGAATGGCTACAACCGCACAAAACACCAGTGAAAGTAACAGAATTGGGCTTCACCTTGGAGTCTAACATTTTTCTGAACAGCAACAAGGCTTCTTCTCCATCTCCATGCATCGAGTTTGCAATGATCATTGTATTCCAAGCAACTGTATCCCTTCTTGGCATCATATCAAAGACCCTCCGAGAAAGTTCCAACTCACCGCATTTTGCATACATGAAAACCAAAGCTGTTGTGGTAGCCAAGTCCTCCATTAAACAAGTCCTAAAGATGTAACTATGTACCTCTTTGCCTGCCCTTAAGCTCTCCAAATCTTTGCAAGCTGGTAACAAACTAGTAATTGTGATCTGATTGGGCTTAATTCCTGATTCTTGCATCTGTCCGAGCATTTTCAGAGCCTGTATTGTCTGCCCATTATTCAAGCACCCACCAATAACAGCATTCCATGAAGCACCATCCAATTTAACACCTTCCCTTCTCATTCTACAAAATAAAGCTACGCCCTTTTCGCAATCTCTGTTTGAGAAATATGCAGTTAGAAGTACATTCCAGGATACGACATCTCGTTTAGACATCATATCAAATACCAACTGAGCTTGTTTAATGCTCAGACAACTAGCATAGATATTTACAAGGGCGCTGCTAACAAAAACATTCTCTTCCATTCCATGTTTGAGAACAAACCCATGAATCTCTCTTCCCAATTTCAAATCTTTCAGTTCTGAGCAAGCAGGTAGGATTGAAGACACTGTCACAGCATTGGGTCTCACTCCATTCAACCCCATCTCTCGAAATGCCACCAAACCTTGTCCAGGCAGCCCGCAGTTAACATAACAAGAACACAAAGAGGTCCAAGACACCACATCTTTCACCGCCATGCCGTTGAAAACCCGTCTCGCCCCATCAACATATCTACATTTTCCAAACATATCGACCATTGCATTACCCAAAGCGACATCCGAATGAAACCCAAATCGAATTGTTTCATGGTGAAGCTCTTTCGCATTTCTAACATCACCAAGAGCAGCACACGCCTTAGCAACTGATAAAAGCAGAAGGCTATCGGGTGCTATTCGCCGAGCTCTGAGTGAAGCGTAAAGACTTACAGATTCCTTGAGGAGCCCATGTCGCGTGTAACCTGATATGAGCACGGTCCACGCACGCAGGTCTGGTTCGGGAATTTGGTCGAACAGGTGGCGTGCACGTTGTAGATCGCCGGAATTACAATAGATTTTCAAGAACCTAAGGCTCAGGTGAGGCGGGACGTTGGTGGGTAGTTTTGAAAGCATGTGATATTATTGTTTTAATGAATTTTGCATCTTGTAATCTCTACGGAGAATCTTCAAGTTTGCAAGTGCTTTTGAAAAGCAGTTGAGAAGTTCAGTTTCTTCGCGCCAGGACAGGTAATAAGCGGACGATGACCGTGTCTAGGCATGAAACGACATCCCCCTTGTGCTTATTACCTTTATTTTAGGCATGCAACGACTTTCCGTCCGATTGCATTATATTTCTGTTTTTTTTTTTTTTTTTTTTGAAGATCAACTTTGTAAATTAATCCAATAGAAAAATAGTTTAACTGTTTAATTAATGTTGATAAAATTTCAGTGTTTATTTAAATAACACGATTCGTCTATTTATTAGGTAACTATTAAATGATTAAACGATTTCACATTTTGTTGATGTCTAGCTGAATTGATTTTTAAATAGTGCTCTACAATTCGACCAACTAACATTTTCTTCCTAGCTTATGCACAGGAAGGTGCGAAGGACCTCGGTTCAGATTTTTATACAGCAACTGTCCACGGCAGTTGATCCGTATGCTGACATGAAGCTTGTAGTCTTAGCTGGGAAACAGTGACATGAGATTATAAGTTTGCAAGAAATATACTTTTGGATTACAAGTTTGCTAGGAGCAGTTCCTAAAGCACAACAAACACTGCTAAGTTTTGACATGTCAATTGTTTGAGGAATGGATGAAAAATTTATAATTAGTCTCTTCAAATTATGGAGAGATTTTTCTAGTGAGCCTGGAAAAGGAGCTCGTTAAACACTTGTCATAATACAAATGAAAAATGGAAGGACACTGAAAATATATATTTTATCCACTTATATTATCACATGTAATATATTATTTCACGTGAAATAATGATGGCTGGTTATACGAGCGTTGATTGAAATTTCAATCATATAAATAGGACCTTTTAGGTCATTTGTTAAAGGTCCTGCACCAACCACACCTTTGCATTCTATTGCCCGAGCTTTCCATTCTACGCAAGGCAGGATTTATCTTTCTAAAACAAGGGGCGGGCACTTCGTAAATCACCGGAACGAACATATCTCCAGCATGATACCTTTTTCTACTACCCTGATATAAAACCTAGAGATTTGAGGTGTATGTGCAAGTGTAAATTAATCAAGCCCAATTCGATGTTCATTTGATTTCTTGTTCTTTGAGACAAAGAATGGAAGGAGCAGAGGGGGAGAGAGAGAGAGGAGTGAGAAGTTCTGCCGGCGACTCAACAACGCTTAGAAAGAAGGGGATTAAGCTGCTGTCGAATAATGTGATAGAGTTTTTATTTTTTGATCTTGGTAATGGCGTTAAAATTTTGTTGTGTTCTTTCTAAGAGCAAATATATTCTTAGTATAATATCACAAGTAAGGATGTCTAACCATATGGACTTATTAGACCTCTTCAAATTAACAACTCTATGTAAACTAGGGTTTACATAGAGTAGTTTACATAGAGTTGGTACAAATTAAATTTGGTTTTTGAGATGAAAACTAAAGTTACTTAAAAATGTAGGAAAATGTAAAGATGAATTATAGCGAGATTCAGAGATGATGTGAATAGGACTAGGGATTTCTACTTCACCATTACAAGTTAATTAAAATGATACAACGAATACAAACAGAGCACAAACATAACAAAAAGGAGAAGAATCCCACACCACCAGGATCATGAAGAGGATGGGAGCTGCAGCAGATCGTTGTTGTCAAACACGATACGGCTGGTGCATGTGTAAATGTTATATTGAATACTTGAACTACAAGCCTCTATAACTTATGATTGCAAAGCCTTTTATTTTTTCATAAGGTTTCGAAGTAAACCGAATACAACCGAACCTGACCTGAATTTCATTGGTTTAGTTGGGAGTGGTTTCTCAATAACACTTGGAAGGATTCGGGTTTTAAAGTTTTCAGCTTGATAAGAGTGTGGCCGGCAGGACGGGCGGCCTGTTTCGTTTGATTCTGCAGAACCAACCCGATTCATGCCCATCGGTCTTTGGATGAAGGCATCACTTTCGAATTTAGTCATGGCATCATCATATGCCTCTATTCCGCCAGCCTCTTTGGTGTCAGCTAAAACTGTTAGGTTCTTCAATCTTCATGGGCGGAGGCGGTACGACCACCCATGTAGGTCTCCCCCAACCGAAATCAATATCATAGAGAGGAAATCTGCGCATGCTACTGTAGGTAGACATAACCATCCTTCCTGGTCTGGCAAGCCTTTGAACAAATCGGTTGAGGTAACTCCTGTGCTCCCCTGTTGTAGCCTTTTCACACGGTCCTTCTCAATCTTTCTTAGTTCTTCTCGTACCTGCTTTACCATGTCATGACAAGATTCTTGATCATAGACTCCGCTGCTGCTGCTGCTGCTGCTGATCAAGGGAGTTGTAAGAAAAATTTGATAAATATTTCTAAATGAACAGCGTGGCAATGGTGGATCAGTCCTGGGACGTAGGTTCACAGTATAGAATGCCCCATGAAACATATTCTCATCAATAGGATGATCATCCTTGGTAGCTTCTGTGAATCGCCTCCATATGTAAGCGGAAAAAGTTTCAACACGCGATGGACGTTTTTCACGATCATCTTCCGCTAAACTGGTATATTTTTCTCTGAGATCCTCTATAGTAGGGGTATTGGACACAAAGCTCTTTTTTACTTTATTTGTTGTGATACTGCCGAGCGTATCATAGCCAGTAACATCATTGGCAGGTGGGAAGACTGCGGCGGAAACAAACTCTGGACGCTCGATTTTTGCTTCATCTTTTTCTCCCCGGCCAATGGCAGCCCAGGTTTTTGTGAACATGAGCATAGATAACCCACCTGCCAACTTGTGGGAAGTGCATAGACCAATGGCAAAGCCGCCTCCACATTCAAAGATATTGAGCTGGACGCCTAGGGCAAATTCACTATTGTTATGATCATGTAGCTTAAATGGGACGAGTTTATAGAGTTCACCGGGCATTGGATTTTTGACAAAATCACAAAGTCGGCAGTTGGTTACTTGAGCTTCAAGGTAGGGTATACCACTATACCCTCGTCATTGCATTCTACAAATGGTTGCCGATTTTGACTCGCCCGGCTAGTGGGTAGAAAAGGGCCAACACCTCAGATAAGGATTTTTGACACGCCCCGATCCCGATATTCCCCGAATACCAGGATAGGCACGTGCTGGCTGACACCCGAGGGTGACGAAAGCCATTTATTGCATGCAAATGCTGAAAACAAGGGGTAGATAAGGCTTATAAATATAAAAGAATAATCAATATGCATTTAAGGAACGTGTTCAGAGCATACAACTAACTAGAACCCAGTGTTTGCCAACACATAACCCATTTGAAAATTGTACCTTGGGATTTAAGAGAAGTGGCTACCATGTTAATAGCAAACTTAAGTAAAAGAACGAGAAGTCATCTTCCTTAAGAAACAGTATCTCTTGGGAGCTGTTGTAGTGCTCAATTCACCTCTCCACTTTGTTTAGCAACAGATTTCTAGTCAAACAAGGTCAAAGTTGATGGAAAGAATGACTTTCAAGTGATCAACCTAAAAACAAAAGAGAGTACACACCTTTCGAGAAAAGTGTAAACATTATTTGATTCTTGCCTCGACCGCGCTGTGGTGCCATCCCAGAGTCCACCAAACAGATCTGCTGGAAGTGTTTCGACAACCACGTACGCACAAACAAAAGAGTCCTTGAGTGAAGCAGTGAAAAGATGCATTGAGATGGCACATAACGTTGGAAAAGGATCGATATGATGCTTATGAATTATAGTAAGACAGTGATACAATCCGCTGACCTTCTGTACTAAAACCTGCAACCAACTCTTACTAAAAGACCATACAAACCTCATGCCCACGTGCTCGTGAATCGAAGGATCCTGGTATGAGGTAGTGGAAAGCTGTGTTGAGGCTCGCATCATCGAAAAGGTCTACCAGAGTATGATATGATGGTTATGAATTTTAGCAAGATAATGAGTGGTGACCATTCAATTCAGCGTGAAGATAGTGATGCAATATACTGCTCAGCTGCACCACAATCTTCATTAGTCTCTTACCAAAATACAGCTTAAACTTTACATCCATGTGGAACTCTTTCTAGTAAGTCTGGTAAGCTTGTGAAAAGATTATACTCCCAACATTTCTGTTTAAAATGATAAGAATTAGGTGCATACTTCCGCCGAATTGATTGATCGTGAATTCTTCACTGATTGAGTGAGAAACCATGTTGAGAAGGCTAAAATAACACTTAAGAATTTGAGGATCAAAACATTCCATTAAATCTAGAGTACAAGATATCTGGATGAGTGAGAAATCATGTCGAGAACAAATGTTTTTTTTTTTCTTTTTATTTTTTATTTTTTATTTTTTTTTTACCGTTCGTAAAATGTTCTGGCATGATCTAGTTCACATTAAGAAACAAACCAGCGAAGGAAGGTGAAGATGCAGAAATAGTAGTCACTGTTTATGATTATTTGGTCAATCATCACAGTAAGGTTGACTGGCTTCTTAGCCAAAAAAGAAATAGGTCTAAGCTCAAGAGTATTTAAGAACTGCTTAAGATTTGACGAGGCCAAAGGCATTTCGAAATTCACAATACTTTGTGAGAGCTAAATCAAAGTTCAAAAATTAAACATGGAACCTCTGAATCAACATAATGACAAGGAAGAAAGATACGAAGCAGTCTGCGTATGCATGCAGTGACACGATTGGCTACCTTAAAGTGATGCCCTTTAGCAAACCAAAGCTCAATGAATCCAAAAAAGTTCAGAGTCAAGCTCAATCTTCGTACAATGGTGAATATGGTGGAATCTCAAGTCATTACACTGAAAATTACAAGGCAGAACAATTAATGGACAAGAGCATCGGTCAGTTGGGCTACACGCAAGAGGCTAAGTTCACGTCCACTGAAAAGTACATGGACAAGGTGCTAGGGTTTATCGCCGAGTACCACACCTAAGTGAAGTTCAAGGAGTCTGTTTATTCAAACAAGATTGGATCTTCATCATCCAAATCCAACTATAACAACAACAAGAATCACAACTCCTTTTAGAAATTAGTGAGAATGGCGTCTGCTACTGAGGAGTTTCCCAAGAAAAGCATTTAATGTAAACGAAGTCAACACTCGAAGAATTTGGTGTGAAGCTTACGGTCAAAGATTAGGGGGACTTGACTTCACTATTGAGGTAAGCAAGGAGGTAATCGATAGAACAATCGCTGAGAACTTATTCTAAAGATCCACACGAATTTCCTCAGCGGGAACGATTCTGAGAACATTGATTCGATCCCACGAAATCACCACTCACTAAGCTTCGTAACAACTATCGCTCACTAGCTTTCTCCAACACACACTTTGAATGTTTCGAGCAATTTCCAAAGAGATATAACTCTGTCCGCCATTCCTAGGAAACGCATGCTACAGAGTGATATCATCGTTTTAGAACTCCAGTTGGTCTTTAGCCAATTCGTACAGTCAAGATTTTTTCGTTTCCCAAGATTTTGATGTAGAGCTAACTCCGCCCACAATTCCCAGGGAACGCATATTGCAGAGTGGCATCGCCATTTCGGATCTACAGCTGGTCTTGACCAGACTTCCTCAAACTGAGATTTCACACGTCGCTTCCAAGTAACACCGACTCTGTTCGCCATTCCTAGGGAATGCATGTTGCAAAGTATCGATCTGATGTCGAAAGTTATCCAACAATCCACTTCATCACTACTAAGGCACAATCCGGACATGAATTCTTGTATTTCAACCAGAAGGTGACAATTCAAATAGAGAAAGGTTTGCACAACTGCGCCGAATGACACCAAATTCGGAAGTTGTGACATCCAAATAACGTTATGACAGACACACTACTACAATAACAGAAGGTCCTAAGTATGCTCTGAACAAAACCACGCTGTGATACCAATCTGATATGCCCCGATCCCAATATTCCTCGAATACCAGGATAGGCACGTCCTGGCCGACACCCGAGGGTGACAAAAGCCATTTATTAAGTGCAAATGCTAAAAACAAGGGGTAGATAAGGCTTATAAATATAAAAGAATAATGAATATGCATTTAAGGAACGTGTTCAAAGCATACAACTAACTAGAACACTAAAAGAAATAATATAAAATTGAATGAAACAAAGGATGAATCCTACACCGAGAGGACTCGAAGATACCAATGCGGAAGTGCCTTGATGCTGGGATTGTATGCCTCGATTCTAAGTCCTGAAGGGGGCGCAAAACAAACATGAGTGGACCAAGTTGATATATATATTAAAACAGTTATCAACGTACTAAATCCTAGGTTTTATGAAAACACATATATATCATGATAAACATAGGTTTTCCGAAACCTAGCATGTCGTGCAATGTTTCAAATCATAACTTGTATATATAATAATCACTAGTGAATATTCGAAAACCCCTTGGTCCATGCCGGCTCCTCGTCCATGTGGTAATAGCCAGAGGAAACACACTCCAGGCCCTATGCTAACACCAAATTGTCGCCCGGGACGGACCAGAATCTATCCATACGTCCCATAGCGGAATAAGGACCACTAGGTAAGTACAAAACCATTGAACATACATATATTGAAAAGCAACTTCATAGTATAAAGTCATCCATCATCTATACTATAAAGAGGTGTTCTAAACATGTTCTAAATATCATATCATCATCCATCATATATTCTATAAGAACACGAGTTGTAGAAAAAATAGTAATAATTCAATCTAGCCTCAGTAAGCATGTTATCTCATAAAACATAGTCGTCAAATCATGCTTTTCATGTATGCATTTCTACTATCAAAACATGCATTTTTAGAACGGGGTCCATTCACAGTACTTAGTTGCCAAAGAGCCATGCAATTAGCGAAGACGGAAACGCCACAATTAATTGCCCCTAAGCACATAAAGGGTACATTTAGTCAAACTCTACTTAAATGATTGAATTTGAGAAAACGGACTTCAAAAACGGGTTCAGGACGTCAAAATTAGCATAGGAGGGGTCCTGGACGAAAACCCGAAAAGTCAACAATCAAAGTCAACGTTGATCAGTCAAAGTCAAAGTCAACGCTGACCGTTTAACGGGTCAACTATCAGACCGGGTCAAAGTCAACGGATCCAGGTCAAGGGTTTTGGGTTAGATTGGGTTGGGCCAAAAGGGTTAGGACTTAGGTTAGGTTTAGGTTTATGTAGGTTGGGCTTAGGATAATGGGTTAATGGGTTAAAGGTTTAGCTATTTTGGTGGGCTGGGATTTAATGGGTTTAGGATTAGGTTTTGGGTTACTCGGGCCTAGGTGGGAGGCCCAAAGGCTGAGGCCTTAGGTTTTAAAAGAAAAGGGCTGAGGGAAAATTGGGTTTAGGGCTTGGGCTCAGGGCCCCTAACAGCTCACGGCCCAAAGGCCTTTAACAAATAATTTAAAACAAAGCAAAATAATAAAAAGGGGCTTGGGCTTGGGTCTGAAATAGGCCTAAGGCCCGATGGTCTTTGAGGTGGCCTGAAAGGCCTAAGTTCCTTGGGTTTCTGGGCTTGGTAGGAACGGCCCGAAGGGCTTGGGTTTGGTGGGTCGCCAGACCTCAAGAAAAATAAGGCTGGATTTCGGCCGGAAAACTGAACAAACTTTAAACGTTAATAACTTTGTCAATACTCAACCAAATCGAGTGATTCAAAAAACGAGAATCATAGCTCTCGATAAGACGAAGAGAATGGTACCTCACATGACGTCTAACTCGCTGTGGTTTAGCCGAAAACTGGGTAAGATTCAAATGGATATAACATCTTCAATAGTCAATGAAATTGGGTGATTCAAAAAGTTGTAGCATTCAGCGAGACGAAGAGATTGATACCTCGCGCGCTGGCCAACTAGTCGTGATTTAGCCGGAAATTTCCTCGAAAAGGGTGGTGCTCATCGGAAAACTGGGGAAGTTTTCCCCCGTGAGGTTCCTACGTCGAAACATCGATAACACTTCTTAAAATCACTTCCCAACATACATTAAGACATGATCTACAACTTTTGGATGAGGTTCAAGGCTTACCTTCGCTGGAAGAGAAGGAAACTCGCCGGAGAACTTCGGTGAATAGTGTAGGCCGAGAGAAAGGGATGGGTTCCGGGTGTTCTCTTTCGATTCTAAGCTGACTAGGGTGTTAATGAAGATATTGATGTTGTTGTGGTGTTGTTTGTTGGTGAGAAAAACCCTCGGATGGGGCTAAGATAGAGAGAGCCGAGAGAGAGTGATAAGGGAAAGTGAGGGAGAAGAAAGAACTGAGAGAAAAGGGAGAGAGAGATCGGGGACACAAATCAGGGGTGGGCCCTTTTGGGCACACCATTTAAGACCCAAAAACCATTTTTAAAAGGAAAATATCGCCAAACTTAGTGAAAATACAAAAATACCCTTTTTGTTTCGTAAATCCTGGGACGGGTTGTTACAATTTCTTTAGGTGTTTGGATATTTCAGCCACTGCGTGGGGTCTGGTCTCACCATTGAATTCATAGATAAAATAAGCAAAATAAGGTATATAGACAGAAGTTCTGTTTATATACCTTATTTTGCTTATTCAGATGGACTAACTAAACTAGTTACGACATCGCATTGATAGCCTCTACTCGTGTCCTAGCTCGTCTGAGAGCTAAATTTGCCTCAATTGTTTGTCTTTTGCCTTCAGCTTTCCTCAAATTAGCTTCTGTTGTTTCAAGAGTTTGTTGAGCTTCTTGATCATGATTACTGAGGAATGTCTTTATCAAAGTATTTTGGCTTCTCATTTCGGGCAATTGGCAATAATTTTTATGTGGACATCTGAAAATCTATTTCATGTAGCTTGGCAAGGAAATTTTGAGGCATAGGTACAAGATCCTTTACATGTAAGAGCTATGCTCATGCAATTTGGGATTCTCATTTTGGTCAACCGGTTCTAGAAGCCTGTACTCATTGAGGTGCTTTTAGCCCAGTGAATATCGCTTATTCTGGTGTTTATTAGTGGTGTTATACAATCGGTTTACGTACTAATGAGGATCTAAGAGGTATAAATTGGGGGACTTATTTGATCAAAAAGGAAAACTGGTAATGGCGAAGATGGTTTGGGTTGGAGAAGATGGTTTGATAATCTCCTTGGAGGAGATTACTTCAATGTTCATTATCTTTAGCTAATTGGTCGTTTGCTTCTCACTTCGCTGTGTCATCGAATATGTACACACAACACAATACACTCAAAGATAATATATGCACATTTTCTTCCTGATTTCTGAATCAATTGAATTGGTAAATTATAACAGCTGAACAAAGTACCTACTAAGTTGACCAATATTGCTAACCATTAAAATATTGGGTAATGATTTCTATAATACGGGCAAAATGATAAAAGTATGGAGATTTATAATATTTGTTTGCTCTTCTTCAAGGCTCATTTCTAATATGTGACGTTAACCAAACCGATTCCACTCCTATCATTTTTCACATTACTTAAATAAATCATAAATCAACTTAAATGTTAAAATGGTCTCTGTGTTTTAGTCATTGGGTCAATTTAGTCCCTATATTTTCAATTTAGCCAATTTAATCATTGTGTTTGTCTTCGTTAGCTAATTAAGGAATTTCCATCTAATTTTTGTAAAAAAAACTTATAAATTATTATAAACTTATTTATTTGATTTAAAATATTTAAATATATGAAATAAAATTAAAAATTAAAAGAAAAATTATTCTCCTCCTTAACATTACCCTATCTTTTCTATGTCACAACCCTAATCATTTTTCAGATTGGAAGCTTTATCTCTTATATGTGTTATTTCTCATTGATTTGCATTTTTCCTTAAAGAGAAAGGGTAATTATATCTCATATAATTTTTTTTATGAACTTTTTAAAAGAGAATGAATGAAATGTCCTTAATTGGCTAACAGAGACAAACACGAAGACTAAATTAGCCAAATCGAAAACATGAAGATTATATTGGTCATATGGCTATAAACATGGACCATTTTGACATTTAAGCCTTAAAAATTATACAGTTATGAAAAGCATAAACATACAATCATAATAGGTTTTGGGGTTGTCTCGAATAATAGGTTGATCACATAGGGTAAATTGCTGTTTGATCTCCTAAACTATTACCCAGTTGAAATTAACCCCATGAACTATTTTTTTGGTAAATTAACCCCATGAACTATTTAAAATCAACCAATTAACCCATTGCCGTTAGATTTCGTCCACTATTCTGTCAAATTCAAGGGCAAATTAGTCTTTTCATAATCAAATCTTACTTGTCTATTATAACCACCAATAAAATATTGACACGTGGACATGAAATAATTCAAAAATTTATAGCATACTAAGAAACATAAAGAAACCACACGTTTACATAACTGACCATTTCACATTGTCATACACATTATTATGTGTCCACATGTCATAATTTTATTGGTAGTTATAATTGACATGTAAGAAGTGATAATAAAAAGACTAATTTGCCCTTGAATTTGACAGAATAGTGGACAAAACTTATTGACAAAAGGTTAATTGGCTTATTTCAAATAGTTCAGGGGGTCAAACGGCAATATACCCAATCACATATGGGAAAGTCAAACCAACAATAGTTTAATACGAAAAACTTGCGATTCATGGGATACCACCAGATCATACATAATGCTAATGGTAATTTATTTATTTATTTTAGGATGAAGTGCCGATTTAGTCCGCGAACTATCACCTCAGTGAAATTAGGTCCCTAAATTCATTAAAATTTGCTAATTTCATCCCTACTATTACATTCAAAGTTATTTTATCCAATTTTTTGTCAACTTAAGTCACTTGACACACTTTAGAGTGTAATAGCGTTCTTTTTCTTGCCTGTAAGCCCTTAACATTTTATATAGGTTGCGAATCTAACGTCTAATTTACCCTCAAAAGTTAACTTCATACAATATTTCTTTATGAAAAAATTTCAATCTACCCTCCAATATGTATCACATGCAAGTAACGTGACTTAAATTGACGGAAAATTGAATATAGTAGCTTCGAATATAATATTAGGGATGTAATTGGCAAATTTTTATAATTCAAGATGACTGATTTTTCTGAAAAAAAGTAGTTTAGAGACCTAATTTTCATTTAGGTGACAATTCAAGAACTAAATTCACAGTTCATCCTTTATTTTAATAAAAGGGATATCACGAGGGAGAGGAGATTCGAATTTCAGACCTCAGTAAGAATGATCTTAATCAGTTGAGTTACAAACCGTTGCAACAATTTATGGTTTAGCACAAACCTTGTACCACAATATCCCTCTACTCCTTTTGAATCACAACGTGCTACGCATGACTTACACATTTTAAATATATTTATATGCGTAAATTGACAAAGGGAAAGTCAAATATTTGAAGTAAATTAATAATCTTAGATCATACTAGAAGAAACCTCTTATAAACCAATTAAAGTAGCTGAATCCACATAATAAAATTGGTCTCTATTGAATTTATATTAAGAATAAAGAAGATAATATTTAATAAATAACTTATTGAATCACATTATTGCTAGCCCATTGTGAGGCTAAACCCACCCCCCTCCCCCTTAGGGTAGGTAATATTGTTTGTTAAAAAAAAAACAATCATTTAACAACTAATTTAATCACATTATTACCTGAGTGCGAAATACCATTTTTTATAACAGGCATTACACGCCTCTTAAGATGTTTTGAACATGTTTAAAAATAGAGAAAATAATATTCAATCAACAACTGATTGAATCGCATTATTGCTTGCCTATTGTGAGGTACTAATTATTAAAAAAAAAAAATTGTACAAAAAAACTTAATTATTAAAAAACACTATTAAAATGACGAAAATACCTTTGCCACATTTGATGCATTATTTTGAGTTGCTTTTAAAGTTTTTTGTTTGAGGGGGCATTTTTGTCCAATTATTTTTGGTGCAGCTTATGACACTAAAAAAACATTGTTCATTGAGCTCTTGGTTTTATATATAAAGATATTGTAATGCAATTTCACCCATCTTAACTGTTTCTATAAATTTTAATCTAATGGATGGGCCATAATTGATGGAGAATATATATGACTTTATGAAATTGTCATTACAATTATATTAGTAAATTAAAGAATAATTTCATAGAGTAACATATTGGTTTTACATGACAGAGTCATGTTAACTGTCCAGTTGACTTGTATGATTCCAAGATAGGGGTCCTGGCTGTTAAACTAATAAAATGAGGTTTATAGGAGTAGGATTCTCTCTCTTATTTTTTTTCCCTTCATTTCTTTCTCCTCATATTTGAACTGTTACGATTAAATCATGTCAACATCTTATATTATAAAGAAAGAAAGACAAACTAGAAAGTGTGAGGATA
Source organism: Pyrus communis (assembly GCF_041283825.1). Classification (NCBI taxonomy): domain Eukaryota; kingdom Viridiplantae; phylum Streptophyta; class Magnoliopsida; order Rosales; family Rosaceae; genus Pyrus; species Pyrus communis. Next base: position 24,308,972 of record NC_142574.1, read on the forward strand.
AGGGAAGGAAGAGCAGGGGAATATGACGGGAGAGAATTTTACTCCATTACGTAGTGTGTTGCTATGGTAGCAGCTTGGAGCCCTGACGTAGGTTTCTAACAATTATTAGAGCATCTTCAACAACCTAGCCAAATGAAACCTTTTATATTAGTTTTACAAAAATATAGAAAAATCAAACTTCAAAGTGCTAGCTAAATGGCTAACTATATAAGGTAATACTAGGGAGATCAAATTTTTAAACCAAATTGGTAAACCAAATGACGTGGCGATTAATAATTGGATTATTACTTAAATATTGATTAACGTGCTTATTTTATATTGGTGACACATTGTTTGGTTTGCAAATTTGATTAAAAAATTTGGTTTCCAACAATTCTTTTATTATAAGGCTGGTTTGGAATCATGGGGCTTTTAAAAAAAGCAACTTATTAAAAAATGTATAAAAAAAGCAAAAACAAGATCTACCGTACTTCTAAAAAAAATGTTTTTTGTTTCAAAGCATAGTAATCAGCGCTAGTTAATAAAATTTTCATTGACAAGTATACCCTCACATATTTTACAAAACTACAATTATTGCCCCTACATAACTTTTACAATTTTCTTTCCAGTTGCGTGTAATTCCATTTCATTCAAATGTTTGATAAATGTTTGCTACAATGCAATCAAAGAAAAAAATTCAGGGTAATTGTCTAATAAGAACCAATGTCCGAAGAACTAATGTGACTTTATTTATTTATTTTTATTGTCAAAGGTAAAATTTATTACCAACGCAACAAATTTATACAAAAAGAAGTCCAAATACAAGTGAAGCACGGAAATAGGTGGTTGCAAATTGGGACAGTTGTGGAATGGAGGGATGAGAAATGGGGCTTTCCGGTCTGGGGCTAGGGGCGGTTAAATCAAAGGCAAGGAGGTTTGGGGAACAATGAATATTGGGTTGAAAAATATGGGGAAAAGCAGGCGGACAAAAGACGGAAGGAAAGGAAAATGAGAAAGAAAAGGGAGTGTCGTCGACCCTTGTCAAAGCGAGGGTCGGCGGCTAAACTACTTGACGGAATTTGAAAGTTCACACAAGTAGTGAGAAAGACTCTCACGAGGAGAGAAAAGTTTAATAAGATTTTTTATGTGACTTTTTAATGCAACCAAATGTGTCATTCTCTCAAATGCAAAACTCAATTTGAGTCTTACTTAACTCTTTGGAACTTAAATTTTATCACTTAGCATTGTGAATCTCTAACTTGTGTCTCATTTTGAAGTTCTTTAACAGTGATTACGTCTCCCAAATAGGATTATTGTTGATAAAAGCATCTCTCATGAGGAGATGCAATTTGAAATGCAAAAATCATAAATTTAAATTATTCCGTATCTCTAACTTCTCTCTTTCATATTTTTCAACGCATCCTATTCCTATGCGTGTACATTTTGAATTGCATTTTTCACTAAAATTATGAGAAAAAAATTATTTGAATTCATTATCACCTTTCTACACCAAATACCAATTTTTTTTCAGACAAGCTTCCTGCTTTGCCCCCTCAAATATATAGAATTACAGTTTTGTATATATAACCTAAAATAAAGGCTAAATCGGATTAGTGATCCTCATAGTAATAGGGTATTCGAAAGATTGTTCATGTGTTAAAAAATTAAAAGTTAAACCCTCGTGATAAAAATTGTTAGCAAATTCAGTCCAAAATAAAACTTCCGTCAAACCATTGTTAGATGCAAGGATAAAAATGTCCAGTCATACTTTTTATCTGTTTACCTTCTTCTACTGCTTCTCGTCTCTCTCATAAATTGAACGACTTTGTCTTCGTCTTTCTGTCTTCGTGTTCGTGATCCGATTTCCTGAGATTGAATCCTTCTCTTCTTTTTTTCTCCATCCTTCATCTTCATCGTCCCCCAGTTTCACAACGACACAAACCATTCATCTTTTTCCAGAAGTTCAAATTCACTATTCAAATTTATCACGGATTGACAATCCAAAATGCAAAAATTTCAAATTCCATTCTTTCAAATGTGCTCGCACCTTCTCCTGCTCCATCTGATTGATTTCAGTACCCAAGTCAATCCAATTTATTAAATTCAATCTGCATTCGTAAAATTAATCACACTTGCGAGTATGAGATCTGCACATAGGTACTGTGTGACGTTTGACTAGAAATGAATAGTATATGGGCGGCTTCTGGTGGTAGGGAGGCTTAGGGGTTTTTCATGGAACTGGTGGTGGAGGGTACAAGGGTTTGTGGTTCTACGGAGAGAAATGGCTAAACAACTTGACAAGTATAGTTCAAATTATCAGAATCAGATGGATGTTTGTGTTTCTAGATTTCACCATCGGTCGATGGATGGAGTGTGGAGTGTGTGCTGTATAGCGCGCACAAATATTTACATGGCCCTCGAGAGAGAGATCGATGAAAAGGGAGTGTGAAGTGAACAGCAGAAAGTTTGGGTTGGACAAAAATCCATATTTATCCTTGTAGTTAACGGTGATCAAACGGAAATACCATTTTTGGGTTAAATTCGTTAGCGGTTTTCACCACAAGGGTTTAAATCCAAATTTTTTTTTTTTTTTTATCACAATAAAAACTATCTTTCGAACATCTTATTACCACAAGGACTATTAATCCGGTTTAGCCTAAAATAAAATCATAAATAAACCCGTCTGTCTAACAAAATTCACCGGATCAACGACCACCCACCATGGCAGCTAATGGCAAGGACGAAACATAGAAGAGGGCTACATGGTCTGTAAAATTCACTCGTACTGTTAAAAATATTTCGTAAGGTTAATTTAGCTCACCTAACAATGAATTCTTGAATTTGTTCCTGATTAATGGTGCTGATTAAACCTCTACAAATTACTAACCTTATGTAAACCCTACCTAAACAATGAAAATAACAAATTAAATTTGGTTTCTGAGATGAAAACTAAAGTTACTTAAAAATGCAAGAGAACGTAAAGACGAATTATAGCTAGATTCAACTGCTAATTTGTTTCCAAAGTTGGTTTTGCATTTATATGATCAGTCATGTGATGTGTGGTTTTGATCAAGTACCTAATTTTCAACCTAGTTGATATGATGTTCAGCTTAATTAGATTACCGATGAAGAATCCAAGACATGCAAGAAAACTTCAATAACTAAAGAGAATAAATGGCAGGATGTATAATCGGTTAGCAATCCTAATGGTGATCACACATTAATTAAGATAAAAAAAAAAAAAAAAATAGAACTAATGAATGAAACAAGAAACATACAGTTCATATAAACCTTTCCTAAAGCTGAAGGCAAGCGGTACAGAAACAAATACAAAATTAATTAAACTTAACTTTCCTGCACAAGAAGTGTCAATATACAAAAGAAAACAAATATAACCGGAAAACTAATTAATTGAAGGAAATTGTAAATTTGTAATACAACAAATACAAACTGAACGTACATAACAAAAAGGAGAATTGGACCCAAAAAAAAAATAATAATAATAATAACAAAAAAGGAAAAGAATCCCACAACCACCAGGATCATGAAGCAGAAGGGAGCTGCGACAGATTATTGTTGTCGAACACGATACGCTGATGCATGTGTAAGTGTTCCATTGACGACTTGAGCTACAATATCCTCTACAACTTACGATTACAAAGGCTTTTATTTTTTCAAAAGCTTTCGGTGTATACCGAATAAAACCGAACCTGACCTGAGTTTCATGTTTAGCTGCAACAGATCGTAGTAGTTGTACTAGTGATAACGAGCCCCTGAAATCAAACACCTTCCAATTCCGGTGTTAAAATCTTCAGCTTCATTAGAGTTTGGGCCGGGGGCCTGTTATGTTTGATCCTACAGAACCATCCTGATTCATGCCCACCCGTCTTTGGATGAAGGCATGACTTTCGAATTTAGTCATGGCATCATCATCTGCCAGGCTAACGTATGCCTCTATTCCGCCAGCCTCTTTGGTGTCTGCTAAAACTATTAGGTTCTTAAAGGGAAGCGGCGGTACGGCCACCCATGTAGGTCTCCCCCAACCGAAATCAATATCATAGAGAGGAAAACTGCACAGACTACTGTAGGACAATGTAACCAGCTTTCCTGGTTTGGCAAGCCTTTGAATAAATCGGTTGATGTAACTCCCGTGGCCACCCTTTTGTAGCCTTTTCACATGGTCCTTGTCAATCTTGCTTAGTTCTTCTCGTACCTGCTTTGCCATGTCATGACAAGATTCTTGATCATCGATTCCGCTGCTGCTGCTGCTACTACTGACGAAGGGAGTTGTAAGGAAAATTTGATAAAAATTTCCAAATGAACAGCGTGGAATTGGTGGATCAGTTCTGGGACGCAGGTTCACAGTATGGACTGCCGCATGAAATATATTCTCATCAATAGAATGATCATCCTTGCTAGCTTCCACGAATCGCCTCCATAGGAAAGCTGATAAGGCTTCAACACGCGATGGACGTTTTTCACGATCATCTTCAGCTAAGCCTGTATATTTTTCTCTGAGATGCTCTATAGTAGGGGCATTGAATACAAACCTCTTTGTTACTTTATTCTTTGGGATAACACCGAACATACGATAGCCACTGACATCATCGGCAGGTGGGAAGACTGCGGCGGAAACAAACTCTGGACGCTCTATTTTGGTTTCATTTTCTCCACGGTTTATGGCAGCCCAAGTTTTGGTGAACATGATCATAGATAACCCGTCTGCCAACTTGTGGGAAATGCATAGGCCAATGGCATATCCTCCACATTCAAAGATATTGAGCTGGACGCCTAGGGCAAATTCACTATTGTCATGGTCGCGTAGTTCAAACGGGATGAGTTTACAGAGTTCACCAGGCATTGAATTTTGTTGAAAATCACGAAGTCGGCAGTTGGTTACTTGAGCTTCAAGGTAGGGTATACCCTCGTCGTTGCACTGTACTAAATGGTTGTTGATTTTTACTCGCCCGGCTAGTGGGTAGAAAAGTGTTAACACCTCAGATAAGGACTTCTTTAGGTGTTTGGATATTATGGATATTACAGCGGCCGCAGGTTCGGGTTGGATGTTGTCATTGAATTCATAGAAAAGGACCAAAGAGGTATAAATCGGAGGAGTTATTTGATCGAGGAAGGAGAACTGGTAATGGTAAAGATGGTTTGGGGTTGGAGAAGATGGTTTGACAATCTCCTTGGAGATTACTTCGACGCTCACCATCTTTAGCTAATTGCTTGTGTGATTCTCAATTCTCTTTGGCATCGAATATATATAACCCACAACACAACAGATCTAGAGAGAATGCTACTGATACTATATTTGCAAACAAAATTTTGTAAATTAAATATGAAAGTTGATTGAATTATTATTTAAGCATTGATAACGTGAAAATGTGATGGTAAAGAGTTTCACACTGGTGAAAAGAGAAACCTAAAGGGCTTATAAGAGGTCGGGCTGCTTCTTATATTGCCAATTGATTTTATGGTGGAAACTCAAAATTTTCATGATATCGAAACAAGTTGGCCTATGTGTAAAGCCCAACGACTACACGTGTTCCACGTCACCCAATTCTTATCTTCCTGATTTCAGAATCAATTGAATTGGTTTATTATAACAGCTGGACAAGGCGCATAATACTAGTAATGATTAGTAATACTATCAAAAGGGAAGAGATTCCCTACGGATCTCTCCCACCAAAGCCCACCAATCAATTAATCCAGACCCTTAAAATTTGATCAAACAACTAAAAGTATTATAACTTTAAAGAAGCCCCCTATTTGTAGCCGTTGGATCAAATTTCAAGGACCCGGATTAATTGATTGGTGGGCTTTGGTGGGAGAGATGATCTCTTCCCCTATCAAAATGCTAAAAAGTACGGAAATTTATAAACAACCTGAAATAAATAAGGTAGTAATACTATCAAAATGCTAAAAAGTATGGAAATTTATAAACAACCTGAAATAAATAAGGTAGTAATACTATCAAAATGCTAAAAAGTATGGAAATTTATAAACAACCTGAAATAAATAAGATAAATGTTAGGGGTGGTAATCTGTTAGAGCATATTTTGTAAATTATGTGATGTGATGGTTGATGATTGAATTTTATTTTTAATAATTTAAAGAAGGAATTTAATCATCAACCACCAGATCACATGGTCTACAAATTATAGTCTAAAAAGACGGTCACCTCATTTTACCTCCGAGTAATGCTACGTAGACCAATTTTTTAGACTATATTTGCAAACTATGTGATGTATCACCAATATGAAATAAACACGTTAATCAATACTAATACTACTAATCAGATCGTCAACAACAATGTCATATAACTACAAAAAATAATTTAAATTGATGATTTTCGTAACATTACCCTTCTACCTCCCACTCTTTTTAATTTGTTAAATAGTTGTTTGCTCTTAGGGAAGGCAACAAATCGGTTTGGGGACGGAAATGCTATATCCATCTCCATAACCACGAAAATTAACCATATCCATAGTCGCAAATTAACCATTGGGTATTATCCATAACTATACCCACTGGATAACGGATTCCTCACTGGTTAACGGTTATATCCATCTTCATTAGTACAAAAAATATATTCGCCCAATTGACGCATGATAATTTAGTAAATATTAATTTTGTTATTAAATATTTAATGTATAAAATGATTTAATTAATGGATCCTGTGGACCATGAAAATTAAAGCTAAACATTGATAATGTTGGTTGATCTTTGATATCGCTCATAAATACCATTAAATTCTCATAGATTTTGATTCATATCAAAACTATTGAGCTTGGCCATAAAATGCAACTCACACAATGCAATTTTTGTATTCTCAAGGTAATAGATTCGGTGAATAATGAATATATATATACACACACACGTACATATATTATATAATACTTTAATATTATATATTATTTGGTTCGGATTCGAGTATGGATATGGATTGAGACCCCTATAACCATATCCAAAACCATAAACGAATAATATTCATGGTTTTTTCCCATACCCAAAATATACTTGAATTTTCATACCCAAATCCAATCTATTCGGATGGTTATCCACGGTTATCGAGTTTAACGGTTAGAATTGTCATCCCTATATGCTCTTAGTCAAGATGTATGTTATATTTGTCGTTGACCGAACCTATTTCACCCCTATTATATATCATTTATCACATTACTTATGAATAATAATAATTCAGAAGTTCAAAAGAATCACAAGCATATATAATCATAATAGGTTTTGGGGATGTCTCGACTAAGAGCTGATCAAACATGAGAGAGTTGAACCAACAATATTTGATATTAAATTTCTATTCATAGGTGCATTTGATGTTAAACTTGCTATACATTCAATGTATTCATAGGAGTAGTTGAACCTCCGACAAGAGACCACTAGATTGTACGGAGTTTTTTTTGTTGTTGTTTATTTTAAGAAAAGGGATATTAAGGGAGATATAATTCAATTTCAAACCTCAGTATAGAAAATGAAATTTTTTAACCAATTGATCTACAAACCTTTACATTCGTTTATGGTTTTTATTTTTTATTTTTGTAAAGCAGCGTCATCGATTCTTTAGATAAGGTTTAGAAAAGTAACACAATACAAAGAACGAGCTGGGGATGGCACCAGCGTTTCTAAAGAGTTTTAATATAATGGATGGGCGATGGAGAATATATATCATTTTATGGAGAAAAACTTGTGTAGCGCTCAACGTGCCACTAGACAATGCCTAATGACATTACGATTCAATCAAAATTTGACATATGGTTAAATTTAACTACAATTTCCTATTTACATAAAAACTAAAAAAATATTATTTCCAACATTAAAACAAATAAAACAAAAACACCCACCCAGACTTCATCTACCGGAAAAGCATGGGAGATAAACTTTAATATGGGTTGATGTTGATCAGTTTCCTAAGTAAGGGATGCTTGTTGCATTCACCATGTTGGCCAGTTTATGTGTTAAATCTCCCTTGTCTTTAAAGAATTGAAATCCCACCTCCTCATATTTTCTCTCAATGGATTAATTGGAGTATATTGTATAGACTTTGGTCATGAAAAGCGATTACGTATAATTGAATCCAGATTCGTTTTATTTTGTTTTTTTTTTTTTTTTTCCCAATGATGAACCATTTTCTGCAAACACAAAATATTTCTCCTTTATTGTTCAAAGAATTAGGCTAACCATGATAGGAAAATCTATGAGAATGGAAAATATAAAGCTTATTCCCTCGAAGTTTAGTCAAACGATACCGACATCCGCGCTGGAGGCGTGAATTCTCAGATGATGGAGGAGAGCTCCGGTTGGGTGATTGGAGTTTACTTTTAATTTTACTAATCTTTATAATATATTTTCAATTTTCATGTAATTATGAAATCTTTAAAAGGTAACATAACTTTGAAATCACAATTAAAAATCTTACCACTTGTTAAATGTTGATTGAATTGTAGTGCCATTAAACATTGCCTAGTGGCACGTTGAACCCCGCATAATGTTTTCTTCATTTAATGAAATCGTCAATACAATTATAAATTAAAGAATAATTTCCTACAGTAACATACTAACGAACATTCATTTAGATGATAGAGTCATGATGTTAACGGACCAGCTGACTTAAGATTCTAACTTCCAAGAAATTGGTTTTGTTATAAAATGAGGTCCATTAGGTATAGTGTTGCCTGCTTATCGTATTATTTTCTTCATGCTAGTTGTCTGAATGTTATAAGCTACGTCATTCTCTTTGGCTTAATTGGAGGACAAGTTAACCCTCATCTCTATAGGATAATGTTAGGGAGATAAAAAAAATTTAACCAAATTTGCAAACCAAATGACATGTCACTAATAAAAAATAATCATGTTAATTAATGTTTAACTAATAAACCATTCATCAACAACCACATCATCAGGTTTGCAAATTTGGTTTAAAAAATTTGGTCTCCCTAACTTTCTCCCTCATATAAAATAGGCCGCAGCACATTATTAGCTCTCTCCATAGTTCGGAACACAAATTATCTTGGGATTCAATCCTGTTATTATTACATCATATCAGAGCAACTAGAAGTGTCACACAACAGTAAACACATAAAAGTGTAGTACTGTGCATAATCAAAAGCGCAATCATGCAAACAATAAAGATAAAACTACAGTAAATGAACCATCACCCTAAATCATCTTAAAAAGCTTGAATCCACTTCAATTGGAATTACTTCAAAATTTCTTCGTTTCGTCACTTTTGTCCAAAGTATACTCACATGTCCTACAATCAAATTATAAAGCAAAGTATCAAATTCTCTCAAAATAACAACTAAATTATAACTAAGAATAGAGTAAAAATATGAATTAATATCGACTCATCAGTACATGTCCTTTCTCTCGAATTCCAATCAGATTCTGGTAAGCTAAATCGCTTGATGGAGATGTTGAAGTGGAAGACATGGCTCATGTCGACTTTGTGACCACCGATTCGGTCGACATGCTTAACCAGAATGAGAGGCTGAAGGCTGCATTATTTGAAATATTCCCTCGCGATGCGACCACCAACCTACGACACCTTGAGCCTTTGTACGCGACTGCCTACATCGAAGGTCTCCTAGTTTCTAAAGTGTTTGTAGACTTTGAAGCCACAGTGAATATCATGCCACTCTCGGTGATGAAGGCTTTAAAGAGATCGAAGGACGAGCGCATACTATCCGGCATAACCATGAGTAATTTTGTCAGCGACAAGTCTCAACTAAAGGCGTCCTGCCTTTAGAAGTTACTATTTCAGGAAGACCACACATTACGATATTCTTTGTTGTAGGTTCAAAGATCAAGTATAATGCTTTGCTCGGTCGAGATTGGATTCATCCGACTGGTTGTATTTCATCATCTTTGTATCAAGTTTTGATCTTCTAGGATGGAAAATCAGACGTAGTTCACCTGGTCAATAGCCAGCCGTTTGAAACTAACATGGTTCAGGCTCGATATCATGATGATCAACTTGACTACATCACACTTTAAGGTTTCAACGAGGACAGTCAACTTACCAAGATCACTATCCATAAAGTCGTTGATGTAGGCGCCGAAACCATTCAACATAATTTGGCATGACTTGGTCTGATTAATCTCATTGACCTTTTCAATGCATAATCACGCCATCGATGTTGAATGAAAGGCTGCCGTTTCATCTATAATGGAAGGTTTGCTGGCCCATTGGTACGCGATTTTTCAAGAACCTCATTCTAGCGCCAACTTGATTGAGTTTCTAGCCTAAGGGGATGACGAGGCATCTTTTTCCTTTGAGCAGTTGAAAGCAGCGACTGCCCGAATTTGAGGACAACCAGCCTGAAGTTCAGAACCCGTTGGAAGAAATTTATGTACGGAAGGTCGATGATCCCCGATTTTTTTTATTAGCTCCTTGTTACCTCGGCCCTTAATTAAGGACCGAAATTTGTATATTACCTATTGAATACAAAGATTGTTTTACTTGGAGTTATCAAGAGATACTTAGCCTAGTAGACTATGTGCCAATCATAAAGAAGAATCGCACAATTCGAATTTGCATTGATTTTCGCAGTCTTAATTTGCCAAAACTTAAGGATGAAGATCTGATAATTAACAGATCGATGCCGCAGCCATACCCCCTTAGACGGCCATGCAAGCTACGGCAAACGTTTCTTGAAAATCTGATATTGAATTCATTTGTCCTCGCGATTATGATTCAAAGCTTACGATTAACTAGCTCAGAGGCGCTTTGTTACACGAGTTGCACAACTCTCGAAGGGCAAGACGACCAAGGTTTCTTTCATTTCAGTACTTCATTTGAGAGGATATGGGCATTCTGTATTCGATACTTTGCATACTTATGTGGGAGAGACCCATCTTGTATGTGTTTTATTGAAGTATTGAATTTAGTAAGATGTTTTATATATTACTGCACGCTATTGTTATATTGTGGTGTATCGATTTTGGGCATATCTCGAAATCGAGATATGACATAACATAGTGCTAATGACAATTTTTTTATTTGTTTTATTAGAAGGAATATTGAGGTAGAGAAAAATTGAATTTCAAACCTTTGTATAGAACACTCTTAGGCCTGGTTTGGTACTGAGGTGATTTTGAAAAAAGCTGGTATAAAAAAAAGCTGGGAGCTGTTTTTGTGTTTGGTAAACATTTAGTTTTAGCTGTGAAAAAAAGCCAAAAACAAGAAGCTGCAAAACCCAGCTTTGAAAAACTGGCTTTTTTTCACGTCTGTTTTACATAAAAGTTTACCAAACACTATAATACTACTATTTTTTTTTTTTTTTTTTTTTTTTTTTTTTTTCCAAAAGTACTTTTACAAAAGAAGTTTACCAAACACTCTGTTACTTTATTTCACAGCTGCAACCATTTACGGCTTTCTACCCTCAATATCACCTTTTTCCCGTAATATAACATGTTGTGATGCATTTTCAGCCATCTTAACCGTAGCTATAAGTTTTAATCTATGGACGGGCCATATTTGATGGAGAATATGATTTTATGAAGTCGTCATTACAATTATAAGTTACTAAACTAAATAATAATTTCATAGAGTAACATATTATTTTGGGATGACAGAGTCATCTTAACTGTCCAGTTGACTTGTATGATCCTGGCTGTTAAAGGAAACAAAAACCCACGATCTGTTTGTGAGTAATTCCAATATTTGGGGATTCGTCAACTCTTGGGCTAGAGTAAATTAGCTTGATTATAGCTTCTGTTTACTTGAAATAGCTTATAACTTTGTGTATAAATCAACCCCTTCTACATCGATATTTAAATTAATAAAACACATAATTCTACAAATTTTGATAAAACGAGGTCCATTCTGTAGTTTGTTAACATGGTAGCAGCTCGGAGCCATGACGTTTCCAACAAAAGTTAAAGCATATCCAATAGCCTAGCTAAATAAGACTTTTTCTACTACTTTCACATAAAATATAGAAAAATTAAAATTCAACATGCTACCTAACCGACTATCTATATTAACTCTGTACGAACAATAGCTATCTAACTTTAGCTAGAAGGAGAGAAAAATTCAATTTTTGTTGAACGTTGAAAACTATAAAATTATATTGTTTATGGGCTTCAAGAGACGAGAAAGGGTTTGGGTTTTAAATTCAGCAAAAAAAAAAAAAGTTAAAATATTTTAACTTAAGCTAAAATAACTAATATTTCTCGATGTGGTGACTAACCAAATTGAGTCATTTGGTTAGCTACAATAATAAAAATTTAGCTAGTATTATTGGAGATGCTCTTATATATTTATTGTATAATTTTCTCTACTAATTGTCTAACGTATCTTTTTTTTTCTTTTTTTTTTTGTTTGTCAAAGTCTAACGAATCTTTTAAGGTCCACCATTCTCTTTAGTTTCTAATTATTCGTGGTAATAGTATAATTGCTATTTTTCTCTATTTTTAATTAGAATATTGTAATTAAATTAATCTTATGAATAACAACTTCAATATAAATTTATAATGACTAACTAATTTCTGAAGTCAGGCACCCGTGTTGCGAATTCTAGACAAAGAAAGAAAAAAAAAAATCCCAACCTGCCTGATGTAGACCATCTCCAAAGGTGATAATGAATAATTTGAATTATGTATTTGTTAATTCTTGTAACGTATCACTAATATTTTTTTGGACTGTGCTTATCGTTTTAGAAAGTCAAATAATAATCAATGCCAAAAAATATGGAGCAAATTAAAATCAAATATTTAACAAGGGCATTATAGGAACAAAAAAACGCATTAAATATTTAAAAACAAAAAAATATGAATCTTAATATTTTCAATCTTTATCAAGGATTAAAATAGAGAAACCCCACTACATATTAATCCTTGAAAAAGATTTAGTTTAGACAAATACCGTATGCTAGATTAACAATTGAATTAAGTTCCTGGCCGACGTCATTCAACATTAGTTGTCATTTATTTCTTTTTTATTCTTCCAATTATACCTTTTTGTCAATGTTTGTGATGAAGACCTTTTTTTTTTTTTTTTTTTTTTTTTGTTTGATTAACAATCATATAGGACGTCATTTATTATATCTTATTTTTAGGATGAATAAGATATTTTGTAGTAATTTTTTTTTTATTCTTATTCAAATTTCAAACTGATTTTAGTTCATATTCGATAAATTAGTAATTCATTTTCTAAAATTAAGAGGGCTATGTGTGTAGTATCTTGTAATAGCATCAATTTTTTTTTTTTTTTTTTTTTAATCATGGGACCTAAGGTACGAATATTTAGGCGCATTTGACTAGATACTATGACTTAGGTGCATTTGTATAGGTACTATGATTTAGGTGCATGCATTTAGGTACTATGATTACATACTTAGGTGCATTTGACTAGATATTGTGATTTAGGTGCATTGTGGTAGGTACCATGGTTTCGGTGCATTTGACTTGGTACTATGATTTATGTGCATTTGACTAGGTACTATGATTTAAGCACATTAGGACATGGTTTAAGTGCATTCGATTATGTATAATATATGATTTGGCTATTTTCATTTCCTCTATGCTTTGGATGGTGATAATGAATAATTTGAATTAGGTATTTTTTAATTCTTGTAACGTATCACTAATATTTTTTTGGACTGTGCTTGTCGTTTTAGAAAGTCAAACAATAATCAATGCCAAAAAATATGGAGCAAATTAAAATCATATATTTAATAGGGGCATTATAGGAACCAAAAAAACGCATTAAATATTTAAAAACAAAAAAAATATGAGTTTTAATATTTATGATGACGTGGAAATTTAGTCAAGGGACTATAATGAATATATAATCTAACATAAGGTTTTAATTGAATTTCAATCTTTATCAAGGATTAAAATGAAGAAACCCTAACTTGCTAGAACACATGTGATGCACACTATGGATCCCACCAAATTGCATACATAGTATGTGATTCGTCGAAACTGGATGAATTATCAAGAGAGGCACATCAACATATGAAACTAGGTTTGGGTAGTTTAGTGGGTCTACCAACCAACCTACCCGATAAAGGTTGGGTTGGGTTGGGTTCTAAATATTAACAATCTATCAATGGATAAAACCCTACCACTTGTTCAATAAGTAGGTTAGGTTGGGTTGAATTATTATTAACCTGATTGAAACCGACCCACCCGAAAACATTAATTCTTAAGCATACATATATATTAGATAAATATACACAAAGGATTTAGTAACTTTTAAACGTGCTTGTTTATTGATTATTTCTTGATTTGAATAGTCAAATTTATGTGTTAGTAATATGTAGTGATCACTTGTAAGTGAGAGTTGGACTTTAATCCATTGACAATCCAACATGCTCAGGTTGAAGTCCAACTCGACCAACCCGATGCCTACTCCTATATGAAACCTCTGTCAAACAAAACAAATCAAATATAAAATGGGACAAATTAACTCAAATTTGATCAAATTATACCAATTGGGGTTTAATTTCCTAGCTTAAAAATAATACAGTTATGAAAAGCATAAACATACAATCATAATAGGTTTTGGGGTTGTCTCGAATAATAGGTTGATCACATAGGGTAAATTGCGGTTTGATCTCCTAAACTATTACCCTAGTTGAAATTGACCCCATGAACTATTTTTTTGGTAAATTAACCCCATGAACTATTTAAAATCAACCAATTAACCCATTGCCGTTAGATTTCGTCCACTATTCCGTCAAATTCAAGGGCAAATTAGTTTTTTCATAATCAAATCTTACTTGTCTATTATAACCACCAATAAAATATTGACACGTGGACATGAAATAATTTAAAAACTTATAGCATACTAAGAAACATAAAGAAACCACACGTTTACATAATTGACCATTTCACATTGTCATACACATTATTATGTGTCCACATGTCATAATTTTATTGGTAGTTATAATTGACATGTAAGAAGTGATAATAAAAAGACTAATTTGCCCTTGAATTTGACAGAATAGTGGACAAAACTTATTGACAAAAGGTTAATTGGCTTATTTCAAATAGTTCAGGGGGTCAAACGGCAATATACCCAATCACATATGGGAAAGTCAAACCAACAATAGTTTAATACGAAAAACTTGCGATTCATGGGATACCACCAGATCATACATAATGCTAATGGTAATTTATTTATTTATTTTAGGATGAAGTGCCGATTTAGTCCGCGAACTATCACCTCAGTGAAATTAGGTCCCTAAAAATTCATTAAAATTTGCTAATTTCATACCTACTATTACATTCAAAGTTATTTTATCCAATTTTTCGTCAACTTAAGTCACTTGACACACTTTAGAGTGTAATACCGTTCTTTTTCTTGCCTGTAAGCCCTTAACATTTTATATAGGTTGCGAATCTAACGTCTAATTTACCCTCAAAAGTTAACTTCATACAATATTTCTTTATGAAAAATTTTCAATCTACCCTCCAATGTGTATCACATGCAAGTAACGTGACTTAAATTGACGGAAAATTGAATATAGTAGCTTCGAATATAATATTAGGGATGTAATTGGCAAATTTTTATAATTCAAGATGACTGATTTTTCTGAAAAAAAATAGTTTAGAGACCTAATTTTCACTTAGGTGACAATTCAAGAACTAAATTCACAGTTCATCCTTTATTTTAATAAAAGGGATATCACGAGGGAGAGGAGATTCGAATTTCAGACCTCAGTAAGAATGATCTTAATCAGTTGAGTTACAAACCGTTGCAACAGTTTATGGTTTAGCACAAACCTTGTACCACAATATCCCTCTACTCCTTTTGAATCACAACGTGCTACGCATGACTTACACATTTTAAATGTATTTATATGCGTAAATTGACAAAAGGAAAGTCAAATATTTGAAGTAAATTAATAATCTTAGATCATGCTAGAAGAAACCTCTTATAAACCAATTAAAGTAGCTGAATCCACATAATAAAATAGGTCTTTGTTGAATTTATATTAAGAATAAAGAAGATAATATTTAATAAATAACTTATTGAATCACATTATTGCTAGCCCATTGTGAGGCTAAACCCACCCCCCTCCCCCTTAGGGTAGGTAATATTGTTTGTTAAAAAAAAAAAAAAACAATTATTTAACAACTAATTTAATCACATTATTACCTGAGTGCGAAATACCATTTTTTATAACAGGCATTACACGCCTCTTAAGATGTTTTGAACATGTTTAAAAATAGAGAAAATAATATTCAATCAACAACTGATTGAATCGCATTATTGCTTGCCTATTGTGAGGTACTAATTATTAAAAAAAAACAAATTGTACAAAAAAACTTAATTATTAAAAAACACTATTAAAATGACGAAAATACCTTTGCCACATTTGATGCATTATTTTGAGTTGCTTTTAAAGTTTTTTGTTTGAGGGGGCATTTTTGTCCAATTATTTTTGGTGCAGCTTATGACACTAAAAAAACACTGTTCATTGAGCCCTTGGTTTTATATATAAAGATGTTGTAATGCAATTTCACCCATCTTAACTGTTTCTGTAAGTTTTAATCTAATGGATGGGCCATAATTGATGGAGAATATATATGACTTTATGAAATTGTCATTACAATTATATTAGTAAATTAAAGAATAATTTCATAGAGTAACATATTGGTTTTACATGACAGAGTCATGTTAACTGTCCAGTTGACTTGTATGATTCCAAGATAGGGGTCCTGGCTGTTAAACTAATAAAATGAGGTTTATAGGAGTAGGATTCTCTCTTATTTATTTATTTTTTCCTTCATTTCTTTCTCCTCATATTTGAACTGTTACGATTAAATCATGTCAACATCTTATATTATAAAGAAAGAAAGACAAACTAGAAAGTGTGAGGATAAGGGAAGGAAGAGCAGGGGAATATGACGGGAGAGAATTTTACTCCATTACGTAGTGTGTTGCTATGGTAGCAGCTTGGAGCCCTGACGTAGGTTTCTAACAATTATTAGAGCATCTTCAACAACCTAGCCAAATGAAACCTTTTATATTAGTTTTACAAAAATATAGAAAAATCAAACTTCAAAGTGCTAGCTAAATGGCTAACTATATAAGGTAATACTAGGGAGATCAAATTTTTAAACCAAATTGGTAAACCAAATGACATGGCGATTGATAATTGGATTATTACTTAAATATTGATTAACGTGCTTATTTTATATTGATGGCACATTGTTTGGTTTGCAAATTTGATTAAAAAATTTGGTTTCCAACAATTCCTTTATTATAAGGCTGGTTTGGAATCATGGGGCTTTTAAAAAAAGCAACTTATTAAAAAATCTGAAACATCAATTATGTTTGGTAAAACAAAAAAAAGTTCTTTTTTTAAAAAGATGTTGTCAATGATAGTAAAAAAATGTATAAAAAAGCAAAAACAAGATTTACCGTACTAAAAAAAATGTTTTTTGTTTCAAAGCATAGTAATCAGCACTAGTTAATAAAATTTTCAATGACAAGTATACCCTCACATATTTTACAAAACTACAATTATTGCCCCTCCATAACTTTTACAATTTTCTTTCCAGTTGCGTGTAATTCCATTTCATTCAAATGTTTGATAAATGTTTGCTACAATGCAATCAAAGAAAAAAATTCAGGGTAATTGTCTAATAAGAACCAATGTCCGAAGAACTAATGTGACTTTACTTATTTATTTATTTATTTTTATTGTCAAAGGTAAAATTTATTACCAACGCAACAAATTTATACAAAAAGAAGTCCAAATACAAGTGAAGCACGGAAATAGGTGGTTGCAAATTGGGACAGTTGTGGAATGGAGGGATGAGAAATGGGGCTTTCCGGTCTGGGGCTAGGGGCGGTTAAATCAAAGGCAAGGAGGTTTGGGGAACAATGAAAATTGGGTTGAAAAATATGGGGAAAAGCAGGCGGACAAAAGACGGAAGGAAAGGAAAATGAGAAAGAAAAGGGACTGTCATCGACCCTTGTCAAAGCGAGGGTCGGCGGCTAAACTACTTGACGGAATTTGAAAGTTCACACAAGTAGTGAGAAAGACTCTCACGAAACGAAGAGAAAGACTCTCACGAGGAGAAAAAAGTTTACTAAGATTTTTTATGTGACTTTTTAATGCAACCAAATGTGTCATTCTCTCAAATGCAAAACTCAATTTGAGTCTTACTTAACTCTTTGGAACTTAAATTTTATCACTTAGCATTGTGAATCTCTAACTTGTGTCTCATTTTGAAGTTCTTTAACAGTGATTACGTCTCCCAAATAGGATTATTGTTGATAAAAGCATCTCTCATGAGGAGATGCAATTTGAAATGCAAAAATCATAAATTTAAATTATTCCGTATCTCTAACTTCTCTCTTTCATATTTTTCAACGCATCCTATTCCTATGCGTGTACATTTTGAATTACAATTTTCACAAAAATTATGAGAAAAAAATTATTTGAATTCATTATCACCTTTCTACACCAAATACCAATTTTTTATCACACAAGCTTCCTGCTTTGCCCCCTCAAATATATAGAATTACAGTTTTGTATATATAACCTAAAATAAAGGCTAAATCGGATTAGTGATCCTCATAGTAATAGGGTATTCGAAAAATTGTTCATGTGTTAAAAAATAAAAAGTTAAACCCTCGTGGTAAAAATTGTTAGCAAATTCAATCCAAAATAAAACTTCCGTCAAACCATTGTTAGATGCAAGGATAAAAATGTCCAGTCATACTTTTTATCTGTTTACCTTCTTCTACTGCTTCTCGTCTCTCTCATAAATTGAACGGGTTTGTCTTCGTCTTTCTGTCTTCGTGTTCGTGATCCGATTTCCTGAGATTGAATCCTTCTCTTCTTTTTTTCTCCATCCTTCATCTTCATCGTCCCCCAGTTTCACAACAACACAAACCATTCATCAAATTCACTATTCAAATTTATCACGGATTGACAATCCAAAATCCAAAAATTTCAAATTCCATTCTTTCAAATGTGCTCGCACCTTCTCCTGCTCCATCTGATTGATTTCAGTACCCAAGTCAATCCAATTTATTAAATTCAATCTGCATTCGTAAAATTAATCACACTTGCGAGTATGAGATCTGCACATAGGTACTGTGTGACGTTTGACTAGAAATGGATAGTATATGGGCGGCTTCTGGTGGTAGGGAGGCTTAGGGGTTGTTCATGGAACTGGTGGTGGAGGGTACAAGGGTTTGTGGTTCTACGGAGAGAAATGGCTAAAGAACTTGACAAGTATAGTTCAAATTATCAGAATCAGATGGATGTTTGTGTTTCTAGATTTCACCATCGGTCGATGGATGGAGTGTGGAGTGTGTGCTGTATAGCGCGCACAAATATTTACATGGCCCTCGAGAGAGAAGATCGATGAAAAGGGAGTGTGAAGTGAACAGCAGAAAGTTTGGGTTGGACAAAAATCCGTATTTATCCTTGTAGTTAACGGTGATTAAACGGAAATACCATTTTTGGGTTAAGTTCGTTAGCGGTTTTCACCACAAGGATTTAAATACTAATTTTTTTTTATCACAATAAAAACTATCTTTCGAACATCTTATCACCACAAGGACTATTAATCCGGTTTAGCCTAAAATAAAATCACAGATAAACCCGTCTGTCTAACAAAACTCACCAGATCAACGACCACCCACCATGGCAGCTAATGGCAAGGACGAAACATAGAAGAGGGCAACATGGTCTGTAAAATTCACTCGTACTGTTAAAAATATTTCGTAAGGTTAATTTAGCCCGCCTAACAATGAATTCTTGAATTTGTTCCTGACTAATGGTGCTGATTAAACCTCTACAAATTACTAACCTTATGTAAACCCTACCTAAACAATGAAAATAACAAATTAAATTTGGTTTTTGAGATGAAAACTAAAGTTACTTGAAAATGCAAGAGAACGTAAAGACGAATTATAGCTAGATTCAACTGCTAATTTGTTTCCAAAGTTGGTTTTACATTTATATGATCAGTCATGTGATGTGTGGTTTTGATCAAGTACCCAATTTTCAACCTAGTTGATATGATGTTCAGCTTAATTAGATTACCGATGAAGAATCCAAGACATGCAAGAAAACTTCAATAACTAAAGAGAATAAATGGCAGGATGTATAATCGGTTAGCAATCCTAATGGTGATCACACATTAATTAAGATAAAAAAAAAAAAAAAAAAAAGAGAACTAATGAATGAAACAAGAAACATACAGTTCATATAAACCTTTCCTAAAGCTGAAGGCAAGCGGTACAGAAACAAATACAAAATTAATTAAACTTAACTTTCCCGCACAAGAAGTGTCAATATACACGAGAAAACAAATATAACCGGGAAACTAATTAATTAAAGGAAATTGTAAATTTGTAATACAACAAATACAAACTGAACGTACATAACAAAAAGGAGAATTGGGATCACCACATTAATTAAGATAAAAAAAAAAAATAAAAAAAAAAAAAAAGAGAACTAATGAATGAAACAAGAAACATACAGTTCATATAAACCTTTCCTAAAGCTGAAGGCAAGCGGTACAGAAACAAATACAAAATTAATTAAACTTAACTTTCCCGCACAAGAAGTGTCAATATACACGAGAAAACAAATATAACCGGAAAACTAATTAATTAAAGGAAATTGTAAATTTGTAATACAACAAATACAAACTGAACGTACATAACAAAAAGGAGAATTGGACCCAAAAAAAAAAAAATAATAATAACAAAAAAGGAAAAGAATCCCACAACCACCAGGATCATGAAGCAGAAGGGAGCTGCGACAGATTATTGTTGTCGAACACGATACGCTGATGCATGTGTAAGTGTTCCATTGACGACTTGAGCTACAATCCTCTACAACTTACGATTACAAAGGCTTTTATTTTTTCAAAAGCTTTCGGTGTATACCGAATAAAACCGAACCTGACCTGAGTTTCATGTTTAGCTGCAACAGATCGTAGTAGTTGTACTAGTGATAACGAGCCCCTGAAATCAAACACCTTCCAATTCCGGTGTTAAAATCTTCAGCTTCATTAGAGTTTGGGTCGGTGGCCTGTTACGTTTGATCCTACAGAACCATCCTGATTCATGCCTGTTGGAAATTCAAATCAAAACAAGTTGCCATTGTTGAAAATCAATGTCAAAGTTAGGCATTGAAAGTTAGGCAATGTTAGGTATGGTTGAATAAAAATTATTAGGTGCAATTAATGTGTTTTGTGTGGTAATAAATAATCTTAGTTTAATCATTTGGTTTGCTATAAATACCTAAGTTCTCAAGCATTGTAAATCATCCCATCCAAATCCCATTTCTCATTCTCATTTTAAGCTTGTAAGCTATAGAGTTTGTAAACTCTCTTTTCATATATCAAAGTCCAAGTGTTTTATCAAAGCTTGTTGCTTCCCTCCTTTCTCTATTTCTTTGTCCAATTTTATTTGAGAGTGCAAAGTGAAAGAGGTGTGATAGAGTTTGTAAACTTATCACCCACATATTTTGGTATTGAGTTAGTAAACTGTCAAATACCAACAATTGGTATCAGAGCCAGAATACCATTCTGGCAGGTGCAGCAGTTATGGCGTCCAACTTAGTGCAACTCCAAGTTCCCACATTGAAGAAAGAAAATTATGAAAGATGGTGCATCCAATTCAAAGCATTGTTTGGATCACAGGAGCTATGGGAAGTTGTCAGTAGTGGGTATGTTGTACCCACTGCCGAGCAAGAAGCCGTATATACTGCGGATCAAAGGAACACTCTCAAGGACTTACGAAAGAAGGACCAAAAGGCGCTGTATCTTCTATACCAGGGTTTGGAAGATTCAACGTTCGAGAAGGTTGCAGAAGCAACAACGAGCAAGCAAGTATGGGATACACTCAGTACAATCTACAAAGGAGTAGATCGAGTCAAGAAAGTGAGGTTACAATCACTTCGAGCAGATTTTGAAACTGCTCATATGAATGAAGGGGAGAGCATCTCCGACTATCACTCAAGGCTCATTGTGATAGTAAATCAGATGAGGAGAAATGGCGAGAGACTCGATGAAGTACGAGTTGTGGAGAAGATACTCCGGTCACTCACATCTAAGTTTGAGCATGTGGTGACTGCCATTGAGGAATCCAAGGATTTGGAGGTGATGAGCGCAGAAGAGCTACTAGGATCCCTCCTAGTTCACGAGCAACGCATTCAGAAGAATGCAAGCCCCACAACGCTAGAGCAAGCTTTGGAGTCAAAGTTGAATATTGACAAACCAAATAAAAGTCGTGGGCAGTGGAACTCACGTCGTGGGAGCTCATCCAACCGTAGCCGAGGACGAGCCCGAGGAAGAGGTCGAGGCTATGCACAAAATCAAGGTCAGTCTCAGGAGTGGAGATCTACTCGAGGAAAGGCGCATATCCAGTGTCACAACTGTAAGCAATATGGACATTATGCCAATGAATGTTCACATAAAAATGGTGAGCATGTCAACATGGCAGAATCAAGTGGAAATACTGATGAAGAACTTACAGTCTTACTAGCACACCATGATTCCAGTAGCCAACAAAATGTTTGGTATTTGGACTCTGGTGCAAGCAATCACATGTGTGGAAAGAAGGAGTTTTTTGCCGAACTCAAAGAAGGGGCCTATGGATCTGTAAGTCTTGGTGACTCCTCAAAGTTGCCAGTTGAAGGCAAAGGGAAGATCAAGATCATCCAGAAGGATGGAAGAGAAGAATACATCTCCAATACCTACTACATACCAGGTATGAAGAACAACATTCTGAGCATTGGTCAACTGCTCCAGAAAGGGTACATTATACATATGGAGAACATGCTTCTCACTCTCAGGAATGCAAGGAGAAAGCTTATTGCACGTGTTCGAATGTCAAAGAACCGGATGTTTCCGTTGAATTTGAACACAAAGATTGGAAGCTGCAACATCGGTGTAATGGAAGATGAGTCATGGAAATGGCATCTTCGATTTGGCCATCTTAATTTCAATGGCCTAAAGTTGCTGTCAAGTGGAGGAATGGTTCGTGGTCTACCCCAGATTGAAGCCACACGCCAAGTATGTGAAGGTTGTGTGCTTGGCAAGCAAGCACGACTATCATTCCCTGTTGGTGATACATGGAGAGCAAAGGCACCACTGCAGTTGGTGCACACAGATATATGTGGTCCATTGGATCCCATGTCTTATGGAGGTAATAGGTATTTTATTACCTTCATTGATGATTTCAGTAGAAAGACTTGGGTCTATTTTCTCAAGGAGAAGTCAGCTGCCCTAAAAATTTTCAAGGAGTTCAAGGCACTCACAGAGGTAGAAAGTAACCACAAGCTTGTGGCTGTGAGATCAGATAGAGGTGGAGAGTACACCTCCAATGCTTTCCAAGCATACTGCAAGGAGCAAGGAATTAGGCATCAACTTACTGCTGCCTATACCCCACAGCAAAATGGGATAGCCGAAAGAAAGAATCGAACCATCCTTGACATGACAAGGTCCATGCTTAAGGAGAAGAATTTGCCAAAAGAGTTATGGGCAGAAGCTGTAGCTTGTTCGATTTATTTGTTGAATCGATGTCCAACAAAGAGTGTCAAGAGGATGACACCACAAGAGGCTTGGAGTGGATACAAGCCGAATGTTACACACCTAAGAATTTTTGGGTGTGTTGCATATGCTCAAGTTCCAGAAGCCAAGAGGAGGAAACTTGATGATAGAGGTGAGAAGTGTGTGTTTGTGGGCTATAGTGAAGAGTCCAAGGCATACAAGCTCTACAACCCACTAACTGGCAAACTAGTGGTTAGTAGAGATGTCATCTTCAGTGAGGAAGAGACATGGACGTGGAACAACAAAGAAGTCAGTAAAGAGAAGATCGTCTCCACTGATTTTGAAGAACCAGAAGTTGTACCACCGATTGAGCAACAGCCTGCTCAAACAATCACAACAACTCCAGTGCACAGAATTGCAAGGAGTGGTCCTACATCTAGTGAGGAAAGCAGCTCCTCAACTCCAGTGAGGTTAAGGAGTCTCACAGAGATTTATGGACAAGAAGAAGAAGAAGAAACCAACCTTTTCTGCTTGTATGCAGACCACGAGCCTTTCTCATTCAATGAAGGCTATGAAGCTGTGGAAGAAGATTGTTGGAAGAAAGCCATGAAAGAAGAGATCCATGCCATCGAGAAGAATGACACTTGGGAGCTGACAAAGCTCCCACCAAATCAGAAGGCTATTGGTGTCAAGTGGGTTTACAAGATCAAACGCACTGCAGATGGGAGTGTGGATCGATACAAATCAAGGCTTGTAGCAAAGGGCTACAAACAGAAGTATGGAGTGGACTATGATGAAGTCTATGCTCCAGTTGCGAGACTTGACACGGTAAGATTGCTAATCTCTCTTGCCGCACATCATAAATGGAAAATTTATCAACTAGATGTCAAGTCAGCCTTCCTTAATGGAGTACTTGAGGAAGAAGTGTACGTGGAACAACCGGAAGGCTTCCAAGTACAAGGAGAAGAAGATAAGGTGTATCGTTTGAAGAAGGCTTTGTACGGCCTCAAGCAAGCACCACGAGCTTGGAACTCAAGGATCGACAACTACCTTCACCAAAATGGATTTCAGAAATGTCCATACGAGCATTCAGTTTACATGAAGAATGGTGAAAAGGGGGAGTTCTTAATTATTTGTCTCTATGTAGATGATTTATTGTTTACAGGAAACAATGAGGCAATGTTCCATGAGTTCAAGCAATCCATGTTCAGTGAATTCGAGATGACTGACAATGGATTAATGTCATACTTTCTTGGCATAGAAGTGAAGCAAGAAAGTGATGGTATCTACATCTCTCAACAAAGGTACATGAGAGACATATTGAAGAAGTTCAATATGGACAAATGCAACACTGTCAATACCCCAGTCGCAACTGGATTGAAGCTATCCAAAGGAGGAGAGGGTGAGTTTGTAAACTCAACAGTGTACAAAAGCCTCGTTGGAAGCCTAAGGTACCTTACAATCACAAGACCTGATATAGTTTATGGTGTTGGACTCGTGAGTCGATACATGGAAACACCAAGGGAGTCTCATTGGCTGGCGGCCAAGAGAATTTTGAGGTACATAAGAGGTACTCTAAACTATGGTCTATTTTATAATTTTGGTGAAGATGCAAAATTATTTGGTTATTCAGATAGTGATTGGGGAGGTGACCAAGATGAAAGGAAAAGCACAACTGGCTATGTGTTTTTTCTAGGATCAACAGCTTTCTCATGGACTTCAAAGAAGCAATCAATTGTTGCTTTGTCATCATGTGAAGCCGAGTATGTTGCTGTAGCCTCAACCGTGTGTGAGGCAATTTGGCTAAGAAATCTGTTGAAGTCAGTGTGTCATCCACAAGTGGAATCGACTGTGATTCACGTAGATAACGTGTCTGCAATCAAACTTGCAAAGAATCCTGTTCAACATGGAAGGAGCAAGCACATTGATACCAGGTTCCATTTTCTAAGGGACCATGTGAAGCAAAAGACAATTGAACTTGTCTACTGTCACACCAAGGAACAAGTGGCAGACATCTTCACAAAGCCATTGCCAATTGAAACATTCAGGCTACTGCGTGAAATGCTAGGAATGAAGGCGTTTTGATTTGAGGAGGTGTGTTGGAAATTCAAATCAAAACAAGTTGCCATTGTTGAAAATCAATGTCAAAGTTAGGCATTGAAAGTTAGGCAATGTTAGGTATGGTTGAATAAAAATTATTAGGTGCAATTAATGTGTTTTGTGTGGTAATAAATAATCTTAGTTTAATCATTTGGTTTGCTATAAATACCTAAGTTCTCAAGCATTGTAAATCATCCCATCCAAATCCCATTTCTCATTCTCATTTTAAGCTTGTAAGCTATAGAGTTTGTAAACTCTCTTTTCATATATCAAAGTCCAAGTGTTTTATCAAAGCTTGTTGCTTCCCTCCTTTCTCTATTTCTTTGTCCAATTTTATTTGAGAGTGCAAAGTGAAAGAGGTGTGATAGAGTTTGTAAACTTATCACCCACATATTTTGGTATTGAGTTAGTAAACTGTCAAATACCAACAATGCCCACCCGTCTTTGGATGAAGGCATGACTTTCGAATTTAGTCATGGCATCATCATCTGCCAGGCTAACGTATGCCTCTATTCCGCCAGCCTCTTCGGTGTCAGCTAAAACTATTAGGTTCTTAAAGGGAGCCGGCGGTACGGCCACCCATGTAGGTCTCCCCCAACCGAAATCAATATCATAGAGAGGAAAACTGCACAGACTACTGTAGGACAATGTAACCAGCTTTCCTGGTTTGGCAAGCCTTTGAATAAATCGGTTGATGTAACTCCCGTGGCCACCCTTTTGTAGCCTTTTCACATGATCCTTGTCAATCTTGCTTAGTTCTTCTCGTACCTTCTTTACCATGTCATGACAAGATTCTTGATCATCGATTCCGCTGCTGCTGCTGCTACTACTGACGAAGGGAGTTGTAAGGAAAATTTGATAAAAATTTCCAAATGAACAGCGTGGAATTGGTGGATCAGTTCTGGGACGCAGGTTCACAGTATGGACTGCCGCATGAAATATATTCTCATCAATAGAATGATCATCCTTGCTAGCTTCCACGAATCGCCTCCATAGGAAAGCTGATAAGGCTTCAACACGCGATGGACGTTTTACACGATCATCTTCAGCTAAGCCTGTATATTTTTCTCTGAGATGCTCTATAGTAGGGGCATTGAATACAAACCTCTTTGTTACATTATTCTTTGGGATAACACCGAACATACGATAGCCACTGACATCATCGGCAGGTGGGAAGACTGCGGCGGAAACAAACTCTGGACGCTCTATTTTGGTTTCATTTTCTCCACGGTTTATTGCAGCCCAAGTTTTGGCGAACATGATCATAGATAACCCATCTGCCAGCTTGTGGGAAATGCATAGGCCAATGGCATATCCTCCACATTCAAAGATATTGAGCTGGACGCCTAGGGCAAATTCACTATTGTCATGGTCTTGTAGTTCAAACGGGATGAGTTTACAGAGTTCACCAGGCATTGAATTTTGTTGAAAATCACGAAGTCGGCAGTTGGTTACTTGAGCTTCAAGGTAGGGTATACCCTCGTCGTTGCACTGTACTAAATGGTTGTCGATTTTTACTCGCCCGGCTAGTGGGTAGAAAAGTGTTAACACCTCAGATAAGGACTTCTTTAGGTGTTTGGATATTATGGATATTACAGCGGCCGCAGGTTCGGGTTGGATGTTGTCATTGAATTCATAGAAAAGGACCAAAGAGGTATAAATCGGAGGAGTTATTTGATCGAGAAAGGAGAACTGGTAATGGTAAAGGTGGTTTGGGGTTGGAGAAGATGGTTTGACAATCTCCTTGGAGATTACTTCGACGCTCACCATCTTTAGCTAATTGCTTGTATGATTCTCATTTCGCTTTGGCATCGAATATATATAACCCGCAACACAATAGATCTAGAGAGAATGCTATCGAGACTAAATTTGCAAACAAAATTTTGTAAATTAAATATGAAAGTTGATTGAATTATTATTTAAGCATTGATAATGTGAAAATGTGAAGGTAAAAGAGTTTCACATTGGTGAAAAGAGAAACCTAAAGGGTTTATAAGAGGTCGGGCTGCTTCTTATATTGCCAATTGATTTTATGGTGGAAACTCAAAATTTTCATGATATCAAAGCAAGTTGGCCTATGTGTGAAGCCCAACGACTACACGTGTTCCACGTCACCCAATTCTTATCTTCCTGATTTCGGAATCAATTGAATTGGTTTATTATAACAGCTGGACAAAGCGCATAATACTAGTAATGATTAGTAATACTATCAAAAGGGAAGATATTCCCTACGGATCTCTCCCACCAAAGCCCACCAATCAATTAATCCAGACCCTTGAAATTTGATCAAACAACTAAAATTATTATAACTTTAAAGAAGCCCCCTATTTGTAGTGGTTGGATCAAATTTCAAGGACCCGAATTAATTGATTGATGGGCTTTGGTGGGAGAGATGATCTGTTCCCCTATCAAAATGCTAAAAAGTACGGAAATTTATAAACAACCTGAAATAAATAAGGTAGTAATACTATCAAAATGCTAAAAAGTATGGAAATTTGTAAACAACCTGAAATAAATAAGATAAATGTTAGGGGTGGTAATCTGTCAGAGCATATTTTGTAAATTATGTGATGTGATGGTTAATGGTTGAATTTTATTTTTAATAATTTAAAGAAGGAATTTAATCATCAACCACCAGATCACGTGGTCTACAAATTATAGTCTAAAAAGATGGTCACCTCATTTTACCTCCGAGTAATGCTACGTAGACCAATTTTTAAGACTATATTTGCAAACTATGTGATGTATCACCAATATGAAATAAACACGTTAATCAATACTAATACTACTAATCAGATTGTCAACAACAATGTCATATAACTACAAAAAATAATTTAAATTGATGATTTTCGTAACATTACCCTTCTACCTCCCACTCTTTTTAATTTGTTAAATAGTTGTTTGCTCTTAGGGATGGCAACGGATCGGTTTGGGGACGGAAATGCTATATCCATCTCCATAACCACGAAAATTAACCATATCCATAGTCGCAAATTAACCATCGGGTATTATCCATAACTATACCCACTGGATAACGGATTCCTCATTGGTTAACGGTTATATCCATCTTCATTAGTACAAAAAATATATTCGTCCAATTGACGTGTCACATCCCGACCCAGGCGGGACCACTTCCCGGGCCCGCTCCACCACCGTAGCACGATATTGTCCGCTTTGGGCTTACCATTCCGTCACGGTTTTGTTTTTGGGAACTCACGAGCAACTTCCCAGTGGGTCACCCATCATGGGATTGCTCTGGCCCCCTTCTCGCTTAACTTCGGAGTTCCCATGGAACCCGAAGCCAGTGAGCTCTCAAAAGGCCTCGTGCTAGGTAGGGATGAGAATATACATTTAAGGATCACTCCCCTGGGCGATGTGGGATGTCACAATCCACCCCCCTTAGGGGCCCGACGTCCTCGTCGGCACATCACGGCCAGGGTTAGACTCTGATACCAAATTGTCACATCCCGACCCGGGCGGGACCACTTCCCGGGCCCGCTCCATCACCGTAGCACGATATTGTCCGTTTGGGCTTACCATTCCCTCACGGTTTTGTTTTTGGGAACTCACGAGCAACTTCCCAGTGGGTCACCCATCATGGGATTGCTCTGGCCCCCTTCTCGCTTAACTTCGGAGTTCCCATGGAACCTGAAGCCAGTGAGCTCCCAAAAGGCCTCGTGCTAGGTAGGGATGGGAATATACATTTAAGGATCACTCCCCTGGGCGATGTGGGATGTCACATGACGCATGATAATTTAGTAAATATTAATTTCGTTATTAAATATTTAATGTATAAAATGATTTAATGAATGGATCTTGTGGACCATGAAAATTAAAGCTAAACATTGATAATGTTGGTTGATCTTTGATATCGCTCATAAATACCATTAAATTCTCATAGATTTTGATTCATATCAAAACTATTGAACTTGGCCATAAAATGCAACTCGCACAATGCAATTTTTGTATTCTCAAGGTAATAGATTCGGTGAATAATGAATATATACACACACACACACACATACATATATTATATAATACTTTAATATTATATATAATTATATTATATATTATTTGGTTCGGATTCGAGTACGGATATGGATTGGGGACTCCTATAACCATATCCAAAACCATAAATGTGACATCCCACATCGCCCAGGGGTGTGATCCTTATATGTATATTCACATCCCTACCTAGCACGAGGCCTTTTGGGAGCTCACTGGCTTCGGGTTCCGTCGGAACTCCGAAGTTAAGCGAGAAGGGGGCTAGAGCATTCCCAGGATGGGTGACCCACTGGGAAGTTGCTCGTGAGTTCCCAAAAACAAAACCGTGAGGGCGTGGTCGGGGCCCAAAGCGGACAATATCGTGCTACGGTGGTGGAGCGGGCCCGGGAAGTGGTCCCGCCCGGGCCGGGATGTGTCAATAAACGAATAATATTCATGGTTTTTTCCCATACCCAAAATATACCTGAATTTTCATATCCAAATCCAATCCATTCGGGTGGTTATCCACGGTTATCGAGTTTAACGGTTATAATTGTCATCCCTATTTGCTCTTAGTCAAGACGTATTTTATATTTATCGTTGACCGAACCTATTTCACCCCTATTATATATCATTTATCACATTACTTATGAATAATAATAATTCAGAAGTTCAAAAGAATCACAAGCATATATAATCATAATAGGTTTTGGGGATGTCTCGACTAAGAGCTGATCAAACATGAGAGATTTGAACCAACAATATTTGATATTAAATTTCTATTCATAGGTGCTGTTAAACTTGCTATACATTCAATGTATTCATAGGAGTAGTTGAACCGCCGACAAGAGACCACTAGATTGTACGGAGTTTTGTTGTTGTTGTTTTTTTAAGAAAAGGGATATTAAGGGAGATATAATTCAATTTCAAACCTCAGTATAGAAAATGAAATTTTTTAACCAATTGATCTACAAACCTTTACATTCGTTTATGGTTTTTATTTTTTATTTTTGTAAAGCAACGTCATCGATTCTTTAGATAAGGTTTAGAAAAGTAACACAATACAAAGAACAAGCTGGGGATGGCACCAGCGTTTCTAAAGAGTTTTAATATAATGGATGGGCGATGGAGAATATATATCATTTTATGGAGAAAAACTTGTGTGGGGCTCAACGTGCCACTAGACAATGCCTAGTGACACTACGATTCAATCAAAATTTGACATATGGTTAAATTTAACTACAATTTCCTATTTACATAAAAACTAAAAAAATATTATTTCCAACATTAAAACAAATAAAACAAAAACACCCACCCAGACTTCATCCACCGGAAAAGCATGGGAGATAAACTTTAATATGGGTTGATGTTGATCAGTTTCCTAAGTAAGGGATGCTTGTTGCATTCACCATGTTGGCCAGTTTATGTGTTAAATCTCCCTTGTCTTTAAGGAATTGAAATCCCACCTCCTCATATTTTCTCTCAATGGATTAATTGGAGTATATTGTATAGACTTTGGTCATGAAAAGCGATTACGTATAATTGAATCCAGATTCGTTTTATTTTGTTTTTTTTTTTTTTTTTGATGAACCATTTTCTGCAAACACAAAATATTTCTCCTTTATTGTTCAAAGAATTAGGCTAACCATGACAGGAAAATCTATGAGAATGGAAAATATAAAGCTTATTCCCTCGAAGTTTAGTCAAATGATACCGACATCCGCGCTGGAGGCGTGAATTCGCAGATGATGGAGGAGAGCTCCGGTTGGGTGATTGGAGTTTACTTTTAATTTTACTAATCTTTATAATATATTTTCAATTTTCATGTAATTATGAAATCTTTAAAAGGTAACATAACTTTGAAATCACAATTAAAAATCTTACCACTTGTTAAATGTTAATTGAATTGTAGTGCCATTAAACATTGCCTAGTGGCACGTTGAACCCCGCATAATTTTTTCTTCATTTAATGAAATCGTCATTACAATTATAAATTAAAGAATAATTTCCTACAGTAACATACTAACGAACATTCATTTAGATGATAGAGTCATGATGTTAACGGACCAGCTGACTTAAGATTCTAACTTCCAAGAAATTGGTTTTGTTATAAAATGAGGTCCATTAGGTATAGTGTTGCATGCTTATCGTATTATTTTTTTCATGCTAATTGTCTGAATCTTATAAGCTACGTCATTCTCTTTGGTTTAATTGGAGGACAAGATAACCCTCATCTCTATAGGATAATGTTAGGGAGATAAAAAAAATTTAACCAAATTTACAAACCAAATGACATGTCACTAATAAAAAATAATCATGTTAATTAACGTTTAACTAATAATCCATTCATCAACAACCACATCATTAGGTTTACAAATTTGGTTTAAAAAATTTGGTCTCCCTAACTTTCTCCCACATATAAAATAGGCCGCAACACATTATCAGCCCTCTCCATAGTTCGGAACACAAATTATCTTGGGATTCAATCCTGTTATTATTACATCATATCAGAGCAACTAGAAGTGTCACACAACAGTAAACACATAAAAGAGTAGTACTGTGCATAATAAAAAATGCAATCATGCAATTATTACAATAAAGATAAAACTACAGTAAATGAAGCATCACCCTAAATCATCTTAAAAAGCTTGAATCCACTTCAATTGGAATTACTTCAAAATTCCTTCGTTTCGTCACTTTTGTCGAAAGTAGACTCACATGTCCTACAATCAAATTATAAAGCAAATTATCAAATTCTCTTAAAATAACAACTAAATTATAACTAAGAATAGAGTAAAAATATAAATTAATATCGACTCATCAGTACATGTCCCTTCTCTCGAATTCCAATCAGATTCTGGTAAGCTAAATCGCTTGATGGAGATGTTGAAGTGGAAGACATGGCTCATGTCGACTTTGTGACCACCGATTCGGTCGACATGCTTAACCAGAATGAGAGGCTGAAGGCTGCATTATTTGAAATATTCCCTCGCGATGCGACCACCAACCTACGACACCTTAAGCCTTTGTACGCGACTGCCTACATCGAAGGTCTCCTAGTTTCTAAAGTGTTTGTAGACTTTGAAGCCACAGTGAATATCATGCCACTCTCGGTGATGAAGGCTTTAAAGAGATCGAAGGACGAGCGCATACTATCCGGCATAACCATGAGTAATTTTGTCAGCGACAAGTCTCAACTAAAGGCGTCCTGCCTTTAGAAGTTACTATTTCAAGAAGACCACACATTACGATATTCTTTGTTGTAGATTCAAAGTTCAAGTATAATGCTTTGCTCGGTCGAGATTGGATTCATCCGACTGGTTGTATTTCATCATCTTTGTATCAAGTTTTGATCTTCTAGGATGGAAAATCAGACGTAGTTCACCTGGTCAATAGCCAGCCGTTTGAAACTAACATGGTTCAGGCTCGATATCATGATGATCAACTTGACTACATCACACTTTAAGGTTTCAACGAGGACAGTCAACTTACCAAGATCACTATCCATAAAGTCGTTGATGTAGGCGCCGAAACCATTCAACATAATTTGGCATGACTTGGTCTGACTAATCTCATTGACCTTTTCAATGCATAATCACGCCATCGATGTTGAATGAAAGGCTGCCGTTTCATCTATAATGGAAGGTTTGCTGGCCCATTGGTACGCGATTTTTCAAGAACCTCATTCTAGCGCCAACTTGATTGAGTTTCTAGCCTAAGGGGATGACGAGGCATCTTTTTCCTTTGAGCAGTTGAAAGCAGCGACTGCCCGAATTTGAGGGCAATAACCAGCCTGAAGTTCAGAACCTGTTGGAAGGAATATATGTACGGAAGGTCAATGATCCCCGATGTTTTTTATTAGCTCCTTGTTACCTAGGCCCTTAATTAAGGACCAAAATTTGTATATTACCTATTGAATACAAAGATTGTTTTACTTGGAGTTATCAAGAGATACTTAGCCTAGTAGACTCTGTGCCAATCATAAAGAAGAATCGCACAATTCGAATTTGCATTGATTTTCGCGGTCTTAATTTGCCAAAACTTAAGGATGAAGATCTGATAATTAACAGATCGATGCCGCAGCCATACCCCCTTAGACGGCCATGCAAGCTACGGCAAAGGTTTCTTGAAAATCTGATATTGAATTCATTTGTCCTCGCGATTATGATTCAAAGCTTACGATTAACTAGCTCAGAGGCGCTTTGTTACACGAGTTGCACAACTCTCGAAGGGCAAGACGACCAAGGTTTCTTTCATTTCAGTACTTCATTTGAGAGGATATGGGCATTCTGTATTCGATACTTTGCATACTTATGTGGGAGAGATCCATCTAGTATGTGTTTTATTGAAGTATTGAATTTAGTAAGATGTTTTATATATTACTGCACGCTATTGTTATATTGTGGTGCATCGATTTTGGGCATATCTCGAAATCGAGATATGACATAACATAGTGCTAATGACAAATTTTTTATTTGTTTTATTAGAAGGAATATTGAGGAAGAGAAAAATTGAATTTCAAACCTCTGTATAGAACACTCTTAGGCCTGATTTGGTACTAAGATGATTCTGAAAAAAACTGGTATCAAAAAATCGCTGGGAGCTGTTTTTGTGTTTAGTAAACATTCAGTTTCAGCTTTTTTCACAGTTTTGGATGAAAAAAAGCCAAAAACAAGAAGATGCAAAACCCAACTTTGAAAAACTGGCTTTTTTTCACGTCTGTTTTACATAAAAGTTTACCAAATACTATAATACTGTTTTTTTTTTCTTTTTCAAAGGCACTTTTACAAAAAAAGTTTACCAAACACTCTGCTACTTTATTTCACAGCTGCAACCATTTACGGCTTTCTACCCCCGATATCACCTTTTTCCCGTATTATAACATGTTGTGATGCATTTTCAGCCATCTTAACCGTAGCTATAAGTTTTAATCTAATGGACGGGCCATATTTGATGGAGAATATGATTTTATGAAGTCGTCATTACAATTATAAGTTACTAAACTAAATAATAATTTCATAGAGTAACATATTATTTTGGGATGACAGAGTCATCTTAACTGTCCAGTTGACTTGTATGATCCTGGCTGTTAAAGGAAACAAAAACCCACGATCTGTTTGCCAATATTTGGGGATTCGTCAACTCTTGGGCTACAGTAAATTAGCTTGATTATAGCTTTTGTTTACTTGAAATAGCTTATAACTTTGTGTATAAATCAACCCCTTCTACATCGATATTTAAATTAATAAAACACATAATTCTACAAATTTTGATAAAACGAGGTCCATTCGGTAGTTTGTTAACATGGTAGCAGCTCGGAGCCATGACGTTTCCAACAAAAGTTAAAGCATATCCAATAGCCTAGCTAAATAAGACTTTTTCTACTACTTTCACATAAAATATAGAAAAATTAAAATTCAACATGCTACCTAACCGACTATCTATATTAACTCTGTACGAACAATAGCTATCTAACTTTAGCTAGAAGGAGAGAAAAATTCAATTTTTGTTGAACGTTGAAAACTATAAAATTATATTGTTTATGGGCTTCAAGAGACGAGAAAGGGTTTGGGTTTTAAATTCAGCAAAAAAAAAAATATTAAAATATTTTAACTTAAGCTAAAATAACTAATATTTCTCGATGTGGTGACTAACCAAATTGAGTCATTTGGTTAGCTACAATAATAAAAATTTAGCTAGTATTATTGGAGATGCTCTTATATATTTATTGTATAACTTTCTCTACTAATTGTCTAACGTATCTTTTTTTTTCTTTTTTTTTTGTTTGTCAAAGTCTAACGAATCTTTTAAGGTCCACCATTCTCTTTAGTTTCTAATTATTCGTGGTAATAGTATAATTGCTATTTTTCTCTATTTTTAATTAGAATATTATAATTAAATTAATCTTATGAATAACAACTTCAATATAAATTTATAATGACTAACTAATTTCTGAAGTCAGGCACCCGTGTTACGAATTCTAGACAAAGAAAGAAAAAAAAAAAATCCCAACCTGCCTGATGTAGACCATCTCCAAAGGTGATAATGAATAATTTGAATTATGTATTTGTTAATTCTTGTAACGTATCACTAATATTTTTTTGGACTGTGCTTATCGTTTTAGAAAGTCAAATAATAATCAATGCCAAAAAATATGGAGCAAATTAAAATCAAATATTTAACAAGGGCATTATAGGAACAAAAAAACGCATTAAATATTTAAAAACAAAAAAATATGAATCTTAATATTTTCAATCTTTATCAAGGATTAAAATAGAGAAACCCCACTACATATTAATCCTTGAAAAAGATTTAGTTTAGACAAATACCGTATGCTAGATTAACAATTGAATTAAGTTCCTGGCCGACGTCATTCAACATTAGTTGTCATTTATTTCTTTTTTATTCTTCCAATTATACCTTTTTGTCAATGTTTGTGATGAAGACCTTTTTTTTTTTTTTTTTTTGTTTGATTAACAATCATATAGGACGTCATTTATTATATCTTATTTTTAGGATGAATAAGATATTTTGTAGTAATTTTTTTTTTATTCTTATTCAAATTTCAAACTGATTTTAGTTCATATTCGATAAATTAGTAATTCATTTTCTAAAATTAAGAGGGCTATGTGTGTAGTATCTTGTAATAGCATCAATTTTTTTTTTTTTTTTTTTTTTAATCATGGGACCTAAGGTATGAATATTTAGGCGCATTTGACTAGATACTATGACTTAGGTGCATTTGTATAGGTACTATGATTTAGGTGCATGCATTTAGGTACTATGATTACATACTTAGGTGCATTTGACTAGATATTGTGATTTAGGTGCATTGTGGTAGGTACCATGGTTTCGGTGCATTTGACTTGGTACTATGATTTATGTGCATTTGACTAGGTACTATGATTTAAGCACATTAGGACATGGTTTAAGTGCATTCGATTATGTATAATATATGATTTGGCTATTTTCATTTCCTCTATGCTTTGGATGGTGATAATGAATAATTTGAATTAGGTATTTTTTAATTCTTGTAACGTATCACTAATATTTTTTTGGACTGTGCTTATCGTTTTAGAAAGTCAAACAATAATCAATGCCAAAAAATATGGAGCAAATTAAAATCATATATTTAATAGGGGCATTATAGGAACCAAAAAAACGCATTAAATATTTAAAAACAAAAAAATATGAGTTTTAATATTTATGATGACGTGGAAATTTAGTCAAAGGACTATAATGAATATATAATCTAACATAAGGTTTTAATTGAATTTCAATCTTTATCAAGGATTAAAATGAA
Source organism: Pyrus communis (assembly GCF_041283825.1). NCBI lineage: Eukaryota > Viridiplantae > Streptophyta > Magnoliopsida > Rosales > Rosaceae > Pyrus > Pyrus communis. The sequence goes on from NC_142574.1 coordinate 24,345,840, forward strand.
GAAACCCTAACTTGCTAGAACACATGTGATGCACACTATGGATCCCACCAAATTGCATACATAGTATGTGATTCGTCGAAACTGGATGAATTATCAAGAGAGGCACATCAACATATGAAACTAGGTTTGGGTAGTTTAGTGGGTCTACCAACCAACCCACCCGATAAAGGTTGGGTTGGGTTGGGTTCTAAATATTAACAATCTATCAATGGATAAAACCCTACCACTTGTTCAATAAGTAGGTTAGGTTGGGTTGAATTATTATTAACCTGATTGAAACCGACCCACCCGAAAACATTAATTCTTAAGCATACATATATATTAGATAAATATACACAAAGGATTTAGTAACTTTTAAACGTGCTTGTTTATTAATTATTTCTTGATTTGAATAGTCAAATTTATGTGTTAGTAATATGTAGTGATCACTTGTAAGATCAAGCCTCGATGGTCCTTGAAGAAATTTCCAGCTCAATTCAAGATCAAGCCTCGACGGCCCTTGGGTTGACATCTACATTAAGGGACTTCAAAACGCATCTTCTACACGTGACAAGCACATGTCAACGACGCGCCTTGAAGTGGGGGCATTTGTAGACATCGAAATTTCGGTGAAATGAATGTTAACCAATAATTAAAATTTCAACGCTCACGTGTCACATAAATTTTACATGTAGCGTGTGACTCAACGAAAAATCGAAATAAATTGGAAAAGTCATCAAATAGGACACGTGTCAATACCTGGCAGAAATGATTTATTTCATCTGATTATTTAAATCCAAAAATCAAGTTTTGGAATTCTATAAATAGGAGGCCAAGGCATTCATTTTAAGGGAGAAGGAAAGGAGAAGAAGAAAGAAAGAAGGGAATTTACATCACACCAAAACCTTGAAGCCTTGAAACTCTAAAGCTCTCAAGCAAATCCCGAAGGATCAAGAAAACACTCTTCGTTCTTCGTCAAATCCTCCTTCAAAGGTCAAGCCCCGACGACCCTTGAAGAATTTCCACCAACTCAAGATCAAGCCCCGACGGCCCCTGAATAAAGTGTTCATCGTTCGTCATCCGTTCATCCTAAGATCAAGCCCCAACGACCCTTTGGATCAACAACCTCAACAAATCCACACATTCAATCGTTCTTCAAGATTAAGCCCAAAAGCCCTTGAAGATCCGCTCATCCATCAACCTTCAAGATCAAGCCCCAACGGCCCTTGAAGAACTTCCACCAACTCAAGATCAAGCCCCGACGGCCCTTGAAGAAAGTGTTCATCGTTCATCATCCGTTCCTTCAAGATCAAGCCCAAAAGCCCTTGAAGAAATCCACACAACCATTATTCAAGATCAAGCCCCGACGGCCCTTGAAGAAAGTGTTCATCGTTCATCATCCGTTCATTCAAGATCAAGCCCAAAAGCCCTTGAAGAAATCCACACAACCATTATTCAAGATCAAGCCCCGACGGCCCTTGAAGAAAGTGTTCATCAACTGTTCATCCCTAGATCAAGCCCCGAAGGCCCTTTGGATCAACAGCTCATCCACAAACCTACACCCTACGAAGATAGAATCAGAGGATCAAATTACAAAGAGATTGTAACCCCAAAATCATTAACACAAAAAATATATTTTGTGCACGTATTCTTGTTTCTTGTTTTAGGAAATTTTCGTGTTTACAAATTTGGCACGCCCAGTGGAACAATCTCTACCTCTCATCTCTATCTCTGTTCAAGATATTCAAGCACAGTCCATGGCTTCAAACAAAGAACAAGTCATGACTATCGGCACTACCTCCATTGAAAAACAGCTGGTTCAGATGAAGGAAACAATTGCAAGGCTGATAAAGACTGCAGAGGAGAAAAACTTGCAAACCGCCGGACTCATCAACCGTCTGGAGGCGCAACATGGTGTCATAGTGAAACCAAGCTCTCTTCCAACTAAGAGGACCGAAGAAGGCTTCAACCCAAATGCCTACGAACTCATGTCAAAGGCTGGGCATGACTTTGCTTCCTCTTCAAATCTTGGAAAGAAGGTTTCAAACACCGTCAACGACAAAGATCGCGACCTCACCGAGACTCAAAAAGAAGTTGAAGGAGCATGATTATGGAGTTGACAACAACAAAGCTGGACTTGGCTTCACACCAAATGCACCCGTGAAGATTTCAAGTGAAGTGAAGAAAGCTAGCGCTCAACACATCAGCGTGAGCATTGAACCAGACCAAGAAGAGCCTAAACTCTCCCCTTGGACGTCGGTCTTCGATAGGATGAGCCATTCAAGTTCCAGAACTTCAGTGCTTAATCGCATTGGTGGTCAAGACCGAACCTCTGTCTTCAAGAGGCTTAACGCGCCGACATCCCAAAGCTCTGTTTTTGAAAGGTTGTTAAAGCCTAAGAAACAAAGCAACACAGCTATCTCTCCTCTACGACGATCAGCTTCAGAAAAATTTGAAGATGATGGTAAGCCTTTTGGAAAGAGGAAGACAACACCAAAGGAAGAAAAGCTCGATGGGTTAGGAGAAAAAGACGACGCTCGAAGCTTGATTCCTTCAAGGATGAAGCGCCAAGCAATCCTAGAGGTCGACACAAAAGGACCACTGAAGGTAAGGAAGCGCATCATCGTCCACACTGGCAAATCTTCATGCCAACAAACCCAAGAGAACGGCACTGAAGAGGAGATCTAAGATGTTTTCTACATCACGGTTCAAGAAGGTAAAGAAGACGAAAGCCCGAGGAAATACTCAGAGTCCCTACTCTCCGACACTGATCCGAGCGGCAGTACAACCATGCAAGTCATGACCACTGGAGCAACTTCAATCGAGGAGCAGCTAGCTCGGATGAATGAAGCAATCGCAAAGCTCACACGGACTGTGGAAGAGAAGGACTTGCAGATTGCCGCACTTGTCAACCAACTAGATGCGCTGCCCGACGTGAAAGTCGACCCAAATATTGGCCTATTAAAGAAAGAAGGCGATGAAGAAGAGGAGCCACCAGCGGAGAAAGTTGAAGAGAAGCTGAAGCTAGACCAAGCAACGGCATTCATGGGATCTCTCTCTATCCAGCAGCTACAGGAGATGATCGCAAGCACTGTCAAGACACAGTACGAAGGAAGCTCGCATGACTCTGTACTGTACTCAAAGCCTTACTCCAAGAAGATTGATGCTTTGAAGATGCCAAGGGGTTATCAGCCCCCAAAATTCATGCAGTTCGATGGAAAAGGCAACCCGAAGCAACATGTCGCCCATTTCATTGAAACTTGCAACAATGCTGGGACAGAGGGAGACTACCTCGTCAAACAGTTCGTGCGTTCGCTGAAAAGTAACGCTTTTGACTAGTACACTGACCTCGAACCTGAGTCTATCAATAGTTGAGACCAGCTAGAAAGGGAATTCCTCAACCGTTTCTACAGCACTCGTCGTACTGTAAGCATGCTAGAGCTGACCAGTACGAAACAGTTGAGAGACGAACCTGTCGTCAACTACATAAATAGATGGCGCTCCTTAAGTCTGGATTGCAAAGATCGGCTTTCTGAAACCTCCGCCATTGAGATGTGCGTTCAAGGCATGCAGTGGGGACTACACTACATCCTTCAAGGCATCAAACCACGAACATTTGAGGAGTTAGCCACCCGCGCCCATGATATGGAGTTAAGCATCACCCGTCATGGGAAGAAAGAACAGATCGCCGACTACAAGAATGACAAAGTTTTGGGGCCAAAGGTGGATAAGGCTGCGTGGAAACCCACCAAGGAAGCAATGACGGTCAACACAACTCCAGTCAAAATCCATACACGAGGCAAGGCAATTCAAACCGAAGCTTTTCGTGATCAAGAGATGCGTAGACGCACTTTGAAGGAGCTTGAGGAGAAGACTTATCCATTCCCCGACTCTGACGTGGTTGCCATGTTGAAAGACCTGCTTGACAAAAAGGTGATCGACCTACCTGAGTGTAAACGGCCGGAAGATATGAACCGTACTGACAGTCCAAGGTACTGTAAATTCCACCGCTTCATTAGTCATCCGACGGAAAAGTGCTTTGTGCTAAAAGATCTCATCATGAAGTTGGCTCAGAAAGGGATCATCGAGCTAGATCTTAATGATGTGGTGAAATCAAACTATACCTCCGTCACTTCTGGCTCTTTGAACTCAAAATCTTCACCTCAACCGCTGGGGGCATGCTCCAAAACCATGTCAGTCAAGTCAAGTGAAGTTGAAGGATGGACTTATGTCACTCCAAAGGAAATGCACAAGAAACATAGGTCTCCTCCACAAGTTCACCAATCGGAAAGGGGGCAAAGCAGCTACCGTCAACCTTCAAAGCTACATGAAAGTGTTGAGGATGATGAAGTTATGACACAAAGATCGTCCGTTGCCATCACGATGCGCGATTTCTTCCCAAAAGACTTCTTCAATCACTCAGTCAAGACTTCTTGCTATAAAGATTGCAAGGAATGCCTCTCTAAGATCGTTTGACAAATTCAAAAGCTCATTGTCTGCACGAGTTGAAACTGCAAAAGACACCACAAGCTCCTCGTTCGCACGAGCCTAAAAGGCGACAATCAAACGCTCCTCGTTCGCACGAGCCTAAAAGGCGACAACCAAAGCTCCTTGTCCGCACGAGCATAAAAGGCGACAACAAATGCTCCTTGCCTGCACGAGCCGAAACTGCAAACGCACCACGCTCCTGGCCCGCAAGAGCATAAACTGTGTACGGCAAAATCATCATCAAAACCATCACTCATTTGAACTACGTTATGACTTGATCTCTTCGTTGGAAAAGTACGTAGGCAACTTGAAACTTCAAAACTTCAAGTACAGTCACATCAAAATAAATAAATAAATATTTCATTAAAGAAAGTCAATTTTATTACAAAAGAAAAGAAAAAAAAAATACATATGTTACTATGTATTAGAAAAAATATATATATATATATATATTCTCTACACAAAAAAAAAAAAAAAAAAAAATTATACATGTTAAAGTGGGTTTGCCTACACTTAAGACCCATGCCAACTCAAAGAAACAGAAGTTGAAGTCCACAAAATGGAGCAGCCCAAATCCAGGCCCGTGACAAAACATCCACCAGATCCAAATGGAATACACCACAAGCTCAAAGCCTCGTCTCTGTCCTCTCGCTTCAACTTTCTGGCTCACACAGTTGTGGTCTGCTTCCTTTCCAAAACCAACAAACCCATCTACAAATCCAACCCAAGCAGCCATGTTTCAAAAGCCTACACTGCTCGGCCGGATCCAAGGCAAGCCCAAATCTCTCATGGTGGGCTGGATTGATGAAGACGAAGACCCATTTATTGAAGCACCCAGCTCTGGCCCTATCTTCTAAATCATTCTCGACATAGGTATCCGAAAGGGGCACGTTGTTCTCCTCCTCCATCTTCTTCTCTCCTTCTGCTTTACTCTCCTCTCTCTCCCATCAATCGATGGAATCCATGGCTATTCCCCCCAAATCTCAATTCCGACGCAGCCCAGTTCAGCATCATCCACTCATTGGATCCCCGAACGCGCTCGTTCACTCACTCGCTCAAAAATGGCGAGTCGACTCGTTCTCGCGTTCGCACTCAGCGCTCTCCTCTTCTTCTCTCACTCAGTCTCTCTCTGCAACTGCAAGACAGCAGAATCCAGGTGCGATGGCTATCGTTCCGGGACAACTGATCTGGGAGATCGTGAAGAAGAACAACTCCTTCTTGGTGAAGGAGTTCGACCGTGGCAACGCCGACGTCCGCTTCAGCAAAGAGCCCAACAACCACACCACTCCCATCGAGCCTGACTCGCTTTCCCCCTCTAGATCCGAGCCGGGTCCGGGTCATTGGATTTGCTCGAATCCGGAAATGTCATACCCATCAAGATTCATAGGGACGAAGAGAGTGGGAAGATTCTGAATTTGGTATTTGTTTTGATTGGAGAGAGCATGGAGCACCTGATCCGGTTCCTCTCTTATCAGCAGCAACAGTCAAACAACCAATCGGCCCGCGTCGACTGTACGGACATCACCGACTCTCTGTCTCTCGCTAAGAGCCCAATTCCAAAGCAGAACATCACAAATTGGTCGATCGCTTTCTGGGTTTTGCTTCTCCTATGCAAGCGTCAACTTATGGTTCAGTAAAGGGGAAGTTGGGGTTTGAAGATCAAAACCAAAGAAGGGTATTGGGTTTTGGAGAATTGAAAAATAGAGCAAGTACAGGGTCCAGGAATCTGTGGGTTGCTGAGAGGAGAACTTGCTCTGGTGGATTGAGCCTCCGTGCCACAACGCCGGCGATGGGAGCCAAGCTTGCCGGTCTTAGAATGGGGTCTGATGGGATTTCCATGTCCACTTTGAAACCCAGATCAGTCCAAGCTCATGCTTCTGATGGGGATGTTGAGAGTCTTATTCCCTCCAAGCCTCGGGGGGAAGTCCTCTGGAACAGTATTGCCGTATGTCGGTGTTGCTTGTCTTGGAGCCATTTTTGTTTGGCTATCACCTGGGGGTGGTAAATGGTGCTCTTGAGTACCTATCGAAGGATCTTGGTATTGCGGAAAATGCGGTATTGCAAGGGTGGGTGGTTAGCACACTTCTAGCAGGTGCCACAGTTGGATCATTTACCGGTGGATCGTTGGCTGACAAGTTTGGCAGCACTTTTCTTGTTACAACAGATGGCTGGGATAAATGCTGTGGTTTATTATTCTACTTCTGTCTTCCGCACTGCTGGCATTACATCTGATGTTGCAGCGAGTGCTCTGGTTGGATTAGCAGATGTCTTGGGCACAGCTGTTGCATCCTCATTGATGGACAAACAGGGAAGGAAAAGTCTTCTACTCACAAGCTTCGGTGGAATGGCATGCATAACGTTAGCATGGGCTCAGTAGGAATTTACGAGGGGGAGTCTGTTGGCTGTGCTCAGTGGCTGTAATCTGCCCTATGCTCATCACCTAAGCGCCGCTGTAATTCCTCCACTTCAGGCTTGACGCCTTGCACTACCTCAAGCTCGTCACTCTAGCTGTCGTGATCAAAAATCGGCGAAGAACTTCAGTGACCGCTGTCAAACGACTAGCCGATCGCGAAGCTCGACGCTTTGCACTACTTCAAGCTCTGGCTGCTTCTGCACTTCCGCCATGGCTGCTGCCTTTGAATGTGATCAACAAAATCAAAGTTTGTCAACTCACACCCAAAGATCTCTTGCCTCTGCTGCTGCCTTTGAATGTGATTGACAAAATCAAAGTTTGTCAACTCACACCCAAAGATCTCCTCCGTCTTCTCTCGGACTCGGCCTGGGTTTTCACCCACAAACTCAACCTTGCAGATCACCATATAAAGAAGAAGAAAAAAAAAAAAAAAAAAAAAAAAAAAAAAAAAAAAACAATGATGGTGCTTCTGGAACCATGTGCAAAAAGGAAAAAATATATATATATAATAAAAAGAAAGAAAAAAAAACAATGATGGTGCTTATGGCACCATCTGAAATATATATATATATATAAATAAATGGTGGATCAGTGCCACCGAAAGCAAAGAAAAGTAAAAAAAAAATATATATAATAATAAATAATAAAATAAAATAAAAAAGGAATGATGATGGACGGTGATGTATATGTTTTATCTGTATTTAGCACAATACACTGAATAAAATAAAGCATGTCCATTAATTTCCAAGAAATTACAAGTGTGTACAAAAAAAAAAAAAAAAAAAAAAAAAAAAAAAAAAAAAAAAAAAAAAAAAGATGGAGCTTTCACAAAGGTTGTTCACATGAAGCCCCATTACTTGGGAAAAACTACAGAAGTGGGAGGCATCAAAGAAGAGGCCTCAATACTTGGTGGAACGCTAGATGAGCCAGGAAAAATATGCCTCTGGAAGAAAGCCGCAAGCCTTTGACGGTCACTTTGACAGTCACTTTGCATTCGACCATTGGATTCTTGCAGCTCATCAAGCTTCCTCTTCATGCCCGACGAATAGTTATTTGCAAGCACATGCAAACTTCTATTCTCGTACTTAAGCAGTTTGATCTCTTGCTTAAGACTTTCCACCTCCGCCATCAAGGATTCAACTTGGCGGGAGCGAGCAAGTAGGCGTTGGCCCATGTTGGACACAGAGCCTGCACACTGAACACTGAGAGCGAGGGACTCTTGAACGGCCAACTCATCGGACCGTCCTGAAAGCAGCCGACTATCTTCAGGAGTGAGGAGGTTCCTAGCTACTATCGTAGCTGTTGTTGCGTCCTTCATCACAGAGTCTTCACCTGTAAGAGGACCGTTAGAAGATAAAAAAGAAGGGCGCCATACATTACCTTGACGGGGCACAACCGGATCGCTGCTGAGACTCAAATCTAAGCAAAGGTTCGATGAGTTAGCCATTTTTCAAAGGTGTTCAGAGAGAAGGGGTGGATGGAGATAATTCTCAAAAGGCCAGAGACGATTTTCAAAAATGGGCAATTTTCAGAGTGTGTATGTTGGAGTGATCGATACCTCTGTAAAAAGCCAAGCGACACGACCACTGATTCAAAAATCCGGATTTTCCTGCGTGAAGTTTGGCGATGCGTTCGCTGCTTTTCAGAAAACGCGTTCAACTTTGTCAAAAGATATCTGACAAAGTCGAGAACACGTGGAGGCCATCATCGCAACTACACGTCTTTAGCCGACAAGCGCAAAGTTCGGCGACGCTTTCTCTGCTTTTCAGAAAACGCGTGCAACTTTGTCAAAAGTGGCGCTCGTTCAGAAATCGAAGAGGCGTCGTTCAGAAATCGAAGAGGCGTCGTTCAGATATCGAAGAGACGTTTGTCGACAAGGGTAAAAGAACGGTACCACCACTTGCTATTAAGAAATCCCGATATGTGTCGACCTTCGTCTCTTATGGCAAGGCAGACCTGAAGAAAATGCCCAACTCCTCCTCACCTCTGAGGGCGCACTCCCAGCAAAGCCTCTCGAAATACACAATTCTTCTTCTTCCTTTGAGAAAACCTATTCAACCTTTGAAGATACCAGATGCCTGGAGTACAGATGACCCAGGAGGAAACGATAGATTGAAGCATGTGCTGATTCATTCACCGCTTCTTCAAAAGCAAAGGTATCTCATATCATCAAGGGCGAAAGCATAGGTATCTCATATCATGCTTTTTCCCTATCTTTTCCTTTGCCCTTGTTCTCACCTGCCAAGACAAGGACAGAGGAAGCAATATGTCGGAACCTCCACTCAAACCAGTTGCCACCAAGAAGTGAAGCACCATTTAAATGCAAAGGTTGCATTCAACTCCTGCATCAGAGGACAAATACTACAAGAGAAGATGCTAAACCTGCATAAGGAAATACCACTTCTGCAAAGGGAGCAAGTAAGGCAAGTGAAAATGATACATCAAAGCATGTGGAGATAAGCACAACAAATATATGTGCTGATTCATTCGCTGCTTCTTCGAAAGCGAAGGTATCTCATATCATGCTTTTTCCCTGTCTTTTCCTTTGTCCCTGTTATTACTCGCATGGCAAAGTGAAAGAGAGCAGTCAGCGGCACTTGGAGTCAGTATTCCGATCTGGAACCGACTACCTGGAATCTATTCCTGATTGCTTACCTAGTATTGCTCTCGAGTAGTCATCTTCAACGGTTGATACACTGCCAGAGAAGGGACAAGGAAACTTCAATCTTTCCAATGCGTATTCAATACGAATTGGAAAGATTGAACAAAGAAACAGGTCAGCACCTCCACCTCGTACTTGCCTGCCATATCCTGAAACCGCTCGTAGACCTTCGGGGGGAGACCAAAAGAATCCTGCTGCCCAGTTCAAGAGTAGCACAAAGGAAAATCAACGAGCGGAGGAGACCAAAAGAATCCTGCTGCCCAGTTCAAGAGTAGCACAAAGGAAAATCAACGAGCGGAGGAGACCAGAAGAATCCTCCAGCCCAGTTCAAGATCAAACCTCAATGGCCCTTGAAGAAATCACAAGTCCGATTCAAAATCAAGTGTTCACCACCCTTGAATCAAATTCAACTCCAGATAAAAGGAGTAAGTTCAGACCTTCGGATGAGACCAAAAGAATCTTCCAGCCCAGTTCAAGATTAAGCTTGTGGAAAATCAACGATTGGAGGAAACCAGAAAATCTTCCAGTCGAACTCAAGATCAAGCCTCGATGGTCCTTGAAGAAATTTCCAGCTCAATTCAAGATCAAGCCTCGACGGCCCTTGGGTTGACATCTACATTAAGGGACTTCAAAACGCATCTTCTACACGTGACAAACACATGTCAACGACGCGCCTTGAAGTGGGGGCATTTGTAGACATCGAAATTTCGGTGAAATGAATGTTAACCAATAATTAAAATTTCAACGCTCACGTGTCACATAAATTTTACATATAGCGTGTGACTCAACGAAAAATCGAAATAAATTGGAAAAGTCATCAAATAGGACATGTGTCAATACCTGGCAGAAATGATTTATTTCATCTGATTATTTAAATCCAAAAATCAAGTTTTGGAATTCTATAAATAGGAGGCCAAGACATTCATTTTAAGGGAGAAGGAAAGGAGAAGAAGAAAGAAAGAAGGGAATTTACATCACACCAAAACCTTGAAGCCTTGAAACTCTAAAGCTCTCAAGCAAATCCCGAAGGATCAAGAAAACACTCTTCGTTCTTCGTCAAATCCTCCTTCAAAGGTCAAGCCCCGACGGCCCTTGAAGAACTTCCACCAACTCAAGATCAAGCCCCGACGGCCCCTGAATAAAGTGTTCATCGTTCATCATCCGTTCATCCTAAGATCAAGCCCCAACGGCCCTTTGGATCAACAACCTCAACAAATCCACACATTCAATCGTTCTTCAAGATTAAGCCCAAAAGCCCTTGAAGATCCGCTCATCCATCAACCTTCAAGATCAAGCCCCAACGGCCCTTGAAGAACTTCCACCAACTCAAGATCAAGCCCCGACGGCCCTTGAAGAAAGTGTTCATCGTTCATCATCCGTTCCTTCAAGATCAAGCCCAAAAGCCCTTGAAGAAATCCACACAACCATTATTCAAGATCAAGCCCCGACGGCCCTTGAAGAAAGTGTTCATCGTTCATCATCCGTTCATTCAAGATCAAGCCCAAAAGCCCTTGAAGAAATCCACACAACCATTATTCAAGATCAAGCCCCGACGGCCCTTGAAGAAAGTGTTCATCAACTGTTCATCCCTAGATCAAGCCCCGAAGGCCCTTTGGATCAACAGCTCATCCACAAACCTACACCCTACGAAGATAGAATCAGAGGATCAAATTACAAAGAGATTGTAACCCCAAAATCATTAACACAAAAAATATATTTTGTGCACGTATTCTTGTTTCTTGTTTCAGGAAATTTTCGTGTTTACATTGACAAGTGGCATTGTTTTAACCATTGATATCTTTCTCACTTGGACCACTATTTTCAACTTCATTCTTGTTACATCCCTCATCAATTTGATGTTTGAAGGTACTGAGCATTAGATTGGCACAATGCTGTTGAAACAAAGGTGCAGATAAGCCCTTGGTAAGTATGTCTGCGAACTGATCTGCTGAGGACACATGTTGAACTTGAAGATATCCGCGAGTGACTCTCTCCCATACAAAATGATAGTCTATTTCAATACATTTGGACTTAGCATGGAACACATGATTTGTAGATAGTGCAATAGCTGATATATTATCACAATATATCATGGGAGATGAATGTAAAGGTATGTGCATATCACAGAATAGTTGTTGAATCCAGGCAAGTTCAACAACAGTAATTGCTAGTGCGCGATACTCAGCTTTTGTGGAAGATCGAGACACAATGTGTTGTTTCTTAGATGCCCACGAAATAGGGTTTGAACCAAGAAACACAACAAAACCTGAAGTTGATCTTCTATTATTTGGATCACCTGCCCAATCTGCATTACTATAAGAGTGCAGATGCAGTGGTCTTGGTTTGAAATGAATACCATAGGTAGATGTTCCTTTGAGATATCGAATGATTTTCTTGACGGCAATTACATGAGAGATCATAAGATTATGCATAAACTGGCAAGCTTGATTAATTGCAAAAGCTGTGTCAGGTCTCGTAAAAGTGAGATATTGAAGTGCACCAACAACACTCCTATATTGTGTAGGATTGTGATAAGGTTGTCCATCATCCTTGAGTAACTTGTGATAAGGTAAACATGGTGTGCTACACGGTTTAAAGTCTTGTAAATCTACCTTATCAACCAACTCAGTGATATACTTTGTTTGTGATACAAACAAGCCTTCTGATGTATAATTAACCTGTAATCCTAGAAAGAAATTCAATTGTCCCAAGTCTTTTATTTCAAATTCTTAAGTAAGAGTTTGTATAACTTGACTGATTAATTGTGAACTAATACCGATGAGAAAAACATCATAAACATACAAGAGCAATAACACAGTCCCTTTTGAAGACTGTTGCACAAACAAGGAAGGATATGCTGGAGAAACTTGAAAACCGAGACTTGGTAAAAAACTGGTAAATTTCTCGTTCCAGGCTCTGGGAGCCTGTTTTAACCTATATAATGACTTTTGGAGCTTGCACACATGGTTTGAAGGATGTGTTGCACTCTCAAATCCTGGAGGTTGTGCCATATAGACTTCTTCTTGATGTGCCATGTAAAAAGGCATTTTTTTACATCTAGCTGCCTAAGAGACCACTGGAATTGAGCAGCCAAGGCAAAAATAAGTCTTATAGTTGTAGGTTTGACAACAGGACTGAATGTCTCCAGATAATTAACACCCTCCTCTTGGCTATACCCTTGTGCCACAAGTCTTGCCTTATACCTTGCCACATACCCATCTGTATTTTTCTTTATTTTGTAAATCCATTTACATCCAATTAAGTTCTTATCAGGTGGTAAGGGAACTAAAGATCAAGTCTTTTGAGAGTGAAGAACAACTATTTCCTCTTGCATTGCAACTTGCCATTCTGAAACTTGAGATGCAGCTTTGAATGGTTTGGGTTCTGAAACAACAGTAGCAATAAAAGCTCTATTTTTGAACACCCCATTCTTAGATCGGGTTTGCATAGGATGTATATTCATTGGTATTGGTAGAACAACACTTAGCTGCTCCTGTTGAAAATCAGGATCCATAGGGATAGGGTGCTATGTTGTGGAGCTGGTTGGAGGCAACTGATGTATTGCAGGATCACAAGATATATGTGATGTATTGATATTATTTGTGGGGAAAGAAACAAGCTCTGGAGCACTGGATGCAACTGTTTCCAAAGAATTTGAGGCTTTGGATGCAGACAATGAATCTAAGGCACTAGATGAATGCATAGTCAATGAGTCTGTAGTTCGAGATGACAATGAATGAGATGAAGGTATAGATGCTTGATTGGTTAATGTAATGACTGGAGTGAAAGATGAGGAATGTATTGGAGTATGTGATACATTCAATGGAGATGATGCAAAAACCAATTTTGACTATTGAAACATACTTGAAGTGGAATATGGAAAGCTAGTTTCATCAAATAATACATGCCTAGACACATGAATTTTACCAGTTGCAATGTTGAGGCAGATAAACCCCTTATATTGACCTGCATACCCCAGAAACACACAAGTTGCAGTTTTAGGCTGAAGTTTAGAAGTGTGATAAGGTTTTAAAAGTGGAAAACATGCACACCCAAAGACTTTGAGATGTTTAATTTCAGGAACTGTGTTGTATAGTTTTTAAAAGGGTGACTGCATATGTAAAGAAGCATAGGGCATCCTATTAATCAAATAAGAAGCAGTAGCACATGCATGAAACCATAATTGATTTGACAATTTTGCAGTTTGAAGAAGTGTAATTGCTGTTTCTACAAGATGTCTATGTCTTCTTTCTGTGAAGCCATTCTATTCAGGTGTGTAAGGGCATGATTTTTGATGTAAAATACCATGATGTGATAGAAATTGTTGAAACTTAGTGCTCGTAAATTCACCACCCCCATCAGATTGGAAGACTTTAACTATAGCAAAAAACTGTGTACACAGATAGGCATGAAAATGAACAAAAGTTGTAAACACTTCTGATTTATTTCTTAATGGAAAAATCCATGTGTATCGAGTGCAATCACCTATGAAGGTTACATAATACCTAAATCCTTCATATGAAAGCAAGGGGGCAGGTCCCCTCTAATGGTATTACAGATTTGTTTACAGGAAAAACAAATGGTAACTTGGTAAATTTTCCCTCAAAACATGGTGTACAGATTGATGAACATGGATCTATTGATGCAGAAACTTGGGCTACAATTGCCGTGGTGGTCATGACCATGATGATAATCAAGCGAAAATAGAGCGACCGGAAATTGTTTCAGCCTCACTCTTCCCACCTATGGAGATCACTGGGTATGACACACACGTTGGTATCACAAGAAATAAGGTAACAAAAAGGTTTGTGTTCGATGCCTCAACGACAGAGGAGCTCAGGAAAAAATATACAGGCTTAGAAAGCAACAAAATACGGCCATCACGTATTGAGACCTTATCGGCCTTCATATGGAGGCGAATTGTGGAAGCTGCCAACGATGGTGATCATATTGATGTTGAGAATAAGTTGCATGCTGATCTGCTGTGAACTTGAGCCCGGGGATGGATCCCCCTTGCCGCGGTCTTCTTTTGGAAATATTTATCGTATTTCCATGACTGGTCCCTTCACAATTAGTAATACTAGTTTGGATAATGATCCTTGTTATGGCATGGTTAGGCATATACGAGAAGCAATGAGCAAGATTGACAATGAGTACGTGAAGCGACTGCAAGAGGGAGATGAGCACTTGAGTTCCATTAAGAAAAATGCTGACAGTTTTACCAGAGAACACTTGGTTACATATAACTTCACTAGTTTGTGCAGATATCCTCTCTATGACAATGATTTTGGTTGGGGGAGACCTACATGGGTGGGCTTACCGGCACTCACCTTCAAGAACCTAATAGTTTTCCTCGACACCAAAGAGGCTGGTGGTGGTGGTAGTGGAATAGAGGCATACGTTAGCCTGGAAAAGCAAGTTATGGCTAAATTTGAAACTGACGTCTTCCTCCGACCAAGGCTGGGCACGAGTTGAGTTAGTTCGCCAACTTCAACCTTAACCCGCCAACAAGCCCGATTTAGTCAGGTCACAAAGTATCACACCCAAAGCCGACCAAGTTTAGGCCGCGAGAGACCAATCCAAACCAAACCGATGAAAATCCTCTGGTCGGGTTCGGTTTCATTACGATTGCTTCTCAAGGTTTTGAAAAAGTAAATGGCCATACAATTAGGGTCCACATGAAAGTTATTTCCTTTTTATTATTCTCATTCTATTAACTCCGCTATATGTTGTTGTTAGTCCAAGTGTATAATAAGGGCGGACGACTGTATACTAAATTTATGTACTACTTACTGTGTTTTACTGTTTTACTTTGAATAAACAAGTTTTATTTTTTATTTTTTTTTATACAAATGACAACATTAATAGGTTAAATTGTTAATTATTAGAAGGAGGGAATCAGTGAAGATCAAACTCACACTTGAGTGCATACACATAATTACTTTTCCACCACTACAAAACGTCATCTGCATAGAAAACTAATTAATTAGGTTAATATTTTTTTTCCTTTCAAACTTAAAGCGCCATTTAGCTCAGATTTTACAAGGATGTGTAATAAACCTGATATGGTAAATGCAGCCTGATCACATTTAACTTAAACAATTTAATGACTTAGCCGAGAAGAGAATGCTCGATTAGAATGGTATTGTGCTAATTCTATTCACCTCTCAAGAATGAATTTATAAGATGTTACAATCATATTGATAAGGGAAGAACTAATTTACATAAAATCATACTAAGGTAAGAATCTCGATATTACATGAATGTACACAAAAGTCAACAATCTCTCTCATGAAATGCAACATTCATATTGACAAACTACTTTTTCGTCAGAGGATGATAACATCAATATCCTTTTTTATTTGAGGCATATTTTACAAACACACATCACAAAGGTTCCAATTTACTCCTTTGCAGCTTATGGAGATGAACGAATGCAACATAGCCAAGCACTTGAGGTAGAATATGGGGATTACAAGAGCATCAACATGTCCAAGAGAGAACTTGAAGTGGTGACTGAAAATCAACTGATCAAGATAGAAGACGATTAATATATAAGATAGCTGAGGTGAGAGCTCTCTCCAATAGGATAACGGAAGACGCCGCTCAAGCAAGGAAGCACAAATAACTTGTAGAAGCTGACGATTCTTGTGCTCCGCACCCCATTTTGTTGTCGAAAATATGGACATGTAGTTTGAAGATGAACACAAGTTATATATTATTCAGGATCCCACTTCCAAAACTAACTACAACACAAGTTATAAATTAAAATATGAAACCATAAAGCATAGTGTTTATTTGTTGAATCTTAACCTAGGCATAACATGGAGTCTAGTTGCATTGCTCGAACAAAATTTTGATATGTTTCTGATTGCAGCCCTTTTCTTTAAGTGGCCACGCCCCTTTTCCTTCTAATCTGGAATTTGCACTTTAATACAATCTGCAACCATAAAGAAGCTAACCTTTTGCTATTTTATTTATGTTGCAGGCTGCTTATATTATATATATATATATATATATATATATATAATATTTGTTTTCGGTTTAGTATGGGATTACCGAAAAATTGAGTAGACAATACCGAATCTCATACCAAAATTTCGGGATCGGTTCGGTATTTCATCCTGAAAATTTCGAGAATTTTAGTTTGGGACTTTTTTGATTTGGGATCGAGATTTTTTTGGTTTGGTTTGGAATTTTCGGGAATTTTTTCCAACCCTACCTGTAGGGCAAACACTACTTGATGATATGTTTAAAATCTACCTTAACTTCGAACCGATGCCTGTGACTGCGACTTGCTAGAGCAGGGATCAAGTAGGTCGGATTGGTGCGGTTCGTTGACTGAGGTGATTATAAGACTCGAATGCATTTAGAATTTTCGTTGAATAAAAAGTGCATTTAAAATTTTCGTTCTAAAAAATGCATTTAAACTTTTTGTTTCAGAAAAATACATAAAAAGTTTTTGAACATGTATATACAACACACATACATAAGGTTCAGAAACAAAGTTCATTTCTTTAAAACTTCTATATAAAAGGGAGGCCTTTAAAGGAAGAGATTAGTTGAGGAAGAGACGCATCTTAGTTGAGGATCCTTGTCTCGTTCCTAGTTTTACTTGCATAACTATGGATATGGATGAAAACATGTGCCAATTTATAAAAGAAAATTGATAATAAGAGGAATGCTAAACTAGATTTTTAGATTAAATTTATAAATTATAGATGTGTTACTAATTAAAAATATAAGTACATTAATCAATATTTAAGTAATAATTCAATCGTCTACCACCATGTTAGATAATTTATTAACTACAAAACAGTTAATAACTCGGCGGCATATAACACATTGGGTTTGAAGCATTGTATGAATCTTTCCTCATACAACTGACTATGTCAAGTTCAGACGACGTCGTGCTTCTAGATAATGATAAATCAAACCAAAATTCTATAATTGTCATTGGCTTTCTGAATAGATAAGATTATCGTTTAAGCATTATATCCGCCAGCTACGTACCTAGCTAGCTTGACTTTTTATATGCATTATATTATTACTTTTTTTGTAATAAGAAATATGTGGAAATTAGAAACATTAGTTTAAATATAAGAGTTGCAACGAGCTTGTAATACAGTTGGTTTATATTCCCCTCTTTTATTATATTCTATTTTTCTTGCTTTATGAGAAATAAGGTTTACATCCCATCGGACTAATGACTCGTTTACTAATTCGTAATCTGATTGAGAAAAATTGAATTGAAGAGGAATTGGATTAAAGAAGAATTAGATTGAGGATGAAAGAGAATTAGATTCCTATTAAAGTTGTTTATTATACTAGCTGGAATCGGAGTAAAAATAATATTAATTTCATATAACTTGTTTGCTAGTTCACCTGAATTGGAATTAAAACTAGCTTGATTACTAAACTACCCTTGTATAACATAATTTCTTTTTCATGCTAGTTAATGAAATTTAATTTTAGGGAAGCGTTATTGACACTCCAAAAATCTCATTCTACACTCTTCATAAGTGTATTTTTCTTTCCTAATATAGAAAGTTTTGGAGTGTAGAATGAGATTTTTGGAGTGCTAATAACAATTCCCTAATTTTATATCATATTAATAAGGCTTAATTGTTAAAATGGTCTATGTGTTTTAGTCATTGGGTCAATTTAGTCCCTAAGTTTTCAATTTGGCCAATTTGGTCCTTGTGTTTATTTTCGTTTGCCAATTAAGAACATTTTCATCTAATTTCTGTAGAAACATTTATAAATTATTATAAAATTATTTATTTGATTTAATATTTAAATATGAAATAAAATTAAAAATTAAAAGAAAAATTGTGCTCCTCCCAACTGATCCCCGACCTCCTCCTTCTATGTTGCAACTTCAATCATTTTTCAGATTGGAAGTTTTATCTCTTATATGTGTTATTTCTGATCGATTTTCATTTTTATGTAAAGAGAAAGGGTAATTATATCTCATGTAATTTTTCTTATGAATTATTTTTAAAAGAGATTGAATGAAATATCCTTAATTGGCTTAAAGAGACAAACACGAGGACTAAATTAGCCAAATCGAAAACACGAGGGCTAAATTGGCCATATGACTATAACACAGGGATCATTTTGACATTTAAGCCAAATGAAAATCAATGAAAAATAACACATATAAGAGATAGAACTTCCAATCTGAAAAATGATTGAGGTTGTGACATAGAAAAGAGAGGGGGTAATGTTAGGGAGGAGGTTGGGGAATTAATGTTTCAAGCATTAAATGATGATGTAGATAAATACTAAAGTAGGTTATGGAGCTCTAATTCTCCAAGTTGACTTCCTTCAGCCAAACTGTAAATTTGCTTAGTGAAACTACGTCGATTGAAAATTTAAAGCTTTGTAGATGATATGAGAGCAAAAACTTGCTGTAATAAATGTCCATCATCACTTAAGACTAGTGAACCTACCAAATGTTCACTTTTCAAAATATTAGGTAGTTATTTGGAAAGTTTGAAATGTTGTGATCAATTTAGAATCACCCCTAAAAGTTAGATAGTTATCCTGCCTTAAATTTTTTTTTCCCTCTATTTCTATATGAAAGAGATGAGATTCGAAATAGATATCTGTTTCAAAATTGAGAAGAAAGTTCTAGTGTTAATCTAAGTATAGTGTGTTTTGAACTAATTAAATACAATCATACAATGTCATATATTCTTCAAAGGCCTACATACAATTAATCATTTGCAATAAAAGTATTTCTTATATTTATTCCAACAGTTTCCTCGTATGGTTTTTGGACTAAAATCTTTTCAATGGATTCAAGTTTATTCATTTAAGCAAAATAAGAGCCCCTTTTTTTACTATCCCGATAAGTGCATATGTGAGCTATGCTAGTTTTATTGGTTTAAGGCATTGCACTCTTGGCATTAGCCAGACATCATATGAATGGTAGGTATCACCAATCCAAGGCCCAATTTCTTGGAGCCCAACCTCAGTTAAAAGGGGGTAGACAAAAAAAAAAAAAAAAAAAAAAAAAAAAATTAACATGTAGCTTGCCTTGTCTTTTTGTTCGTAATCTACAGACTGTTGGATCTTGAAGATAGACAATACGGGGATTTGGGAAATCTCTGAAATGACTTTAATTCAGAGTGTGTTCGGTAACATTTCGTAAAATAGTTTTCTTTTATATATTTTTTCACCTACCTTATGTTATTTTTTATTTATATATTAGTTATAAAGCGATGAAAAATATGATGAGGATAAGCATGACAACACTCATTAAAAATGGTTGTGTTCTTAAAAAAAAATCAAAAAAAAAAAAAAAAAAAAAAAAAAAGAGGAAAGAAAACTGGTCGAATAAAGAATCAAACTTATTTATTTATAGGGTTGAATAGATTGTGGAAAATAGGGATATTTTAGTCCAACCGAACCGGCCAATTTGAATTTTAATTGTCAGTTTAGTTTGGTTTCGAGCAAAGAGAATGTTAAATCATTTAAGCACCGAACTGAACTATAATAAATTTTTTATTTTTTTGTCAAAGAATGATAATGAATTTGTCTGGTTAAGATTTTGAGCTTCTATGAACTGACTGATACTGAATCTGATTGGCCATTACATATTGATAAGGCTTAAATGTTAAAATGGTCCATATATTTTATTCATTGGGTCAATTTAGTTCTTGTGTTTTAAATTTGGCCAATTTGGTCTTTATGTTTATCTTTGTTTGCCAATTAATAACATTTTCATCTAATTTCTGTAGAAAAATTTATAAATTATTTATTTGATTTAAAATATTTAAAAATTAAAAGAAAAATTGTTCTCCTCCAAACTCCCCGACCTCCTCCCTAACATTATCCCCTCTCTTTTCTATGTCGCAACCTCAATCATTTTTCAGATTGGAAGTTTTATCTCTTATATGTGTTATTTCTCATTGATTTTCATTTTTATGTAAAGAGAAAGGGTAATTATATCTCATGTAATTTTTCTTATAATTTTTTTTTTAAAGAGATTGAATGAAATATCCTTAGTTGGCTAAAAGAGACAAACACGAGGACTAAATTAGCCACATGAAGAACACAAGGGCTAAATTGGTAATATGACTATAACATAGGGACCATTTTGACATTTAAGCTTATTAATAAATTTTATCACATAAGGTTTTTGTGTTAATGAAAAGTATAGTTATTTAATAAAAAAAATAAAAATATTATACCATCCTTATCCCACCCTTTTGCCCAAATCCATCCTCAGCCATTCCCACCCATTTGTTATTTGATAAAAACTCTTTCTTCTTCCTGATTTTCATCAGCCTCATTCCACCCCTTTGTCCAGATGCATCCTTAACCTTTTCTTTTCCAACTACCCTCGCACGTGTTCAGATGCATAGACCCCATGCCTTCCTCTTTCACTCTGATCACTTCTCTTTCTCGTCTTTTCTTTTCCAACAACCCTTCCATTTGCCCAGATGCATAAACCTTCATAACGCCTCCTATCATCCTCAATCAATTATCGTTTTCATCAATAGGTTTTGCAAGCAATCAGGAGAACAAAGTCTAGTGGCTTGAGCCCTGAGCCTGAATCCTTCAATGGAAATTGGTGGGATTGGAGAAGTCAGATATAGGGTATGCCTGCTGGTGGTTTAAGCTGTAGATTATTTTGTAATAAGCAAAATTATAGGAGGGCAATCTCAGAAAAAAAAAAAGTTGTATTCCGGATGGCCTCCAGTATGTGGAACTCAAATACTAGCTTAATCTAGAGAATCTCGCTCCGCCAATTTCAGGAGTTCAATTCCAGAATTAGGTACGGGTCCCACACATTGGCTGATTCCTAGACAACTAGTAAACACATGAATCCATTGAAGAGCGTGCAATTCCATTAGGTCCCCTCCATTCCTCTTTAGTAAACAATTTACGCCATAAGTGTAAGTTCTTATTTTCTTATTAATAAAATTCCGTCATACCACGAGGTTCTTCCAAAATTAAAATAAAATAGAAATATCAGTTTACATATAAGAGTTGCAACAAGCTTGGGGGGTGTTTGTTTCCCCTCACTAAAGTTCACTGGACTGGACTAGACTAAAGATTAGTTCAGTCCTATGTTTGTTTCTTGTCTGGACTACTTTTAATGGGATTAGCCAGGACTCGCTTTCACTAACAACCTCACTAGACGTTCTTAGCGTGTCCCCTCGAAAACCATTGGACTAGCTAAGAACTTCTTCGTCCTGCTCGAATCACCTCCTGGACGTCGATTTTGACGGCACAAGCTTCGGGCGTGGCTTCATCTCTGATGACGAACTCGCCAACTTCTTCATCTTCGACGATGACCTCGTCGACTGGGTCATCTCCACCATCTTCTCCTTCGCTGCTTCGCTATTGCCATGGTTGTGGCTTTGAAGTTACTGATTTTGGCTTTGCCTTCGACTTGCCTCCTCTTCGACTGGGTCATCTCTACCATGACTGCTTCGCAATCTCAGTAAATTGATTTTTGTTTTGGTTTTTTTTTCTTCTGGTTTCTAGGTTTTTTTTTTTTTTTTTGTTGGGATTTGCAGGTTTAATTGGTTACTAGAAGGCTTGGCGAATGGTTAAACAACAAATTGTCTTAATTAAACAAGAAAAGTAAGAGATTGATGCATAATTTGATAGAGAGAAAATGATGGAGCAGAGAAACGAGGAAGGGTAAAGGAAAGAAGGGGAAAGAAAATTTGCTTGGGTCCATTCATTTCCCAACTTCACTGCCCTTTAATTATTAATTATTGTTTAATTTTTAAGACAAAAGTGAATTAAAAATGGCAAAAAAAATATAGTCTGTGACTTAGTCCAGCATTGCACCAAACACTTTACTAAGCTGGTCCAGCTTAGTCTAGTCTAAGCCAGTCCAGCTTAGTCCCTGAAGCTAGTCCAGTTTGAGACAGTCTGATGTAACAAACGCACCCTTGTAGTTCGTTGGTGTTCCATTTAAAGTGATTATGACAGGTGATTTCTTCAAGAATTGATTCTGAATCTTAGAATTGTTTTCTAATTAGGTCTTAATGTTTCATTCACCTTTGCACCTGAAATTAAGAGTTGACGGCTACAAGCATGTGTAGTGACCAATAGAATCTGGCAAAGGATACACTTCCAAACAGTGGACATTCAATTAGTATTTGGTCCCTAGTTTCTAATGTTCATTGATTAAGACCTTATTAGTTTTAAAATTTTGATCACAGTCCCTAGCATTAACATATTAATGAATTACATGTAAGTTACATAATTTTTATATAAAAAATTAGTAATTGATTTAGAGTTTTAATACTCACACCCTTATTAAACTCCTAATTAATTTTCAATTCAAACATTTTCCAAATATAAAAAATAAAATTAGAATAAGTTTGTACCCATAAAATTTTTATAAAATTTTTTCAAGTTTTTAATCTTATATGTATCTATTCTTAAATATACCAATTGTTAAAAATGTACCCTTTTTTAATATAAAATGTATCCATTTTTTTATATAAAATTTCATTCAATCTTTTCACTAATCCATTTTTTAAACTTATACGGTTACATTCTATTCCGTTGATTCGAGAATGTATCTATGTCAAGTTTATTAGAAGAAATTTAATAATGTTATTAAGCCTAATATCTACTTTTTTGCTTTTGAAAAATGTACCCATGTTTTGGTACAATAATTTTTTGTTCGTTTTGATGAATGTACCCATGTGTGTGTGTGTGTGTGTGTGTATATATATTGTGACAACCTGTCCCTACTTTTACGATTTTATTAATTTTAAAAGAGTGAATTGACAAAAATGCCCTAGAGACAAGATTGTTGACTTTCGTTGACCGTCATTTTGTGATATGTACAAGCTATTATTTTACCGTAGTCTCGAAGTACTTGACGTTATGAATGCGTAGGTGCAAGCGAAATCGAAATCGGAGTTACGATGAAGATTTTACAGAACTATGAATTCGAAAATACTTTTGTAAAAATTACTATTTTATATTTTATATATTTATTTCAAATTTTTATATTTTATCTCTTTATTTTAATATTTTTTAAAAGGATATTTTAATATTTTAATAATTTATTTTGTGGCCCGTTGGGCCCACACTCACCTCTCAATCTTTCATGCATGTCCCTTCCCCCAATCTCGGGCACTCTCTTTCTTTCCCTCTTTTCTCTCTTACTCAGACTCTCACGCTCTCTCCCTTCTCCCTCACTCTTCTCTCACCTCTCCCGAGCTCAGACTCTCACGCTCTCTCCCTTCTCCCTCACTCTTCTCTCACCTCTCCCGAGTAGTGGCAGATCCAGGATTATAAATTTGGGGGGTCCCATTAATAAAGGGAAAAAAATTATAGACAAAATTAACATTGAAAAGTTAAATATAATACATTTCATTCAAAATTCATACGCAAAACAACATTACAAGCTATAAAATCCTAATTTGAGCGTCCACTACAGGGTTTCATAGTCTGAAAATGTTCTATGATAGCTTCATTACCAATACATAAAAAAAACATATTTCTAAATATATATAACTATACATTTAACAAGAAAAACACAAAACATATACCAATTGTTAAAAAGGGTCCTATTTTCTTTCTTCTCCATGTGCGATCTATGCGGATTAGGTGGATTTAAGTAAATTTATTATATACCTTTAGTATTTTGGTGAATTTAAGGTATAAGATAAAAGTTCAAATAATGACAAGTTCATAGTAATTTACATAATATTTTTAGAGATCATATTGATTTATATTGAATTTTAAGACAAATAAGTGTGTTAAATATGTGGGTGAAGAAAGTAAAATGAGGCACTGAATGCATAAAGAGGCAGCCACACCAATTAGCAAAAATACACATAGGGACTGACAAGTGACAACCCATTTTCTTTTTTGGAAAGATCAACTTGATGTTAGCTGTCCAAACGTGATTGGACCAATTAAACAATACATTAAATGGGAAACTTTGAGGGTCGTCACGTGGGGAATGAAAGGATGAGAAAGACTCATTTAATCATCTTCTTCCTCCTTTCGTCTTCGCAAGAATAAGACCACCAAACCCAAAAATTACATAACACACTGAACAGACCTCGTGTTCGAATAAGAGAGGTCCCCAAAAAATTTCTAGCAATGATTTAGGGTCGCTGAGGAGTCCTGGGA
Source organism: Pyrus communis (assembly GCF_041283825.1). Classification (NCBI taxonomy): domain Eukaryota; kingdom Viridiplantae; phylum Streptophyta; class Magnoliopsida; order Rosales; family Rosaceae; genus Pyrus; species Pyrus communis. The sequence goes on from NC_142574.1 coordinate 24,370,511, forward strand.
CCTCTAAGTCCCTATGTAGATCCGCCACTGCTCCCGAGTCTCTCATCTACCATAACATTGACGGCAACACGGCCACCGCACACCATCTTTGCTGGTGTACACATCCTTCACGAACTCTCCACTGATGAACGATGATGGAGTCACGCATCTGGCCACTCTCTCCCCATTTTTCCTCTCTGCACAGTGGCACCGCCACTATTTAAGAATCTCTCTGGTGGTTTCTCGCCATTTTCGGCGAGGGTAAGTTTCGAAAACTCTTTAAACCCTATTGGATCACGTTTTAGAATACGATTAGGGTAACTTTGAGATGTTTTGGTGACGTTTTGCTACAAAAATGGTGTGGGGGGGAATTTCCCAGTTTTTTGGCGAATATCCGACCATTTCGAGCCATTTTCCGGCCACGGTCGAGGAAACCAAAGATATATTTCGATTCCTTATTATCTAAGCTTCAATTTGATATAGTGGAAGACTATGCTTAGTTAAGTTTTTGATGTGGTTGAAACTGGGTGGAATCCGACGATTGTAGTGGCAACCGGCTGGAGAAGAAGAAAAGGAAAAAAAAAAAAAAAAAGGGCCGAAGTCCAAACTTGGCCCAAACCTTTGGGCCACTGCTTCAGCCCAGCCCAATTTCCAAAATGGGTTAAGAATATTCTAGGAATATTCCAAAGAATATTCCTTATGTTGATTTTTCGAAATTTTCTCGGGAACCTTCTTAGGCTAATTTCGATGCCCCGGGTTCGTTTTTGACATCCATTTAGTGAAATTCCAAAGTTTTGATGTAGTTGATATCTGGGGCATCTTGGTTGACTTTTTAAGGTTGACCGTTGACCTTTCCGTTGACTTTTTACAAAATTGGCCGAGGTCCCTCCTTAGGTTTGACATGCCCCAATCCTAATGTCTGGGGAACATCGGGATGGCCACGTGTTGGCCGACACTTGAAGGTGACGTAAGCCATTGAAGAATGCAAATGCTGATAACATACATCTAAATTGTAGCAAGGTAAAAGAATGTGACTATTCATGCAGTAGTAGAGTATTATCAGAATACTAATATTCAACTGCCAACAATGAATTGTTATGATAATGTATGACATGTTCAGAGCATATTATAAAACAGATTACAATGGAAGGTGTTATTACAAGAGTGGTCAAAGCAAAGGAGATAACACAATGTCATCGGTATGGGAATGCCTCGTAGCTCGGGTTGTATTCCTCGTACCTAGGTCTTGAGGGGACGCAAAACAAACATGAGTAGACCAAGTTGGTATATATATATGTGTGTGTGTGTGTATGTATAATATTGAAACAATTATCAACATACTAACCCCCAAAGTTTTCCGAAAATATCAATGGCATAATATGTAATAGGTTTCCGAAACCCTAGCATGACATAAAATCTTTCATAAAGCATAGGTCGTATATAGTGCTAAATAGTGGTATCAAATAATAATATCTCTTGGCCCATTGCCAACTCCATGTCTCTTGACTCGAAGCCAGAGATTATTTCTCCAGGCCCCTCGCCAGCTTCATGTCCCTTGACCCGAAGCTAGGGATTATTTCTTCCGGCCTACATGCTAGCACCAACCTCGCCCCTAGCAGAATAGTGACCACTAGATACGCACAAAAACATTGAACATAATCTTTCCAAACATAGGTACATATATCTCAAAAGCATCTTTATAGTATAAAGTCATCCATCATCTATACTATAAAAAAGTGTGGAAAACATGTTCTAAATAGTATATCGTCATCCATCAGATACCCTACAAGAACATGAGTTCAATAGAAAATATGGTATTCCAAAATATTCTAAGTAAGCGTAATATCTCATAAAACATTTCATAAAACGTAATCATTAAATCATGCTTTTCACGTATGCATTTCTAATATTAAAACATCATTTTAGTAGGGGTCCACTCACATATACTCCGTCGTCGTAGAGCCGTAGGAAAAAAGAATGAAGGAATTGCCGATATTAATTTCACCTAGACACATAAAGAGTACAATTAGCAAAACTATACTTAAACGATTGAATTTGGGAAAACGGACGTCATAAACAGGTCCAGGACATCGAAATTAGCCTAGGAGGGGTCCCAGATAAAGACCCCAAAAACGGTTAGAAAGTCAATAGTCAACGTTGATCGGGTCAAAGTCAATCAGATCAGCAGGTCGAGTCAGTCAAAGTCAACCGGGTTAGACTGGTTGAAGGTTAGACCGAGTGAAGGGTTTGGGCTTGGGTCTAGAACCGGGTTGGGCCTTTAGGCTTTTGGGCTTTAAGGCTTAACGGGTTGGGCTTAAAGGTTACTGGGTTTAGGGTTTAGGGTTAACGCACCTAAGGTTTGGGATAAAGGGTATTGCCCGAGGGCCTTAGTTAAGTGGGTTTTAGGTTTTAAAAGATTGGGTTGGGTTCTAGGGTTTAGGGCTTGAGGCTTGACCTAAGAATTGGGCCAATGGCCTGTGTTACACATTCGGCCTGAAGGCTTGTGATGTGTTGGGCTTGGGTTTCTCGCCGAGGAAGAAGGCCAGAGCTTTCTAGCTTTGGTCGTCATTAAGCTAGCAACCTAGGGTATAAATTAGGTGCCAAATTGAAGCTGAAGTCGAGAAGGGGAGGTTTGTTACTTTGTTTCACCGAGAAGTGATCGAATGTGGCCGAATCTTGCTTGAAACCCACATGGGTTCACCGAACCTAGTTTTGGGTGCCTTTTGGGTGTCTTGAATCTCCACGAAAGCGATGGAGAGAGTGAGAAGGTTCCCATAAGGTTAATGGTCGTGGTGGTGAGGTCATTGGGGTGGTGTTGTCTCGACATGTGTGTGTGGTTAGCTCGGGGTGGGTGAGAGCGAGAGAGATGAGTGAGATCTGAGAGAGGGAAGAGAGTAAGGGCTCAGAGAGAGAGATCGAGGAAAGAGAGAGAGCAAGTGGACTAGTGGCCTGCCACGTCGCAGCATGGAGGAGAAAGACAATCTAGATGGAGGGTCCAGATTAGATTAGGATAAAGGACCTAATTACACATTTTTATAAAGTTTCAGGGACAAAATGAAAGTACAATTTAATTTGGGGGTGGGGTTTCACAAGGTTTCTCGATATGTTGGACCCGAATCCACCCTCCGTTTTTCGAAATTCAACCGTTTTAAAATAGTTTCTTTATTAGCCATACTTTGTACGAAAACACATTTATACGTTAATACGTTACGTATTTATATTAATGGTTTTGTTTCTAGGTGAAACGCATCGTAAAGACTCTCAATGCTATGAGGCGGGTCAACTCGACGACATGAAATGTGAGTGGTTTTTTCTTTGTGTGTGTGTGTGTGTGTGTGTGTGTGTGTGTGTATATTTATATCGGTTAGTTTCCATATATACATTTCTTAATGAATTTCCTACGTGATTGCCATAGTTAAATTAAAGTTCGTAAGAAATGCCTTATTGTTGGGAAATGATGAAATAATCCTACGGGATGCATAGGTAAGCTTACTATAAAGGGGATGCCTTAATTATATCTATGGTCATGAATAGAATTATATTGACTAGAATTGTTGAATTATTGTGGCATGATTATATTTAAGTTATTTGCTCATCATTGCTGCACCTGTGTTAGTACTCGCCCGGGCCAGGGCCAGGCTTTCACGTGTATGTGCACATCGCACCGTACACTCACTTTGGATCTATTGAAGGTGCCAGTCCTGTTGTACATGTTGCAATAGGCAACTTTGACTCGTATGTGCTGCGCATAGCGCCAATCTTCACGTGATTGTAGTACTAGAGTGTATATCATTACTACACCCAACCTTATTCATGTTAGAATACCTCTGCATGAACTCGTGTGTCAGCATTTGTCAATGAGCATTCAATGTGATATGTTTATTTAGGCGAAAATATGTGATTACGAACGTCATGTACTTATTTACGAAAGTTGTAACGTATGGCATCTTTGAAATATTGCTGGTTATGGTAAGCATTTTTATACTATATGTAGTATGTATATTTTTGAAATTATACTTGTTTTACGGCGAGGGGTTATAACATTTTCAAAAGGTTTTTATTAAAACTTTATTTTTAGGCCACTTACCCTTGTTTTGCGTCCGTCCAGATTTTAGCAGCTCATCTTTCGTATCGACGAGGATTCTTGGCAAACCTTGGTGTAGATGATTACCCCCGATGGTATAATTCTCACCTTATCTTGCTGTACTGTACTTATGCTCTGACATCACGTGTGAAATGGGTTCATTCCTACTCACAGGCGCACTCTTATACTTAGACACTTTTAGGTTTAAATTTACTCATAATTTCCACATCACTACACTTCATGGCTTCGTCACCTCCCGGTGTCGACCAGTACAGCTCGATTCGAAGTCCAGGTGGACATTCCGGGTTGGGGTGTGTCATATACACACAATATATTGGAGAGTATAATTCATCTTTAATATTTTTAATCCCATAATTATGGGTTTTATTTAAAATCTCATTAATATAAATAACTACATATTTCATTTTTAATTTAAAAATATAATAACCTACATAGAAATACATTATTACATTAATATCAGGGACTTCAATAAAAAACTAAAAATCACAAAGATTTCAGTCAAAGAACATTGATAATTAGGGAGCATCCAAAATGTCCCGTATTAACTACAATATAAGCTGAATCACATTTATTACCCTTTAAAAAAACTTATTTGAGGTCGAGCGAAGAAATAGAGTTTAATTGAGGTATACCTCAAGGAAAGCCACCATGCACAAATGTATCCTTTATCCAATGTAACATTTTCATATATATAAGCTAGCGCCCAACTTTTCAACATCGTGGGGTGGAAAGACTTGGCTCACTGATGTGTTCATATTTTCTATATTTTTATCATATATTTCTTTTAAATTATATATATTCGAATGAGTTAAACAATAAAATTATATTGTTTTTTTTAGTAAATCGATATTTTTACATTAAAGTATATGAATATATTGTATATTAAATATGTATAATTGTACTATTATTACATATAAATTAAAAATATAAGTTTTATTTATTTATTTATTTTTATAGTGTACTATTGGAAAAGAATGAGATTAAAAAAAAATTATAAAACACGTTAAAATAAAAGTATCAAGTAATTTAAAAATATGAAACACATTAAAAAAAATTATAATAATTAATTTACAAGTGTGAAAAAAGTAAAAAAAAAAAAATATGCAAAGGCTCATGATCACATCCTCTACGCTATGAGTATGGGTACCTCGTCGTTTGAATTTTAAAATCATACAAACCCTCATGAATAGTATTTTTAAGGGAGTTCAAAATAAATAAAATTCATAATCATTAATGTACAAGTCTAAAAAATGTGAAAACATATATAAATGTGCAAGGTTCCTCAACCTTGAAGGGCAACTCTTTCATTTTTGCATATCCTTGAACATTTGGTATTTTATAGTAATGTACTAATGTTTTTTCATTAGGCTCTTATTTTGGAGTATATAATATTTGAAAGACAAGTATTTGTCTTTTTTTTTTGTTTTTGTTTTTTTACACATTTTAAAGTAATATTTATGTGACAATTTTAGTATTATGTTTTCCATTTTTTGGGGTCAAATTATGTTTTTTATTTTCATTATTTATTGGTTTAAAACATATTTCTTTGACGAGCAACAGGTCGGGTCATATTACCTGATAATATTAATGAGTTAATTTCGGGTCGGGTCATATTACCCGCTTATTTTAACGGATGTTAAAAGACACGACCCATTAAGACTCTCTAGTCTCTGTCCCGTTGCAAGGAATCCTCAAGAAGTCCTCAACTTGATGACAACATGAGCTTCGGTGCTACTACTTATCATGATAGGACGGTCCACTCAAAGTAAATATACAGATTTAATTTCAATGCAGCTTCAAGGGATTAGGTTAACGGAACACCTCTGCTTTCCTCTCCCTTTCCACCTTCATCAGCTTCATCAGAGCGCTTTTTTACTCCATTTCAATCTATTTTGCCCTCTCACTCTTGTGTTCCTATAAAACGAATAGAAAATTCGGATCGGATAAGGCCAACCACAACATAAGAACGAGTAAAACAAGATAAAGAATCCCCTTCATTCTATGAACTTCTTTATTGTTTATTAAAAACGAAAAACATGACACGAATGTCAGGTCTACGATATATCCTGAATATGAATATTTAATTCTCTTGTTATTATCAAGTTTTTCTTTTTTATTGAGTATCTTTTGTTATTCGTAATGCGCTTGATTTTTATTTAGATGCTTGATTAAGTTGATTTGATGCAAGTAAGAGTAGATGTCATATGTATTGTTTAACTTGAGTTTTAGCTTCTTACAGTGATACCATGAATTTCTATTTGTAGATGTCATGCAATTAGGGTTTATGTGATTTTTCAATGTTTCAATAGATTCTTAATGATTCTTACTTGTTTAAATTCGTCTAGATGCCACTAAGAGGATGCTTTTGATGCAAGTAGAAGTCGTGGCTATTAAATAATTTAGAGAAAATAGGCCATTTATAGCGGGGAATTACTTGTTCATAACATATTAAGGAGATGAAGTAAAATTGGTTGTGGTGAATTCAGATGCCCTAGGTCTCGTTTGTTTATGTTTTTAATCTATGTTTCCATGCATTTAATTTTCAAGCTTTATTTAATTTTTAGTTTATTCAAAATCTTATATATTTTTTCGTTAAATCATAGTATGTTTCAATTTAGTTAGTAAAGCTCTTTGATCTTTGTGGGACGATGATTGTGCTTATTTACTACACTTGCGAGCACTAAAACTTGAGACAAAAAATGAGGTTAATTTTAATGATCTAATTTTCGTGACAAGTTTTTGATGCTATTGTCGGAGAACAATGCAAAAAAAAAAAAAAAAAAAAAAAAAAAAATTATGATCAGACTACATCATAGCCTTAGAAAAGAAAAACTCTAAAATCACTCTCCCTCCTATCCTTCATTGCCACAACTTTTTGTCTAATAGCGATGGACCTTAATTAGGGATGACAATTCAATCCATTAAACTCAATAGTCGTGGATAACCGTCCGAATGGAGCGGATAAAGGTATGAAAATTCGGTTATTTTTTGGTTATGGGGAAAAACTAGGAATATGATTCGGTTACGGTTTCAGATATGGTTATAAGGGTCTCTGATCCATATCCATCCCCGAAACCCCCCCCCCCCCCCAAAAAAAAATAATATATATAATATACTGTGTATATATATTTTCAAGTATTGAAGTTAATTGATAATTTGTTTAGTCTTTCTCTTGATTGCTTTATATGCTTTTGTCATCCCTTTCCTTTTTTTTTTTTCATGGGACTAATTTGCTATCATATTTGGCTTATCATGAACACTTACATAATTTATTGTTATTTTTATGATTTGGATGTGGATACTTGATGACGAGATTAGTATCTATTAAATTATAATACGTAAACAAATAATATTTTTTCATTGACGAATATTGATATAACCGTTAACGGATGAGAAATCCGTTACCTGGTAGGTATAGTTATGAATAATACTCGATGGTTAATTTGCAGTTATGAATATGGTTAATTTTCATGGTTATGGAGATGGATATGTCATTTTCTTACCAAACCGAACCGTTATCATCCCTAACCTTAATAAGGAGAAGATATCTCCTTATAAAACCCCACGGCACTAAAGGGTATTAAAGGCCAATTAGAAGTCCACTAATATCCTAACGTTAATAGACTCAGGTTCTCTTCACTTGTAAATAAGAGGTCTTAGGTTTGATTTTCGTTAAATGCTAATTTGAACCACATTATTATTAGCTCATTCTAAGGCTTAGCACACCTCCTCTCACTTACAAGTTTCTCCAATAATTGAATAGTATTTTCATGTCAATTTGATCTCCAAGAATTAAACTTGTAATTAAGTTTCTCCAAGAATTGAATAGCATTTTCATGTCAATTTGATCTCTAAAATCGATATAGTCTCTTCTTATTGTAATGCAAGTATATTGATGCAATTAATTAGACTCCGACTCCATTGGAATTACTCTAGACACTCGAAATCGTCTTTTTGTTCTCCTTTTTCCTATAACCATTATCGAATGCCTAAAAATCAAAACAATATAATTAGTGCATTTAAACTATTCAAATATACAAGTGGAATTGGATAAATGGTTCTCGTGGTCATGGGCATTTGAAAGATAGCCTAAGTAGTAAAAACATTCGGATATAAGCCTCATGATAAAGTCTGTTAGAATTTATGACCAAAATTAATTTGACGTGCCTCCGTTAGTAGCTTGCAAGTGAGCCTCACGCTTGAGGCTAAAATGATCATTTCATCCATTCCATAGTCGCTCTCATTCTTCGATTGAACTGCTCCTTTGGAAGAGCACGGTTATTTCTCATGACTGTAATGGAAGTCTTGAATCGCATCAGTTGTCATATTCCCATAGGAGGACTTCACCCAACCATTCGATGGCGCAGACTTGCTGAACCTGGTCAATAATGTCCCATTTAAACCCTTGAAATCGGAAACCAATGAGTAAGGGGCAGGCTACTATTTTAGCCTCACACGTGAGGCTTACTAATAAAGGAAGGGCGGAAGTTTTAATTCTTGACATAAATTCTAACTAACTTCATCACAAATTAGTTTAAATCCGAATTTTTTTATCTTTTAAATACCTTATGACAACAGAGACCATGTATCCGATTTAGCCAGGTATACAAAATCGAAAAAAATATATATGATAAAAATATATAAAATATGACCACATACTCACACGTAAAACTTAATAAAGTTTATGTCAATAATTTTCACACTTCTCTTTTCGTGATCATCTTTTATGAATGTAGAAAAAAACAGTAGAGTATTCAATTAACTAAAAGAGAATATGCCAAAACCCGCAAATAAAGTTTATGATCAAGTCGTTGTCAAAAGGAGACAAGATGTTTGTGATCAAGGAATCAAATTATAGAAAAGAAGGTTGTGATTAAGAAATCAAATTATCATGATGTAACCACAATAAAAGCTTGAATTGTAATACAAAGACAAATGAAACGAAGTGGTTGGAGTTTGGCACGATGATTAAAAACTGGTGTGTATTTTTTAAAACAAAAAAGTATTTGCAAATTGAAAACTTCTCCGTCGAGTAAGAAAAATAATTAAGCTGTTAACAATTTAAAAAGCTATCAATTTATGTTTTAAGTCACATTAGAAATGGAGGAGTAGCCTCTTAATTTGGTCACTACTAGGTGTTGATCACACTTGGAATTACATAAGCACATCCAAGCAGTTCCACATTGCTTTCAAATAAGGCCATGCTTTCTTCACTCACAGTCACCCATTCTTCAATTCCACTGCAATTTCTTTTGTCCGTCAATACAATTATGTTCTTAATTGCAATACAAGTTACGCTCACCCATGACGGTTTTCCCCATCCGAAATTGGCTTCGTAGAAAGGAAACCTAAACCAATTTGTGCAGCTATAGATCTCCATTTTGTCATTATTTTTTGGCATATTGTGCCTATCTTTGATTTCTTGCCATGCCTCATCAGAATCAGACAAGTTTTGCAGCATATTTTTTTTTTCATTCCTTCAATGCTTTCTCTCAATTTAGCAAGCAAGTCTTTTGGATTTATCACACTAGTCTCTTCATCAGCCTTTATGTAAAGGAACCCAAAACATTCCCAGCCAAGTTATCTGGAAAGGGAGGCACAACCCTTTTGCGCAAGTTCACATCTTGACAGAAAAAATGAAGGCCCTTGCTTCCCCAAGTTTGCTCTCGATGCTTTGGTTGCAAACTTCCAAATGAGTGCTGAAACCGCTTCCCCGCATGTAGCTTTGGGAACAACTGAACTGGCTACTTCAGATTGGAGAGTGGCAATCTGTGAGGAATCAAATACATACCTTTGTGTTATGCATTTTTCTTTGAAGACTTCCCTTGCTGGTGGTTGTGATGAGTTTGAAAATCCTATTGGTGGAAAAACAGATGCAGCACCAAAAAAGTTTAGTACCTGATCACTGTCACTTGACTCAAGGGCTATTGTGGCCCAACAATTGATGAATGTGCGTAGTGTGGATGCATCAGCAATCCTATGTGAAATGCTCAACCCAATTGCCATTCCACCACACTCAAACAAGTTAACTCGGACAAAAAGCAACCAGCCTGTGCCTGCTTCTTTGGATTCAATTCCAATTGGAAGGAATCGTTACAATATCTGGCCACCAGGGTTTTCCAAAATATCCAACAAGCAACAGCTGATTCACACTTTGCTGAATGCAGTTCCATCACTCAACTATAGAATTACCTTCCACAATCTTTCCTGCTAAAGGGTAAAAGTGAGTGAGAGTTTTAGCTAATGATTCTATTAGATGCTGCCATCTTTCATCGACGGCATGGCATGGTGGCGAGTACTGACCTTACTAGTAGTAGTGGTAGTACTGGTAATAGAATAGAAGAGGAGTGGGGTGTAAATTACAATAGCCATCTGACCAAAAACAGAGAGTTTATGACTTCTCAAGTGATGAGGAGTTGAGGTGGATGGTTTAATTGTTTGCCACTCAATAATTTCTACCTAGATTTCTGTGGCCATCTTACCTAGATCTAGGTAGCTGATGCCTTGCTAGATCATGTAAACACTTGTGAACTGATCATAAAATATGTATAGACTCTCCTTAGTATTTACCAAGAGCGCTCAGCTACTGTTTACGGCACTAGACATGTTTGTACATATAGCGATGCTACGCGTAGTGCCAAACTCTACTATGGTATGCATAATAATTAAAAAACAAATCCGGTCTTTTATTAAGAAAAGTCAATGGCTAAAAGCAACACAATGTTAACCACTCCACAAAGGGAACGACATCACCCCAATAATTGAAAGAGACAAGAGGATACTAATTAATTACAGTCATATAGAGAAGCATCTGCAAGCAAGCGGCTCCTGACTACTTTTAGTTATGGCCGTGAATACTTTTGAAGCCAACTGAACTGGTATGCCATTGCCATCTTCGAAGATCACGGTTCATGTATTAGATAATAATTGAAATACACAGAGGGTGAAACATATCTCCTTCATTCATTAATTGTTCTAATATAAAGCTGAAAACATATCAATTTTATTGAAGATACACTACAGAACCAATAAGGAGCAAAAAGTAATGAAAACGCAGAGACAGTAGAAGCATCGAGACAACAATTTAAACGTATACAATCACATCCATCTAAGAACCGCAAGAGGATGTTAATTAAATGACAGGCGGATTCACAGAAGCATATGCAAGCAGATCTTCATGTCTTTCAATTATGGCCATGTCTTCTTCTGTGAAAGTCAACAACGCTTCCACGCCAAAACCATCACTTGTGTCCATCAATATAATCGTATTCTTGAATTCACTACTAGGAATACTCACCCATGATGGCTGCCCCCATCCAAAATTTGTTTCATAGAAGGGAAACCTGCACCAACTGCTACAACTATAGGTCACTATACTGTCATTTATCAGGATATTCCCATGCTCTTTGACACTTTGAAGTGCATCCTCACAACCAACACTGTTAGGATACTTTTCTTTATATTCCTCGATGCCTTTCCTGAATTTTGCAACCAAGATTTCCAGATCCACCTCACTCTCCGTACTCATTGCTGCAAAGTACCACAAAAAGTTCCCCAATATGTTTTCCACCAAGGTTTTCCCTGATCTTTTTCTCATGTTCACCACTTGAGACCACACAGATGGTTTTGTAAAACTCAAGTTTGATCTTGAAGCTTCCATTGCGCATTTCCAAATGAGCGCTGAAACTACTTCAACTCGCGTAGGATTTGGCACGGTGGCACTGGCAGCTTCGGACTTGAGCGCAGCAACCTTTGAGGCATCAAACACAAATCTCTTTGTTATACCCTTATCTGGAGGAAATTCCACGGTTACTTGTTGTGAATTGAAGATATCTTGTGGCGGGAAGAGAGTAGCTGCAATGCCAAATTCTGGAGAAGGCACTGCATGGTCAGTAGCACCTGCCGAGCCAAGGGCAATTGCGGTCCAGCTTTTGATGAATGCGCTGAGTGTAGAAGCATCAGCGACCTTATGTGAAATACTCATCCCAATTGCCAATCCACCACATTTAAATGAGCTGACCTGCACTAGCAGAAGATGGCCTGTCTCTGCTTGTTTGGAATCTATTGAAGTTGGAATCAACTGTCCTAAGATCTGGAAATCAGGTTTGTTCAAAATCTTCGATATGGGACAGTTGACTTGGGCTTCAATCAATCCAGCCCCATGGTCACTGCAGCTGATCGAAACATTAAATACGAATTCTCCTGCAAAGGGGTAGAAGTGAGTGAGGGCTTCAGATAACGATCTTTTTAGAAGGCCGAATCTGTCAGCAAACAAAGCATGGTGATCGATACTGGCCTCATCACCGCCGTTGGGATAGAAGAGAATTAGTGGGACATAAATTTCAGGAGTAAGCTGATCATAACCAGAGAGGCTGCAAGTTTTAAGGTGGTGAGGAGTTGGAGAGGAAGGCTTAATTGTTTCCTTGTGGAGGATTTCAACCTTGATGTCTGAAGCCATCTTTTGTTCTACACTTGAGTTGCATAACAGAGGTCCTCCATATATAATTCAACACAAAAAGTCAGTACCTGTGGGATGAAATCAATATTATTTGTTTTATTCAGCTTATTGTATTCATCAACAATTACTAGAAGGCTTTAGGTGATAATCAACCCCAACTATTGGCCAATGGCCAAAAGTTATTGGCCTTAGGCGCGGTAACATCTTTGCTTCCGATGGTAGGCTTAAACATACGTCCAAGATGAAAAAAATAAATAATAAGCAAGAAATAGGCCAGCATCTTGGCAGTATGAGCCCCGCAGCTGCGCGTGGACGCGCGAGGAAATGGTTTAATTGTTTCTTTGTGAAGGACTTCAACCTTCATTTCTGAAGCCATCTTTTGCTTCACACTTAAATTTCATAACAAAGACCCTGCACATATACACAGATTTAGACGGCTGCAGTTCCTGTGCGATGAAATTCAAGTTCATTATTTTGTTTTATTCATTTTATTTATATTTCCTAAATATTATATATACGTACATGATTGATGTGTCAAAAAAGATAGGGAAAGTGATTGCCTTTTTGAAATCCCTTTTGACCTTGTACACTCATCGACCCAGCCACTAAATCCTGTCTCTTATTCTTTTTTGTAGCAATCACCAAATTCATTATCTGTTGTAAATAATATGTGGATAGCCCACATGAATGGTTTGTTACTATTTATGTGCAGTATTTTCACTATTTATTTGTGGAAAATTTGTAAAGTGAATAGCATTCTCTTTGCTTATAAAATAAATGAGAGGTGAAGAAGGAGGAGAGATACGAATGAGGAAAGAAGCCAAACGGCTGAGAAGAGAGGATGAATAGAGAGATAATAGGGAGAGTCATCTTTGTATTTTTATGATTCTAGATTATAAATAAAAGCACCACTGTTGTCCCAAGGACGTACTCCAGTCACACTGATTGTAGAGGAATCTCGTAAATTTTGTGTCTTGTTTATTCCACTGCACACACACCGTCGATTTTACAACACGTTATTAGCACGAGAAGCTTTTATGTTAGTGGAAAGCACAACGCCATAAATCCAGTGAAGCATTACCTACCTTTCACCTCTGCCAGCCAAAATCTCACAGAATAAAAGGCATGTCCATTTTCTGTCTCTCCCATCGCACTAGAAGCGTCTCACCGAATTCCAGTGAGAATTGAAATTTACAACAACTTGTAGTCGTCATAAGATAAGAAAACTCATGCCTGACAACTAGTTTCTAGAGATCCAGAAAAATCTCATCAGATTTGGAAACTCAGATCGCATCGTTTTCAATGGATCTCTAGAACTCCCATGAATACTCGGTTGTCTGAGATGGTGATGGCAGGACTAACTCCACATAGGCCTCTTAAGCGGATGAAATTGATTACCCGCTCTCTACTCATGAAAACGAAATTGTCAGTTTTCTACATAGGGACATGTAAATTTTACATGATGATTATTAGTTTGGTTGAGACCTATTACCAACCATCAAGACTTGTCAGTACAACTCATGTTTGACTACTAGCCAAACATTACACATTTACGAGTTTTTGGTTGTGTTATCTATGTGCCTATTGCACTACCACAATATACTAAAATGGGGCATCAACGCAAACTGAGAATTTATGTTGGATTCAACATCTATCATTCAATATTTAGAACCCTTGACTGGGTATATGTTTACTGCATGGTTTGCAGACTGTCATTTTGACATGACAATTTTCTCGCCGTTAAGGGGAGAAAATAACATCGTTCCAGAAGAACACTGAGAAAATATCATTCCACAAGAATGATGAGAAAAGACAGTTCCAGAATAACGAAGAGAATTTGTCTTATTTTGATTCACGAAGCAATCAATGAGAAAATGAAGTAAGAATAATTGAATGATGCAACGAAAGTGATAAAATCACATATACTAAGAATAATTGAATGATGCAACGAAAGTGATAAAATCACATATACTTGCTGCAAATATGCTTACAAGAATTGATGTCCCTGTTGGACAAGATAATGTGGCAATAAATGATTTATCTGTTGCACACCTGAAGCATGGCAGACCTTTAGACTCGAAAAGGTTTAGTCCTTCGAAAGAAGAAGAATATGGCACTACTAAACTATTGCATTCCCGAAGCATAACTGTTGCATGCCGAAAGCATGACAGTTGCCGCATGGATACACATCCCAGAAAGGACAATCTGCAGACATGGGAATGTTGATGTCTTATGCATGAAGCATGATAGATGCATAGGTCCCAATGACTCAACTCTCGGAAGTGGAGAATAAAATCCAAGCTCTATAACGCTTCAGAAGAGATTATGATCCATATTCTCTAAACCATGACTGTCCTGGAAGAGGCAATGTAATGCCCTTGAAGATGCATAGGATATCCAAAGAAATGAAAATTTTTAATGCATGCGCATGCACATGAGAATATAGGATCACAGATTGATGATAACTAATGGTAATTTTGGTTTTTACAAGTTGTTACTAAATTCATCAATGAGCTATGTTGATATTGAGTCCCGTTCTTTTTTCGTCAACAAAAATTATTGACCAAGAATGAAGGAAGGCAATTCCATTACAATTTTGTAAGAACGTGGAAAAATGGACCTATACACTTGAATACAATACAAATAACCAAAAGACGTTGAACCAAAAAATTTACATATGGGCATTTGTAATACAGTTAAATACACTCACATGATATGACACAAGGTTACTAATTGAAACCTGAAATTATACTCTTGTAAACGAGTTCATATGAATGGAGAATTATATACGAAGGGTTGTGAGTCGCCCACATCATATCTTCATAAGTAAATCCCTCAAGTATACATGGCAGAAAATTGCTCTGTATAAACTCCAAAGGAAAATGTGTCATAAAGTGTAGACAATCCCTGAAGGATTCAGATTGTTTGAATGAAGCCCCAAAAGGGTAAAGTATAAATTATGTACTCAATATCAATGGATGGTATAAATTGCCTTAGTGAGTACTATCATTATTATATTGTTGCAACATATAAAATCTCTTACAAGAAGTCGACGATATTAAATTGGGACTCCTAAAGAGTCAAGAAAGATTATAATGTGTCGAGAGAAATTTTGTCTCGAACTGTAGATTGAACAACATGCCAACATGAATCTTATCCATGATGTTTATGATAATAATCATATGGATTGAAGATTATGAGTTGAATACTCAAAAAGGCACCGGAGGTTAATTATTTGGAGTCTCAATACTTGGTAAAACTCCGAATGACAAAGGCAATAGATGCCCTTAGAATAAAGCCTTGAACCTCTGATTGTCACTTTGAGTCCGACTTTTGGATTCCAGCAGCTGGTCAAGCTTTCTTTTCATGCTCGTTTAGTAATTATTTGTAAGCATGTGTAACACTCTATTCTCATGCTTGAGTCCTCTGATCTCTTGTTTAAGACTTACCACCTCAGTCATTAATGATTCAACTTGGTGAGTTTGAGCAAGTAAGAGTTGACCCATATCGGAAATGAAGCCAGCACACTGAACATTAAGAGACAAAGAGTCGTGAACAACTGACTCATCAGACCGATTTGAATGGATTCTATTATCCTTTGAAGTGAAAAGGTTCCTAGCTACTACTATAGCGGTTGTATTATCTCTCATCACAGAGTTTCTAACTGTAAGAGGACCATTAGAAGATAAGAATGACGGGTACCATATATTATCCTAACACGATTGGTATGTATCCTTTCAGACTCAAATCTAAACAAAGGTTAGATGGGCAAGTCATTTTCAGAAATGATGAAGAAAAAATGAGGTCAGATAAAATCTCAAAAGTGCAAGAAGGGGAAAAGTCTACATGCAGCAGTTTTTCAAGCATACATTTTGAGCACAATTAATGCCTTTATAAAAAGAAGAAGCAGCAAATCCACTTGTTCAAAGATCAAAGAGGCATCGCTCTTCGAATTTCAAAAGCCGGATTTCCTGGATCAAAGTTCGTCAATATTTCTCACATGCGATCTCAGCTTTTTCGGATTACAAATGCGGTTTTGTCAAAGATCTCTGACATATGTTAAAACGCGTAAATCTTACTGTTTCAATTACCCAACAGTTGTTGACAATAGTAAAGGAACATCATCACTACTTACTTAAATCCCTGTATATGTCGACCTCCATTCTCTATGGCAAGGCAGACTTGTAAAATGTCTAACTTTTCCTCATTTCTGAGAATGCATCTTCAACAAAGCATCTCGAAATACTCAGTTTTCTTTCTCTCCGAAAATACCTCTTTAAAACAAGTCACATATGATCAGGGTCGAAAGTAAGGGTATCTCATATCATCAAGGTCGAAAGTAAAGGTATTTCATATCATGCTTTCTCCTTGTCATTTCCTTTGTCCTTGTTCTTATTTGAAAGACAATGAGAAAGAGAGTAATAGTCGTTACTTGGAATCAAGCTCTCGATCTGGAACTGATTACACGAAACTTTTCCCTGGTTGCTTACCTTGAATTGCTCTCGAGTACATATCTTCAACTGTTGATATGATGTTGGCTATTTACACTGAAGCTGCTAAGCATGATGAGTCGCTGAGAAGTGATGTTCTAAAGGACCATTCAAATGCAAATGTTGCATTCCACTCCTGCATGGGAAAACTAGGGAAATACCACTTATGCAAGGGAAACAAATAAAGCAATTGAAAATGATACATCAAAGCTCGTGGAGAATCAACAAGCGCAACAAACATGTGCTGATTCATCCCCGATAGAGCCGAAGATCACTTGCCACATGAAGCTCCTCGTGGTCCAATTTCATTCAAGATCAAGCCTCGACGGTCCTTGAAGAAATCACAAGTCTGATTCAAGATCAAGTATTCACCACCCTTGAATCAAATTTAGCTCTAAATAAATGAAGTAAATTCAAACTTTTGGAGGAAATTAGAAGACCTTCCAGACCAGTTCAAGAACAGGTCTGTGGAAAGTTAACAACAAGTAAAGCACCTCTTTCGACAACTCTTCTTGCTAAGAGACTGAAGCAGAATGATCAATGATCAACCTAAATGATTTGAAATCAGGGGGAGATACTCATTAGGAGGAGCATCCAAAACAGATCAAGATTTTAACGAGTTAATCTAAGACTTGTGGCCATCCAAGGGGTGTTGTGAATAATATGTGGATGGCCCACATGAATAGTTTGTTACTATTTATGCATAGTATTTTCACTATTCATTTGTGGAAAATTTGTAAAGTGAATAGTGTTCTCTTTGCTTATAAAATAAATGAGAGGTGAAGAAGGAGGAGAGGTATGATTGAGGAGAGAAGCCAAACAGCTGAGAAGAAAGGAGGAATAGAGAGAAAATAGGGAGAGTCATCTTTGTATTTTTATGATTCTAGATTATAAATGAAAGCACCACTACTACCTCGAGGACGTACTCTAGTCACACTGACTGTAGAGGAACCTTATAAATTTTGTGTTTTGTTTATTCCACTGCGTACACACCGTCGATTTTACAACATTCTCAATATTATTAGAACACTTGTGAAGGGAAAATAGAAAACTTCATTCTAATTCTTGACAAAGATGACTTTTAAACTAAAATCATGATGAAGATCAAAATATAATTTTAGTTTATTGATACATTTTAGTGTATTAATTTTATTTCATTATAATTATAATTTTCATTTCATTTATCGTAATATATTTTGTTGTAAACATTTAGATAAACTAATTTTTGTTATACAATATATTTTGATGTACTTTGTCTTCTTTATTTAGGTACATTAAATTCATTATAATACATTTCGGCGCTTACATTTAGGTACATACATTTCGGTACATATATTTCGATACAAACATTTAGGTAAATTAATTCAATATAATACCTTTTAGTACATACATTTCGGTACACACATCTAGGTACATTAATTTAATATAATACATTTCAGTTGTTAGATCCCACATCGCCCAGGGAAGTGGATCCTCTATGCCTTATATGTACATACCCACCTCTTATAGCACGAGGCATTTTGGGAGCTCACTTGCTTCGGAGTTCATTGAATCTCTGAAGTTAAGCAAGTTCGTGCGAGGGCAATCCCAGGATGGGTAACCCACTGAGAAGTTTTTATGTGAATTCCTAGAAACAAAACCGTGAGGGCGTGGGTGGGGTCCAAAGTGGAGAATATTATGCTACGGAAGAGTCGAGCCCAGGATGTGGTGGAGCTCAGGTCGCGATATAACAATTTGGTATCAGAGCCAATCCTTACCTGGAAGTGTGCTGACGAGAACGTCGAGCTCCTAAGGGGGATGAATTGTTAGATCCCACATCGCCTTAGATCCCACATCGCCTATGGGAGTGGATCCTCTATGCCTTATATGTACATGCCCACCTCTTATAGCATGAGGCCTTTTGGGAGCTCACTGGCTTCGAAGTTCATCGGAACTCTGAAGTTAAGCGAGTTCGCACGAGAGCAATCCCAGGATAGGTGATCCTCTGGGAAGTTTTCGTGTGAGTTCCCAGAAACAAAACTGTGAGGGTGTGGTCGGGGCCCAAAGCGGACAATATCGTGTTACGGCGGAGTTGAGCTCGGGATGTGATGGAGCCCGGGTCGAGATGTGACATCAGTGCATATATTTTAGTACATACATTTCAGTACTAACATTTAGGTACATTAATTGAGTCTTTCAAACATTAATTGAGTCTTTCAAGTTTGAAGAATGTTAAATAAAATTAATAAATTAAAAAAAAACTTTTTTTTGGTCAAAAAATAAATTAAAATTTGTATATTAATAAATTTAAATATTTAATGAGAGACATTAAATAAAATGCACATTAATTATTTTGAATTAAGGACACATCAAGGGACTATAATCAATATGTAATCTAACACTAGGTTTATTTTAATTTTCAATCTTCTTGAAGGATTAAAGTTAAAATCTAATATAAGTCCCCATTTTTAAAACTTACCATATTTAGGGGCTTTTAGATTTTAGAGCTTCAATAAGATTGTTTTTAGATTTTAACCTGAATGGTTTTCAAAATCTAATATAAGTCCTCATTTTTAAAACTTACCATATTATTTTTAAACTTACCATTCCAAATTCTTTACCCATCCATAATTAATGTTTTTTTATTTTTTTTTTTTATTTATTTATTTTTTTTTTTATTGTGCTCCAATCATATTAATAGATAAAAATTTATTCAAAATTCAAATTCTTATTATTAAAAAAATTCAACAACAAAACAAAAACAATTTATACATAACTTTGGGTACCTTATTTTATTCATAAGTACGGAAGTATCAGTACATAAGTTTCGGTACGAAGGTATCGATACATAACTTTAGGTACCTTAGCTTCCTCATAGGTACAAAAGTATCAATTCGTAAGTTTCGGTACGAATGTATCAGTACATAACTTTCGGTACGAATGTATCGGTATTGTTAGATCCCACATCGCCCAAGGGAGTGGATCCTCTATGCCTTATATGTACATGCCCACCTCTATATAGCACAAGGCCTTTTGAGAGCTCACTGGCTTCGAGTTCCATCGAAACTCCAAAGTTAAGCAAGTTCGTGCAAGGGCAATCCCAAGATGGGTGACCCACTGGAAAGTTCTCATGTGAGTTTCTAGAAACAAAATCGTGAGGCTGTGGTCAGGACCCAAAACGGACAATATCGTGCTACGGCGGAGTCGAGCCCTGGATGTAGTGGAGCCCGAGTCGGGATGTGACAAGTACAAATGTATTGGTACGTAACTATAATATCTAAACATAAATATGTACGTAATATGCATATAACATATGGAGAAATTCACGTATAATATGAAAAATATATGATAATATATAACTTTTCTTGTTATAGGAACTTAATAATAAGGGTAAATTACACAGAACTACCTCAATTATTGGGTCATTAACAGTTTCATACCTCGTCTTTAAAAAGTTTCAATGTCATTACCTTATCTTCGAATTTGTTGCAATGTCATACTTTCCATCAGTTGTCTGTCAATTCCTCTGTTAAATGTTGAGGTGGCTTGAGGCAGGGCCTACTTTCTATTAAAAAATATTATAATATTATAAAAAATTAATTAAATATTAACTAAATATTAAAATTAAAATTAAAATAAATAAATAAAAAAACACCAAACCAAACCCAAATTCCCTCCCCCAGGGAAAACCCATCCCTTTCCCATCTTCCCTATCGATCCCCTTCGTCCCCCAAAACCTTTCTTCCAAACCCAGAACCCCACCCCCACCTCCCCTGCAACCCCCCACCCCTCTTCTCCCTTCCAAGGCTCCCAACCACCTCTCTTTCCTCCATTATCTTCACCTCCCCTCCCATTCAAAACTTAAAAAATTAAAAATAAAATAAAATAAAAAAAACAATAAGAGGGTTCCCATTGCCTCTGTCAATGAGTTTGTCAACGAGGTGGGACTCAATGAACCCAACTCCGATGGTGATGATGATTTGCAGCCTTTACTAGCTGAGCACAATAGGGACGCGACCCACCTTGGCATGGGTGGGCTTGGAGACAAGGTCGTGGACGGTGAGATGGTTCTGGAGACGGAGTTGGCGGCATAGTTGGGACCGGAGGGGCCGAGGCGGGAGAAGGTGGGCTGGAGGATGAAGAAGGTGGTGCCGATGAGAATGCCGATGAGGATGAAGAAGGTGGTGCCGATGAGAATGCCGATGAGGATGAAGAAGAGGCGCTGTTCCTTGAAGAGGTAGTTGATGGATCTGGGTCAATGAGGAAGATGGGAAGGGGATGGGGAGTTTCCAGGGGGGGAGGGGATATGGGTTTGGGTTTGGAATTTTGTAGTTTGTTTTTTTAATTTTTTTAATATTTAGTTAATATTTAACTATTTTTTTAATATGTTGAAGTGGCTTGGGTCCCGCATCAAGCCATGTCAGCATTTAACGGAAGAATTAACAGACAACTTACGGAAGGTATGAAATTGTAACAAATTCGTAGATAGGTATGACATTGAAACTTTTTAAAGACGATGTATGAAACTGTTAATGACCCAATAATTGAGGTAGTTCTATGTAATTTACCCTAATAATAACTATCAATGATGAATAACATTTTTATTATTTATGGAAATCAATATATAACCCACAAACAAAAAACTCAATAATTATTACAACCTATGTAATATTAAAAAATTACAATCAAATGCCAATTATTAGAATTAGTTTTTAATCGTAGACAAGGTTTTATTCAGAAAGTACCCTCAAAAATTTGGAGCCCTATGCCACCGCACCTTTTGCACACCCCTAACACTCCCTCTGAAAATGCATGGGTGAGGCGTTTCATAGATATCTCCACCTAAGGGAAAACTTAGGCATGAGGTAAGCTAAAATTTTTAATATATATATATATATATATTTTTTTTTTTGTTTTGAACAACGATATTATATATATATATATATATATATATATATATTTACATATAATATAATATTTTGTAAAACAAATACATTATAAAAAAAATCAAATTAATCAACAATCAAGTAGAGTCGAAATCAAATTAATCAGGTGAGAAACTCATAAATCCTAACCTTAAAGTTGAAATTTGTGGGCGTGACACTAGGTGTGGTCGTGGTGCTTTTTGCTGGGTGGTGGCAATGGTGCTCGGTTGGTGGTGGCGCACGAAGAAGAGAAGGGACATTTTTAATGTTCCACTAAGAAGAAGAAGAACATGAGGATGTCAAGGACTCAAATGTCGAATGAAGAGGACAGAAGAAGTTTTATAAAATTAAAAAAAACTTGTCCAAAACGACGTTGTTTTGGGTTTTTAATTTGACAAAACCCGTCCATAATGCCCTAAGGTGCGCCTCACTCGCCCAGGTGCACCTCGATCATGTCTAGGTGAGTTTTTGCCTACTTTCATTGGGCATGGCGTTTTCACCCCTGCCCCGCCTCCAAAGCCACATAAGTAGCCTCAAGCTGCGTTTTTAAAAACATTGCTTTATATCAATCACGAAATTTGTTCTCCATACTTTGTACAAATAATTTTGAACCTTATATGACTGTTCAAATAATAGGAAGTATGAAAAAGAAAAGGAGATTCGTTAATTATCTGGTCTGAATTGGTGAACCAGTAAAATCTTAGGGGTGTGCTATCCACACACCCCTTTTTACTTCTCACACATCCTTTGTTAATTTCCGTCTATTGATCTTCTTCAATTCATTTGATCCGACGGTCGAAAATTAGAAGGGTGTGTGAGAAGTAAAATATGGTGTGTGGATATCACACCCCAAATCTTATTATGACCGTTCATCATGGTCGTCCGCTGATTCCATCATAAACAAGTGTACAGAGCTTCTTGTGGGAAAATGTACTTATTTTGGTACACTACTAATTACAGGACGATACTTGGATTTAAAGAAATGCAAATCACCCAACATGTATTGGGACTCTCAATTATGCATCTCAAAAATTGCTTCACATAAACCTTTATCAAAATATGTATGAAGCAATTGTATCTGCGTCCCATGATCTGGTTATCCAAAAACTTTATGGCTTTATGAAATGCAGCCCAATAGTTAAGAGGCATATATAGTAGGTGAATATTGATGAATTTTATAGGCTCATGCAGGTAACCACCTATTGCTAGAAATTGAGTTTTATCACAAAATGTCTCGAAAATACTAGTGATGGAAATTCTCATATATTAATGGTGTATTATTTTGTCACATTACCGATGTGGGATCCTATTCTCTAACAAATATATCTGAGTAGTTAATACATGTTCAAATATATTAGTATCACTTCAAGGAGACAAAGGAGAAATTTCGAAGTGTGACAATCACATATAAAAAATTTCCCAATTCTAGAAGCATGAGAGTGGTTTTTTGGTACTATTCATTATAGGATAATTCTGGAATCCGGAGAAGCATATGCGAGAAGCTCCTTGTTGGTTTCAAACAAGGTCTTCTTTCAATGTCAATTTCCCTTCAACGGCAGTGCCATATCTTGCATCCATCAACGAGATCATGTTTTTTATGTCTACAATACCATCGATAACTGCCCATGACGGCCTTCCCCATCTAAAGCTGGTTGAGTAGTAAGGAAACCTGCCCCAACTGGTGGAAAATTATTTGTCATATCATCGTTTTGAATGAGCTTAGCAAAATCATTGAAAAGTTGAAATAAATCCTTCATGGTGATTCCATTAGCATAGCTTACCTTAAATTCCTCAAAGCTCATCCTCAATTTAGCAACCAAGCTTTGAGATCATAGTGATCATCTACTTTTCTTTCTTCAATCTTTGCCGTAATGAACCACAAATTTTTCCCATTAAACTTTCTGCCAAAGGCTGCATAAATATATTCCTCATGTTCACAGATTGATGCCACAAAGACGTCTTTATACAAGAGGAAGTTCGATCTTGATTCTTCTATTGCGCATTACCAAATGCGTCAATACATTGCTTCAACACACGTAGGACTTGGTACTGTGGCACTGGAAGCTTCGGCCTTGAGAGCAGCAATCTTTGAAGCATCGACACATATTTCCTTGTTATGCACTTAGTCTTCAGAAACTTGCAAGGCAGGTTGTGGTAAGTTCAAATCTTGTGGTGGAAAAAGAGTAGTTGCAACTCAAAATTTGGCAGGAACCACTACAGGATCAATAATACTCACAATCTGGTTTGTCCAAAATCTTCGACATGGGACAGTTGACTTGGGCTTCAAGAAATGAAGCTTCATGGTCGTTGCAGCTAAATGAAACATTATATTGGAATTCCCCAGCAAAGGGGTAGAAATGACTGAGGGATTTAGATAATGATTTCTTTAGACAATCGAATCTATCAGCAAACAAAGCATGGTGATCGATACTAGCCGCATGACCAACATTGGGATAGAAGATAATTAGTTGGATATAGATTTCAGGTTAAAACTAGTCAGAAAAAGAGAAAGATAAATTCCTAAGCTGGTGAGGAGTTAGAGATGATGGTTCAATTGTTTCCTTGCAGATTACTTTAACCTTGATATCTGAAACCAATTTTGCTCCACAATTGAGTTTATAACAAAACAAATACCCTCCATATAAAAGAGGTTGTTGGAGAGTTGACCTTTGTAATTAGCTTAGTTACCTGTTTGGGTTTTTGTAATCAGGATGTAATTAGGATAGATATTATTTCGTGTTTCTTTCCTTGTAAATCAATCTTGTACAATGTATATTTCCCTCTTTGGTGAGAAGAATAATATCAAAAAATTAAACCCCAAAATAAACCCTAGTTAGCATGGTATCAGAGCAGAGATCCTAGAATTTTTGCTCTGCCCGTTCCCTCAAGCAAACTCGAGCCTCCCATGAAAAACCTACCACCACTCCATGATGGAAACAATTTCATCCTAACCGATCCTATCCCTATACTAAACACTACAACCCTAAACACTACTACCCTAGTTGACCCTACCATGAATCCTCTTGTTTTGAGTTCTTCCGACATGCCTCCGGAGTCCTCAGGTAATTGTGGTTATGCTTTTAATATGAATAATTGTGATTCTCAGTCCGATTGGATCATTGACTCCAGTGCCACAGACCATATGACCTATGACCCCACTGATTTAGCTTGTGATATTGTTCCACTTCGACGAAATATTACTAATGCTAATGGTGTCACCTTACCGGTAACTGGCGCTGGCACTGTACACCTCACGTCTACCCTCCCTTTTCCGTATACACTACTTGTACCTTCATTAAAGCATAAATTGATGTCTCCTGGCCAAGCTACTGAGCAATTGAACTGTTGTGTACTATTGTATCCGAAGTTTTGTCTTATTCAGGATAGTCTCATAAAGGAGATAATTGTTCGTGGTACTAAGAAAGGGGATCTCTATTTTATGGATGATGTCAATACAGGACGGGTCAATCTCGCCCAATGAGCCATTGATCACAAACGGCATCAGATATGGTTATGGCATTACCGTTTGGGTCATCCGTCTTTCAATTATTTATAGCATATGTTTCTAGATTTATTTGTTGGTTGTTCGGTTTCAGACTTTAAATGTGACACTTGTGTACTTGCCAAGAGTCACCGTGTTTCTTATCCGTTGAATTATAATAAAAGTGTTATTCATTTTTGTCTTGTTCATTCGGATGTTTGGGGACCATCTCCGATTACTACTTCATCTGGTATTAGGTGGTTTGTAACATTGATAGATGATTGCACACGGATGACATGGTTATACCTTCTTAAGCATAAAAGTGATGTGTTTCTGGCGTTTAAGACATTCCACACCATGGTTCAGACATAATTTTCTACTAAAATCCGGATTTTGCATTCTGATAATGGTGGTGAATATGTTAATAATGATTTTACACATTATTTAACTAATCAAGGAATATTCCATGAGATTACTTGTCCTCATACACCTCAACAGAATGGGGTGGCTGAGCGCAAAAATCGCCATTTATTAGAAATGGCTTCATCATTATTGATTGGGGCGGATGTTCCCCGCTCTTCTTGGGATGTTGCTCTTCATACTTCCATTTACCTTATCAACCGCATGCCATCCAAAGTATTGAATTTTCTTACACCTTTGCAAGTTCTTGCTACATTCTTGCCTCTACCGTCCGTTTTGGCGCTCCCACCGCGAGTTTTTGGATGTGTTGCCTTTGTTCATCAACATAAAAATCAATAGACAAAACTTGACCCAAGTGCTCTTCATTGTGTTTTCATGGGAAATGGACTACATTAGAAAGGGTACCGTTGTACCACCCTCTTTCACGTCGGATGTATACTACCATGGATGTTACTTTTTTTTAGTCTAAGATGTTTACTCTCCGGCTTCTTCCAACCCTCCTCTTCACGGGGAGACACAGCATGACGAGCAAGTTTGGACCATGACTGCTACCACTGATCTTCTGCTGCCACTATTAGCTGAGCCAATAGTTGAGCCTGCAGTGGCTACGATGCCAGCCCAGCCAACAAAAACAGCATCGCTGCCCATAGAACCAGTGGCAGGCATGACACTACCATCCTCACTCGCGGCAACAGGGTTGCCACTTGTCGATCTTAAGACTTCTACTGATATTACTCCCCCTCGTCTCAAAATATAGTACCGCCAGATGACCATACTCCAGAGAATATTCCTGAGGTAAAATCTACTATCCCTATTGATGTATCCGATGTTCTGAATTATCAGGTACCTTTCAAGCATAACCAGGGAAAGCCACCCAATCGATATTCACCGGAAACAACAAAAGTCTCTAAATATCCCATTGCCAACTATGTGTCATCACATAAATTATCAGAACCCGACAAAGCTTTTGTACAACAAATATCCAATGATAGCACACCAAGTTCATTGAAAGAGGCACTATCTGATGATCAATGGACCAAGGCAATGGAGGAAGAAATGGATACACTTTAGAAAAATCTAACATAGGATTTAGTTCTGCTACCCCAAGGAAAGAAGAGAGTGAGATGTCGATGGGTGTACACCATCAAGTACAAAGCTGATAGGTCGATTAAACGATACAAAGTACGATTGGTGGCCAAGGGATACACTCAGACGTATGGTGTTGATTATACGAAAACATTTGCTCCGGTAGCAAAGATTAATACGGTAAAAGTGTTACTTTCGTTGGCGGCTAACTTGAATTGGCCATTACAACAATTTGATGTGAAAAATGCTTTCTTACATGGTAATCTTAAAAAAGAAGTGTATATGAATATTCCACCTAGTTATGCATCGGTTTCACAACCCGGAATGGTGTGTAAGTTGAATAAGGCATTGTATGGATTGAAACAATCACCTCGAGCATGGTTTGGTAGGTTCCAGACAGCTATAAGGAAGTATGGGTTCAAGCAGAGCAATTCCGATCATACATTTTTCTTGAAACGTTGAATGGGTAAATTGACGGCACTTATTATTTGTGTGGATGATATGATTGTTACGGGTGATGATAAAGAGGAAATATCAAGCCTGAAAGATTACTTAGCAACTGAGTTCGAGATGAAAGATCTTGGTGGATTGAAATATTTCTTGGGTATAGAAGTAGCTCGATCTAAACAGGGTATATTTCTATCTCAAAGAAAATATGTTCTTGACTTGTTAGCCGAAACCGGAATGCTTGATTGTAAATCGGTTGACACCCCTATAGTCTAAAATCACCATCTTACCATGCACCCTGATCAAGTTCCCACTAACTGAGATCGTTATCAAAGGTTAGTTGGGAGGTTAATTTATTTATCTCATACCAGGCCTAATATTGCATATGCAGTAAGTGTTGTTAGTTAATTTATGCATTCCCAGAGTGATACACATATGGGTGCAGTTGAACGCATTCTACGATACCTAAAGTTTGCCCCGGGTAAAGGCATCATGTTTTCTAAGAATGGTCATTGCCGGATAGAAGGTTTTACCAATGCAGATTGGGCAGGGAATATTACTGATCGACGGTCCACATCGGGTTACTTTACATTTGTGGTGGGAAATTTAGTGACTTGGCGGAGTAAGAAACAGAAAGTGGTTGCTTTATCAAGTGCAGAGGTGGAATACAGAGGTATGGCAAAAGGAGTATGTGAATTATTATGGCTTTGAAGGTTACTCGAAGAACTCGGGTGTCCTTCAATATCAGCTTCGAATTTGTTTTGTGATAATAAAGCAGCGATTGATATCTCACACAACCCAATCCAGCATGATCGCACGAAACATGTGGAAGTTGACAGACACTTCATTAAGGAGAAGTTGGATGAGAATATTATTCAATTCCCGTTCGTAAAGTCAGATGATCAATTAGCGAACATCTTAACTAAAGCTGTTGCTAGTCAAGCGTTCTACAACTTTCTCGTCAAGTTGGGCATGAATGACATTTATGCACCAACTTGAGGGGGAGTGTTGGAGAGTTAACCTTTGTAATTAGCTTAGTTACCTGTTTGGGTCCTTGTAATCAGGATGTAATTAGGATAGATATTATTTGGTGTTTCTTTCCTTGTAAATCAATCTTGTACAATATATATTTCCCTCCTTGGTGAGAAGAATAATATCAGAAAATTAAACCCCAAAATAAGCCCGAGTTAGCAGAGGAGAAGTGAACACAATGAATTAATGGAAGTCAACTTCTTTCTATGTGCTTTCTTGCTGGAATCGATGTAAATTGTTTGCCTCCCAGTAATTTATATCTTCATTTTCGAGGAAAGTTTAAGGGTTTGGTATTCTTCTTGGATCTATTAAAAAAAATAAAAAAAATAAAAAAAAATAAAAAAAAAATAAAAAAAAACTAATGAATATCAAGTAATTTAGTTATATTCACCATTTTTTAAGATGTCTGATATTCACATATTTCTTTTTACTTTTCACATTCTTTATTAATTTTTGTCCTTTAATTTTCTTCAATTCATTTGATCCGACAACTGAAAATTAAGAGGGTGTGTGAGAAGTAAAAAGGAGTGCACACACTCCTTTTTTAAAACAAAGAATTGGATCAAAGAAGAATACTAAATAGGTAATTTTCCTATTAATAAACACTTGTATGACCAAAATTTACACATATTTGCGTAATTTCAAAAGGATCCTAACCAGTCAGAACCTCATGTACAGACCCTACGCCACCTTGTGCATCTATAAATCTCCATTTCGTCATTATTTTTCGGTTTATTGTGCTTATTGCCATGCCTCATCAGAATCAAAGACAAGTTTTGCAGCATATTTTTCTTTCAATCCTTCAATGTCTCCATCAATTTAACAACCAAGTCTTTCAGATTATGACACTACTCTCTTCATCAGCCTTTGATATAACATTCCTAGCTAAGTTTTCTGGCAAGGGAGGCACAACCCTTTTGCGCAAGTTCACATCTTGATAGAAAAATGAAGGCCTTTGCTTCCCCAAGTTTGATCTCGATGCTTTGGTTGCAGACTTCCAAATGAGCGCTGAAACCACTTCTACGCATGTAGGTTTGGGAACAACTGAACTGGCTAATTCAGATCGAAGAGTGGCATTCTTTGAGGCATCAAACACATACCTCTATGTTATGAATTTTTCTTTGATGACTTCCCTCGCTGGTGACTGTGATGAGTAGAAAATCCTATTGGTCAAAAAACAGATGCGGCACCAAATTCTGGAAGGTTCAGTACCTGATGACTGTCACTTGACCCAAGGGCTATTACGGCCCAACTGGACTGCTTGTGTGGTGCATAACTGGTTATACTAGTTATGTGAAACACGGGAAGTTTGAGAGCCTTAATGCGATAAGAGTCATGGAGTTTATGTATTGCAGCTGTCCTATTTTGATCCTTATCTGATATACACGAGTATACCAAGTCATGATGGGACTAAAACTCTTTGAGATAGAGATCAACACTCCTTCTGTTAACAGGCTGGACCGAGTGGATCTCTATCAATGAATGATTGTATAAATAGTTGAAGTCCCTGCTTCCACACTAAGGCTTCCGCAATATCTAAAAACCCTATTCACTTAGAGAAGAAGTATTAGCGAGTGTTGGAAGTAGAAGACTTCATCTGTTGCTCTCATAATGGCGATACCTCCAGGTAAGTTGATTTCTTGTAATGCACGGGATATGTGTATGGTAACCCTAGTGTTGTGTTGGTTTGTCATGCAGTTGTAATTTGATTGTTCATATTACTGCTTACATGTGGTATCAGAGCCAACCCAACATGGCTAGGGTTCCTTATTCAATATATGGTTAACTCTCGATATAAATACATGCATATATGTTTCGATCCTGTGTCATTAAAATGCTTCCGCTGCATACTAACAAAGGTTTTGCATGGTCACTATATGTAATCAACTATTGCTGTCGATACTTCCAGTTGTGTTTGCTATTATGTGCAAATAAGATCATTTAAAGAATGGTTACAATACTGGAATACTCAACCAAGAAGAACTTTTGGATTCACATTCTATTTATCAAAACTAAACTGACAAATAAGATTTGAATCGTAAACAAGGATCTCAACACCTAATCTGCTCAAAAGTGTTTAGGTTATTGATTTTGGCTTGTTTTCTAAAGAGTCAAACATGTGATTCATCTGTATTAAGTGAATAATAATCTGCTCAAAAGTGTTTATTTATTCAAGTTAAACAAATGAATCAATGTATAGTGAAGTATTGAATTGACAAGATTATATTCTTCATCTGCTCAAAAGTGTTGGAGTTATGTAAACTGCCCTTGTATTCAATATTTTGGCTATGCAAATCTAGTATAAATGGTTTCTGTCCAAAGATGATACTATGCTTATACGATTATGTGTCAGGAAAAGATTAAGTATCATTTTCCGTCTATTTGTTGACACTTAGATGACTAACAACTGTAAAAATTAATGTTTGGTTTTGCAGCTCCTCACATGACATCCCTCAATTTCAACAATATTGAGACCTTGACCGGTTCCAACTACAAGAAGTGGAAGGAGGATGTTGAAATGGTTCTTGGGCTTATGGATCTCGATTTGGCATTAAGGGAGGAAAAACCTGCAGCTATCACTGCAGAGAGCACAACAAATCATAAGGCAAAGGCTGAGAAGTGGGAGAGAACAAATCGGATGTCACTGATGATTATGAGGAAAGCAATGGCTCCATCAGTTAAAGGGGGTGTTCCAAAACAAGATAATGCAAAAGACTTCTTGGCTGCAGTTGGGGAAAAGTTTAAAGAATCTGACAAAGCAGAAACTGGGACTTTTCTAACTCAAATTACTTCAATGAAATTTGATGGTGAGGGAAGTGTCAGGGAACACATTCTGAAGATGGTGGATCTTGCTCAAAAGTTGAAGGACCATGAAGTACCCATGACTGATCAGTTCCTAGTTCATATGGCTTTGAACTCCTTACCTTCAAAATATGGGCAGCTCAAGGTTTCATATAACACTCAGAAGGTTAAATGGGGCATAGATGAACTGATCACTATGTGTGCACAAGAAGAAGATCGGCTCAAGAGTGACAAATAAGTGGATGTAAATTTTGTGCAAGGAGAAAAACGCAAAAGGGACTTCACTCAAGGTTCAACCGTGGCTGCTGGTAAGAAGAAGAAGAAAGAAATTTCTTCTTCATTTAAAAATGCTAACATCATCTCTAAAGGATCTCATAAAATGAAAATTGCTAATGTTGAAACTGAAAAAGAAAAGGAGTGTTATTTTTGCAAAGAGACAGGTCACTTAAGAAATAATTGCAATGGCTTCAAGAATTGGCTTGTTAAGAAAGGTAATGATATAAATGTTTTCGTATGTGTTGAGTCCAATCTAGTTTACATTCCTCCTAATAGTTGGTGGTTTGACACGGGCTGTTCTATTCACATAACTAATTCCTTGCAGGGCTTCTCAAAAACAAGGGTGATAAACAATGAAGTCTACAATGTCTATGTGGGGAATGGGAGCAAAGTTGCTGTCGAATCCATAGGAAGTGTCAAATTAGTTCTTTCCTCTAGCTTTATTTTAGAATTAAGTCCAGTACTTTATGTACCTTCCATGCGAAGGAATTTAATTTCTGCATCTAAGTTAGTTAAGTCCGGCTTTACATTTGTGGGTGACAGTCAAAGTGTAAAGTTTTTCCATTCAAATGACTCGAATAAAATGCTTGGTGAAGCTAATCTCAAGGTTGATATGTGGCAAATGAATTGTACTTATGAGATTGAATGTTTTAATGTTCAAAGTGTTGGTTCTAAACAAGTGCTCTCTCATGCAAAAACCTCAATGCTTTGGCACAAAAGGTTGGGGCACATCTCTAAAGAAGGGATCACCACACTTACAAAACAAGACTTGTTGCCACAACTTGATTTCAGCAACTTTAAAGAGTGTATTAACTGTTTTAAGGGAAAGCTCACTAATACTAGGAAAATAGGGTCAAACCGTAGCCAATGTCTATTAGAAATCATACATACTGACATTTGTGGACCTTTTCCAATTAAAACCATCTGTGGAAAATCATATTTCATAACCTTCATTGATGATTTTTCACGGTTTGCATATATTTTCCTTATTTCTGAAAAATCTGAAGCCTTGCAATGTTTTAAAACATTTCATTTGGAAGTTGAAAAACAACTGGACAAACACATTAAGATTGTGAGATCCGATAGAGGTGGTGAGTATTTTGGCAGGTTCACTGAGGCTGGACAACACAAAGGACCTTTTGCAACATATCTTGAACAAAATGGCATCGTGGCTCAGTATACTACCCCTGGGACTCCTCATCAAAATGGAGTTGCTGAACGAAGGAATCGAACTCTAAAAGACATGATCAGATCCATGTTTGCACATTCAAAGCTTCCAATGTTTCTTTGGGGAGAAGCACTGAAGACTGCAAACTATATATTGAATCGGGTACCAAGCAAGTCTGTGGACATGATTCCGTTCGAAGCCTGGACTGGAAGGAAACCGAGTTTTAACCACTTTCATGTATGGGGTTGCAATGCCGAGGCTAGATTTTACAACCCAACAGAGAAGAAACTTGATCCAAGAACCATTAGTTGCCAATTCATTGGGTATTCTGAGAAGTCTAAAGGGTATAAATTCTATTGCCCTAACAGTCACTCGAGGGTTATGGAAACACATAATGCAAGATTTCTTGAAGATGAGGATGAGACCGACTTCAGCAAATCAGCAGCTTCATCCCCAGATTTCGAAGAAATCCCACTTGACAGTGAGTTGCCTGATCAGCACACATCCACTCTCATTATTCCCATGCAGCCACGTCCGTGTAATAACGGTTTACATTTATCTCATGAAGATGAGATAGTGAATGAGGACCACATGAACCATGCCGAGGCTCAAGAAAACGAAGTACATGCACCAGTACAAACCCCTGGAGAAGAACAAATAAATGCTCCAGGCACTACAATTTTGGAATCGAATGTGCGAAAATCACAGAGGGTACGAAAAACAGCATTATTGCCTGATTTCGTGTACCTAAATGAGGCAGAACACACTATAGGTGATGAGGATGATCCCTTGACCTACAATCAAGCCATATCAAGTGCACGATCAACGTTATGGAAAGAAGCCATGCATGAAGAACTGGAGTCCATGGAGAAAAACAATGTCTGGAGTCTAGTTCCACAGCCACCTGGGAAAACAAAAGTTATTGGTTGCAAGTGGGTGTTCAAGACAAAACGAGACTCACAAGGCAACCTTGACAAACACAAAGCAAGGCTAGTAGCGAAGGGTTTTACACAAAGGGAAGGCATTGACTACAATGAGACGTTTTCTCCAGTCTCAACAAAAGACTCCATGAGAATAATCCTAGCTATCACGACACACTTTGATTTAGAACTCCATCAAATGGATGTCAAGACGGCATTCCTAAATGGCGACCTTGAAGAAGATATCTACATGCAACAAGCACCTGGATTTGTTGAAAGGGGGAAAGAAACGATGGTTTGTAAGTTGAACAAGTCTATATACGGCTTAAAACAAGCTTCGAGGCAATGGAATAAGAAATTTGATCAGGTAATGGCAGCTTCAGGTTTTCAAGAAAACAAAATGGATGAGTGTATTTATCTGAAAGTCCTTGGCTCAAAGGTTATATTCTTAGTATTGTACGTGGACGATATATTGTTAGCCAACTCCGATATGTCTCTACTACAGACAACTAAGAGTATGCTCATTCAAAACTTTGACATGAAGGACTTGGGAGAAGCTCGATTCGTTTTGGGAATAGAAATTATAAGAGATCGTGCTAAGAAGTCCCTTGGTCTCTCCCAAAGGCAATACATCGACAGAGTCACTAAAAGATTCAACATGGACAAGTGTTCGAATGGAGAATTGCCTATTGGCAAAGGAGACAAACTAAGCAGTGATCAATGTCCCAAAAATGAATTAGAGAATGAAGGAATGAAGGATAAGCCATATGCATCTCTTGTAGGGAGTCTTATGTATGCCCAGGTATGCACAAGACCAGACCTGGCTTTTGCAGTAAGTGTACTAGGAAGGTTTCAATCAAATCCTGGTACAACACATTGGGTTGCAGCGAAAAAGGTACTGAGGTATCTTAAAAGAACAAGAGATTTCATGTTAACTTACAGTTATGTGTACAAGCTGGAGTTGGTGGGATTCACAGATTCAGACTTGGCAGGATGTGTGGACGACAGAAAATCGACGAATGGTTACATTTTTCTGTTGGCTAATGGTGCAGTATCGTGGAAAAGTGCAAAACAGAAGGGTATTGCATCTTCAACCATGGAAGCTGAGTTTATAGGATGCTATGCAGCAACTCAACAAGCCATTTGGCTTAAAAACATGGTGAGAGGATTGGAAATCGTTGACAATGTTGACAGGCCCCTCAAGTTGTACTGTGACAACAAAGCTGCAGTTTTCTTTTCGAAGAATAACAAAAGGTCATATGCTAGTAGATTGATGGATATTAAGTACTTAAAAGTGAGAGATGAAGTAAAGAAAGAGACTGTCGAAATTGAGTACATTCACACGAGCTTAATGGTAGCTGACCCGATGACAAAGGCCTTACCAGTGGGAGTCTTCAAGAAACATGTCTTCAACATGGGAGTGAAAGAACTCTTTGATTCTGTTAATGAGTGGGAGTAAGCTCTCCATGAACTACGTAGGTTTTCTTGCAGATATCTTTATTATTGTTGACAGTTGTTAATTACTATTGACTTGTTTGAATAGCTGATTATGCTTTGACAAACGATTTTTGTACTAGAATCATTTCAGTTTGTTATGTGGAACTGATATCTGACGGTATAAATTATCAGTTCTCGACATCATGACTCTTAAAAGTGGCATAGTGTTTTTATGATAAATATGTATGTGATCACAGAGTGCAAAGTGCAAGCAATGCGTGTTTTGTTTTCTGTGGTCCTATATTTTTCTTAAAAATGACAAGTCACTGAGTAGGATCAGTTGCAAGCTTTTGAGAACTCAATGATCATCGTGATTCTCATTGTATTAAGGCATATCATTGACATTCAAGTGGGAGAATGTAAAACCTTGTTTGAATGACAATGAGATCCCAACTGGACTGCTTGTGTGGTGCATAACTGGTTGTACTAGTTATGTGAAACACGGGAAGTTTGAGAGCCCTAATGCGATAAGAGTCATGGAGTTTATGTATTGCAGCTGTCCTATTTTGATCCTTATCTGATATACACGAGTATACCAAGTCATGATGGGACTAAAACTCTTTGAGATAGAGATCAACACTCCTTCTGTTAATAGGCTGGACCGAGTGGATCTCTATCAATGAATGATTGTATAAATAGTTGAAGTCCCTGCTTCCACACTAAGGCTTCCGCAATATCTAAAAACCCTATTCACTTAGAGAGGAGTATTAACGAGTGTTGGAAGTAGAAGACTTCATCTGTTGCTCTCATAATGGCGATACCTCCAGGTAAGTTGATTTCTTGTAATGCACGGGATATGTGTATGGTAACCCTAGTGTTGTGTTGGTTTGTCATGCAGTTGTAATTTGATTGTTCATATTACTGCTTACAATCAAACACATACCTCTATGTTATGAATTTTTCTTTGATGACTTCCCTCGCTGGTGACTGTGATGAGTAGAAAATCCTATTGGTCAAAAAACAGATGCGGCACCAAATTCTGGAAGGTTCAGTACCTGATGACTGTCACTTGACCCAAGGGCTATTACGGCCCAACAATTCATGAAAGTTCATAATGTGGATGCATCAGCCAATCCTATGTGCAATGCTCAACCCAATTGCCATTCCACCACACTCAAACAAATTAACTTGTACAAAAAGCAACCAGCCTGTGCTTCTTTGGATTCAATTTCAATTGGAAGGATTGGTTTCAATATCTGGCCATCTGGGTTCTCCAAAATATCCAACAAGCAACAGCTGATTTGTGCTTTGATGAATGCAGCACCATCATCGTTGCACTTGACTATGGAATTACCTTTGACAATCCTTCCTGCTGAAGGGTAGAAGTGAGTGAGAGTTTTAGCTAATAATTCCATTAGATGCTGGCATCTTTCATCGATGCTCAATGCATGGTGGCGAGTACTGACCTTACTGGTAGTAATGGTAGTACTGGTAATGGGATAGGAGAGAAGTAGTGGGGTGTAAATTTCGATAGCCATCTGATCGAAAAAAGAGAGCGTATAACTTCTCAAGTGAAGAGGAGTTAAGGTGGATGGTTTAATTGTTTGCCAGTCAATAATTTCTTCCTTGATTTCTGTGGCCATCTTACCTTGCTCTAGGTAGTTGATGCCTTGCTAGATCATGTAAACACTTATGATTTGATCATATAATATATATATATATATATATATATATATATATGCATATATGTATAGGCTCTCCTTAGTATTCACCATGAGCGCTCAAGTGCTAACAAACTCGAGTTTACGGCGCTGCACATATTTGTATTTATAGCGATGCTATGCATAGTGCCAAACTCTACTATGGTATGCATAATATTAAAAAAACAAATCCGGTCTTTTATAAAGAAAAGTCAATGATTAAAAGTAACACATTCTTAATCACTCCACAAAGAGAACGACATCACACCAACAATTGAAAGCGAC